>NC_080702.1:41677649-41984025 GCF_030445035.2 Dasypus novemcinctus | reverse complement strand
TGCTTTACCTCTTCAACTCTCCTGACCCATCCCTATGGCCCTGACAGCTAGCAATCATTCTATTGTCACTGTTGTTTTGCCTTCCCTAGAAAGTCATAAAATATATTGATACCATACACAAGTAGCAGTTTAGACTGGTTTCATTAGCAACATCCATTTGAGATTATTTCCTATCTTTTGTAGCATCTTTTTACATATACATCTTTGCCTAATGTGTAACTTCTTGGTCAGGATTCTGTTCATATCCTTTCCCCATTTTTTTAGGAGGTATTGGGCATTGAACCCAGGATCCTGTATATGGGAAACAGATGCTCATCCAGTGGGTTACGTCTACTCATCAATGAGAGTTTAATTTTTTCATTGTTTGTTGATTGATTTTTAAGAGGGTGCTGGGAATTGAACCGGGTGCTCAACCACTTGGACTACATTCACTCCAAGCTTACTTTATAAGTATTTTTATTAAAGAAATAGTGAAGTTACAAAACAATAATGCAGATAGGCAGAATTCCCATGCAACAATACTTCAGCAACATACCACACCATTGTGGAACATTTGTCACAGACTATGAAATTTATCATTAGACTAGTAGACTATTATCAAATAGCATATTTGGTATATCTATTCCATACACCCCTACACTTAACACATATATCTTTGACATTAATGTAATGCAAGCATATTAAGGTATGGTTGTTAATAAATTTTAATTGGGTTTTTGCTTTCCTAATGTTGGATATCAAGAATTCTTTGTACTTTTGAAAACAAATAATTTATTTGATAAATGTTTTGCAAATATTTCCCCAAGTCTGTTGACTTTCTTTTCACTCACTTATCAATGTCTTTCACGGATCAGAAGTCATCATTTTAAGTACAGCTAATGCATTTTGTTCTGTCATGGGACATGCTTTGAGTGCTATATCTAAACACTCATAACCAAAACCTGGACACTTAATTTTCTTGTATGCTTTATTCTGTAAGTTTATACATTACATCATACATGTGAATGTATGATTCATATTGAGTTAACTTTTGTGAAATGTACACAGTCTGTATCTAATTTCTGCTTTTGTTTGGCATATATATTTCCCATTTTTCCAGAACCATTTGTTGAAAATACAACACTTTCTCCATTGAATTGAGCTTTCTCCTTTGTTATAGAACATTTGGTGGCACTTGCATGGCTCTATTTCTGAGTTCTCTAACACTAGATTAGTGTCTATTTTAAAACGGCAGCACGGTTTGGTTAATTTTTTAATAAGTCTCAAAATCAGTTAGTGTGGTCCTACAACTCTGTTCTTCCTCAGTATTATACGGGCTTTCTAAGTTTTAGTCTTTCAATAAAATTTTAGAATTAGTTTGTCAGTAACCTCAAAATAACTTGCTTGCATTTAGAACTGGTTTGAGTTGAATGTACATATCAGGTTGGAAAGAAATGGCATCATAGCAATATTGTGTATTACAAATGCTAAAGCAGAATACCTCTATTTAATTAGTTATTTAAAACTCTTAATTGTAGTAAACTATACACAACTCAAAATTTTCATTTTACCTATTTTAAATGTACAGCTGTTAATATTAATTACACAGAATATTTTACAGCCATCTCCAGTATCTAGTACCCCAACATTTCAAAGCAGGGTACAAAAAAACTGATAAAAAATTTTGCTGAATGAAATAAATTATACAGAATTTGTGGTGAAAAGTGTTGCCATGAGAAAATACTTCAATTGTCAACAAGTATGGCTAGTCAGAAACAGCATCCAAGACAAGCAGGAGTGAGTGGCAGGTGTAGCTCAGTGTTGAGCACATGCTTTGCATATATGAGGTCCCTAGCTCAATCCCTGTTAGAAAGTTTAAAACAAAAGAGTAAAAGGAGCCTTAGTTTCCTCGTTATTTCCATATTAAGTATACTAGTTGTATCTATATAATAATATATTTAATGTATTTACAGACCATAGCATTTATATTAATTTGCTGATAGCTCTTTGTGTCTAAATTTGCATTTCTCTGTTCTCTTCCAGGAGCTGCATTGTATATATGGGAACAGAAAACCAAACACGTGTTTCAGAATTTATCCTCTTGGGCCTGTCTGAAGATGCAGAAATGCAGCCCTTCCTCTTTGGGCTGTTCCTGTCCATGTACCTGGTCACTGTCTTTGCAAACATGATCATCATCATGGCCATCATCTCAGACTCCCACCTCCACACACCCATGTACTTCTTCCTCTCCAATCTGTCTTTTACAGATATCTGTTTTACCTCCACCACTGTACCAAAGATGCTGCTGAATATCCAGAGAGAGAGCAAGACCATAACTTATGAAAACTGTCTCATCCAAATGTATTTTTTCATGCTTTTTTCAGGATTAGACATCTCCCTCTTGACTGTGATGGCCTATGACCGCTTTGTTGCCATCTGTCACCCCCTGCAATACATGGTCATCATGAGCCCCTGCGTCTGTGGCCTCCTGCTACTGGCATCCTGGTTAGTGAGTGTTTTGGTCTCACTTTTGCATGACTTAATGGTTTTGCGATTGTCTTTTTGTACAGAGTTGGAAATCCCCCACTTTTTCTGTGAACTTAATCAGGTGGTCCAACTGGCTTGTTCTGACACCTTCCTCAATGACATAGTGATGTATTTTGCAGTTGGGTTTCTGGGTTTTATTCCACTCACTGGGATCCTTTACACTTACTCTAAGATTATATCCTCCATTTTGAGAATTTCAACAACTGAAGGTAAATATAAAGCATTTTCTACTTGTGGGTCTCACCTCTCAGTAGTGTCCTTGTTTTATGGTACAATTTTTGGAGTGTATCTTAGTTCTGCTGCTACACAAAACTCAAGGGTAAATGCAGTAGCCTCAGTGATGTACACGGTGGTCACTCCCATGCTGAACCCCTTTATCTATAGCCTTAGAAACAAGGACATAAAGCAGGCCTTTAAAAAGCTTTCCACGCGAGAAACATTCTCTCTTTAAAATATTATTTTGCCTCAAGTTTAGAAATTTTCTCATGATTAACTGAGATCAAACCCTTAGAGATCTAAATCTAGGTAATTTTATCAGTGTGTAGAAAAAATCGGTCAGATGCCTAATTTCTAGGATTCTCTCACTTTAATTTTTTACTTCAAAACACCTCTTTATAATGTAATTGCCTTTAAATTATTTGAATTCTCTGTCCTTTTCCTTAATACAATATTGAAGACCTAATCTTTTCCTTGAATTTTTAGCAGTTAAAATTTTAATCCAGGTACATATATAATTATAATAGTTTTTGGAAAATCAATGAGTACTTCAGTTTCTGACAGATGAAAGCAATTACTTCTTTCTTATATGGATTTGGTGAAAAAATAATCTGTCATATCAAAGACTTTATAATTGTTGCAAGTTTGTGTTAATTGACTGAAAATAATCACACCCCGAACTTGAGTTATCATCCGATTAATTTAGCAATAATCCACATTAAACCCCTCATATATACCTTTCTCCTGCGCATTCAACATAAGATAGATGAGGCTGTAATAGACATTACAACCCCTGATTATTCAAACATTGATGATGTCCCTAATCTCTGATTCTTCCACAGATGCAATGTTACTGTTTGACAATTTTTTCGATAGGGAAAATACTTCAGGAAATTTCTCTTGGAGTTTCCCACAATAATAGTCTTCATTTATAGACCATAAAAAAAACAAAGCAAAATGAAATAAAAGGTCGATACAATTGGAAGGATATTCTGTTTTAATTGACTAGAAGATAAATATTATGAAAATATCCACTAAGCAAACTGATTTATATTTTCAAAGACACTCACAATTAAAATCCAAACAGCATATTTTACAGTAATATAAAAGTAAATTACCGAATTTATTTGTAAGTTACAGGGCCCCAAATAGCCATAATAAGCATCCAAAAAAAAAGTGTGAATCCTAAGTTCTTATTCTTCCTGGCATTTTAGTGTATTAACAAGCTACTATAGTCAAAACAGCATGTTATTGGCATAGTGATTGACATATTGATCACTGGAATCAAACTGATTATTCATAGACGGGCTCTCACACCTACAGGCAACTGAGTTTTGATTAACCTACCAAGTCCACTTTACTGGGACATTGTAGTCTCTTCAACTAATGTCCTTGGAGAATTGGATATACTTAAACAAAACAAGGAAAGAGGACCAGTATCACACTCCCCAAGAATCATCTCCAAATGCATCAAAGATCTCAATATGAAGGTCAGGAAAATTCCTAAAAGATAAGGTAATGTAACTTTTTCAAGATCATGTGGCATGTGGGATTCTCTTAAACCTTAAATTGACAGCATGAACAACAATAAAAAAAACTAGGTGAATGGGACTGCTTCAAAATTAAAAATGTCTGTACCTGAAAGTACTTTGAAATGAGCATAAAAAGTCAGCCTATGAAATGAAAGAAAATGTTTGGAAGTTGCACATCCAGCAAGGGTTTAATATACATGATATATAGAGATCCTACAACTCAGCAATACAAAGACAAATGGACACAGTAAAATCTGTGTGAAAAACTTGAATAAACATTTTTCTAGAGAAGAAATACAAATGGTGAAATGTCATGTGAAAATGTTCAATAACATTAGTTATCAGGGAAATTGAAATCAAAGCTACAATGAGATATCATTTCACACTTAATAGAATGGCCACTGTTGGGAAGGAAAAAAAAAAAGAAACAACAAGTGTTGGAGAGAAGGTGGAGTGACAGCAGTGCTTATTCACAAATTGTGGAAGTGTAGAATTTCACAGCCACTGTGGAAGTCTGCTAGGAAGATTCTAAGGAAGTTAGATAGAAATCTACAACATCACATGCAATACCCTCCCTAGGTGTATGTCAAGAAGAACGGAGGGTAGGGACATGAACAGACAGCTACACAATAATGTTCACAAAGGCATTATTCAAAATTGTCATAAAATGGGAACAAACTAGGAGTCTATTAGCTGATGAAAGGATAAACTATTGTACATACATGAGATGGTTATTATTCAGCTGTTAGAAAAAATGAAATAATGAAACATATGACCACAGGGATGAACCTGCATGACACTATTTTGAGTGAGTCAAGCCAGATACAAAAGGCCAAATACTGTGTGATTTCAAAATTGTGAACTGAATATAATGAGCAAACTCATGGAGTTAATAACTGGAATAAAAGTCACCAGAAAATACTGTGAGATTAGAGAATGGGAAGCTGAGTTTTAATCTGTGCAGAATTGCTAAAAAAGTATATTTGGAAATATTTGGAAATGCATAGGAATGGTGAAAGCACATCATAGTGCTCGTAATTAGCATCTCTAATATATGAGTATAATAATGGCTGAAATGGAAAGCCAATGGTTATGTATATCATTAGGCAGAAAGCTAAATAAGGAAACATGGAACTGTTTAGCATGGCAAACGCTCTTGTGAAAAATAAGTACTGTCAGTAGTGTACATATGAGAATGTTTATCTATGAATCAGAAACATAAATGCTAATGTTATAAGATGCTGATATCAGGGTGATATGTGGGCCAAAATATAAGTAAAATATTTTATGGACTCTAATGTATACTAATAGAATAATAAAGATCCTTCAATGGGAGGTGATGTGTGGAATTTTTTGTGATCTATGTGTCTTTAAAAAAGACAATTTAATAAAGAAATGAAAAAATAAAGCATGTGTAGTAACTGAAAGAAATTAAATAAAATATTTTATATTGTTAGACTTTGTCTATACAAAATGCAAATGCAAATAAATTATAGAGATGAAAATAGATTAGCAAATATACACGAAAGGAGAAGCATAGCAATTATTGAGAGGTGACTAAAAGGGGTAGCAAGTTTTCTGTGTTTGTTTTGTTTTTGTTGTTTTTCTTTCCTTTTTTGAATTAATGAAAATGCTCTTATATTGACTGAAGTGGTGAATGCACAATTCCATAATTACACCATATGCCACTAATGATACACTTTGGATAGATTATATGGTTTATGAATATCTTTCAATAAAATTCATTAAAAAAGTAATTTGAATATTTTGACCACAGTTAAGTATGACTTTTTCAAGCATTATTCCCAGATATTAGGAAATACTATCATGGTTTTTATGGAGACTTACTGTTTTATTTGTGAACTTGAGAAAGGCTAATATTTTGTTCAACACCAGCCCCAGAGCCATCCTTTTCACTGTCAAACCAGAATGACATTTTGGGATTAATAATTGCTCTGAGTTTGTGTCTAATTTTGGAGAAAATGTGATCTGTTTACTTCTTTAAATTTTTTTTTTAAATTGAAGTATATCATTCATACATGAACACACATAAACAATAAGTGTATGGTAAATATTGTGAACTTACAAAATAAAAATACATAACATCACACATGGGTCTCATACATCATCCCTCCATCAACTTTTTGCATTGTTTTGAAACATTTGTTACAAAATATGCGAGAGCATCATCAAAATATTACTACCAACTAGAGACCTTATCTTACATTTGTTGTATTTTTCCCCCAACCCATACTATATTTTAAAAATATATTTTTGTTACAGAAATTCTGAACTTGCAAAACAATCATACAGATATGTAGATTTCCCACACAATTCCACACCCTGATTGGTGGTATTAGTCTGATGATATTGTCTCATAATCTTGCAATTTATTTTAAATCACTTCATATAGTTTGACAAAGCTGTGAATTCAATGTATTTTGAAATTTATCAACCCATAGGTTCAGACTCTAATTTTGAGTCATTTCCACATTTGACTATAGTTTTTAGAGAAAACAGATTTGACTCATACAGTCCTAGAATATTTCTGGTTTTTGATTGTGCCTTAATCTGAGATTTAAATACTCACAACTTGTAATTTTTTAATGGTCCTTCCAGTTCAATTAAAGGAAATCACTTGGTCCATGTTTCTTGGATTATGATTCTGAATAGAATAATTTAACACATAAACCAGTCACCTTGAAAAAATTTTCCCAAGGCAGTGTTTTTAGTGGAGACTTCAAGCAGTATATTGTGAGTCAAAATTGCCTGTGTTATACATGCACTTGTGGTTTCCATTTATCCAATGGAAATTGTGTTATTCTTATTCTCATACTCAATAACATTTACAGCAATTCCCAGATCAATAGCCTGGACGTCTGTATTTATGTAACCAGTTCTTTATCAAATAATTTCTGGTATGAAATAGTTTATTTAAGCAGAACCTCTTCTTCAAAATAATTCTTAGAACATTGTGAACAAACTTAGTAAGCCTTTACTCTGAATATTTTTGAGAATTCTAGATGTATATCTTTCAAGTAACCAGAAGCAGAAAACACTGAAAAACAGGCCAACCAAGAAAGTTGATACTTCTGTTATCATTAGGAACACTGTATAATCAAGAAGATTCCATTGACATTGTTGATTTGACAAATATGCTGTATTTTCAATTGTAATCCAAACAGTAGGGCACTCTTGCTGTAAGGGTTGGTTAAATAGGCTAGTTCACCTTCCTCTGGAGTATGGGAGTGTAAACCAGAAGAAAGGAGAATTGGTTGTTAAGAACCAGTCCACACTACTCACAGCACACCATATCCTATAGAGCTGATGGAGAATGCAAACATAATCTGTGTGTGTATTTTAGGAGAGAGGGCAATTGTAGCTCTTTCAAGACTCACAAGACATTCTCCTGATTCCTAATACAGCAAGACATAAGAAAGAAAGTAAACCAAGTACAATTTCCATTATGTATATTGATGCAAAAGCCCTCAACAAAATATCTAGCCTATCATATCCATCAGAATATTAAAAGAATTATCCCTATGATCAAGGGAGATTTACTCCAGGTTGCAAGGATGTTCAACACAAGAAATTCAATCAATACCACATTAATAGGAATAGTCACATGAAAATCTTTATTGATGTAGAAAATGAATTTAATAGAATTCAATGTCCTTTCCTGATAAAAAACACTCAGAAAAATAAGATTACAAGGTGTCTTCCTCAATATGATAAAAATAATTTGTATATAAAAACCCTAGCATATAAATACTCAATGCTGAAAGAATGAAAGCATTCCACTTGATATTTTGAACAAGACAAGGTACCTGATTTAACTAAGCTAGAGAGTATTATACTGGAATCCTTTTCCTAGAGGAGGGAGTTTTGCAGAGATCAAGTAGATACCAATGCCTGTGCCATAGAACAAGAATTCAACTCACAGGAAAGACCCACAGGTGGAAAAGGCATCATACTTGCTTCTGGTTGATGAACTTCTCAGAATAAAGAAGACAAACTCAGAGTAGATGAGGAGGACTCCAATGAGAGGAAAAACACCTATAGCAGTAACTACAGAGTACTCACATTGGTTATTGATGAGGATGTCAAAACGGATGAGCTTAAGTATTTCAGGAAAACCACAAAAAAATATGATTTCTATGTTTGTTCAGAAACAGAGTTTAAAGATGGCAAGGTTTCCAACAGGGCCATCAAGACAGTGAGACATCAGGACCGAAAGCACACAGGACACAGTGCTGGGGTTAATGAAGACCATGTATTGCAGGGTGTGACAGATTGCCACAAAGTGGTGATAAGACAATCCCCCAGGAGTAAACTCTCCTGGGATCCATAAACCATGAAAAACAATAACTGTGTGAGGCAGCCTGCATAGGTGATCATTTTTTCTGAGTATGGATGTTTACCAGTATTTTTGGGATGATGTGGAGGAGAACCTGAAGTCAACCATGAGCAGATTGGAGAGGAAAATGTATATGAGTATGTGGAGGTGGGAGTCTGAGATGGTGGCCAAATGATGCGTCAGTTCCAATGGAGGCGACCAGGTAAAGGGACAGAAACAGACCAAGGAGAACGAGTTAAAATTCTGACTTCAGTGATAACTCCCAAAACAGAAATTCTGAAATACTTGTTTTATTTTCAGATTCCATGTAGATTATATAACTACCAGGGCAGAGACAAAAACAACAATAAATAATCAACAAACAGACCATGCAAAAATGTGATTGTCTTTAATGACAAGTGAGTAAATTATTAAAGTCCTGTGTTTTTGTATATTTATCTACACTTGGAAAAGATGATCCTATACTACCTTATCTCACATATGTCCATTTTGTGAGATTCTATTCTATATCATTGCACAATTTAGAACACATAAATACTGCTAATTTCTTTTCGAGAATTTATAATTAACCGTCTTTCATTCAAAATAAGGTAGAAAAGATTCATAACCAATAAAGTAATTGCTCTATCAACCAGAATTGCCTCAACAAATTAACCCCATTGGGGATTTTTTTTCACAGAAAAGTTAAAAATTTTCAATAAAGTCATGAAGAATATGCTTGCTAGAATCACTATCCATTAATTTGATCTAAAGACTTAAGACAGTAAAAATAAATTTGTTGATGTAGGAAAGGAAAATCATCTCTCTTACAGATGATGATAGACAACTGAAAACACTGATAGACATCACTTGGGAAATTATCAAAACTAATAAGGAGAGGGGTCATGCAAGTGAACCTGCTGCCGCCACGCAATGCTATACTATTGGGAGAATATGATCTTTTCAATGAATGCAGTTATGACAACTGGATATACTTTTTGCAAAAGTTGTTAAGAGTTTGATTGGACTGAGTTGAATCTGGAAATAGCTTTGGGTAAAATTTACATTCAACAATAACTAGTTTTACAATCCTATAATATGGAATATCTTTCCATGTATTTTATTCTTCTTTAACTTCTTTCAGCAATTTTGTTTTGTTTATATTTTTGTGTGTATGGTCCTTTACATTGCTTTGAACTTATTCCTAAATATTTAATTATTTTAATTGTTTTTGGAAATGTAATGAGTTTCTTTTTGTTTTTTTTAAAAATTAATTAATTAATTAATTTTTAATGTTACATTAAAAAAATATGAGGTCCCCTTATATTCCCCCAACCCCCTCACCCCACTCCTCCCATAACCACATCCTCCTCCATCATCTTGGGATATTCATTGAACTTGGTGAATATATCTCTGAGCACTGCTGCAGCACATGGTCAATAGTCCACTTTACAGTTTACACAGTAATGAGTTTATTTCCTTTCATATATTTGATTATTATTGTATAAAACATGAGTGATTTTTGCATGTTGAAATAGAAGCCCACCACTTTTCTAAATTCCTTTTTTTGATATAGTAACATTATGGTGGTGTTTTCATGCTTTTCACTATAAAGCATTATATTACCTGCAAATAGGGAAAGTTATACTTCATCCTTATCAATGTGTATATCTTTATTTTTTTGCATTGTCTAATTCAATGTCAACAATGTCAACAATTAAATGGTTTATTTTAATTAATTTAATTAAATGAAGTGAAAAATCAATAAGTTCTAAAAATGGTTGGTATTGATGGCTTCACAATATTGTGAATATAATTAACATCACTGAATTGTACATTTGGAATTGATTGAAATGTGAAAAATATATGTTGTATATATATTACAGAGGAAAATTTTAAAATTCAAAATATGTTAACCAAACAAAAATTGAAATAACAATAACAAAGAAAAAACTTCATAAACTGTATTGAGCAAAGGGTGAACCTAAATGCAAACTATGGACTTTAGCCAAAAATACAATTCTAATAATATTACTTCAACAATTGTTACTTGTACCACAGTAATGTAAAATGTTAATTAATAGGTAAGCTTTGTGTGGGTGGTGCCAGTGTTACTGAAGAACTTGGTACTTTTGGCATAAATTTTCCTTAAGCCTACAACTGCTCTAAATAAAGTTTATTAAAGAATTTTAAAAAAATAGTATATCCTGATAAGCTCTCAATTTGAATTGATGTATCATTTTTATGCATAGGCTTCATCATTTATAAAATTAGGAAATGTGTTATTAGACTTCTTGCTTACCTTTAAAGGATACGTTATATCCAAATGATATTACAGATTTGTATATGATTTGCAAGAATTGGATCAATGGAAAAGTCAGCATGACAGAGAAACAAAAACAAACTTTTTTGCCAGAAACTTCCTTGTTACAGTAACAAATAACAAAGTAGTTAAAAAATAAAGAAGTAAAACAAGAAACGTATGCTTATTTTATGAATGCTTCAAAATCAGTAAGTTGAAGACTCCAGTGAAAAATGCACAAAGAGGAATATTACAGGGAAATTCTCTTCAGTGAATTAGGACAGCAGAGCCCACTTTGAATCTCACCTCTGGAAACATCAAAGCCTAGGAAAGTAGAGATTGTAATACCTCAGTGGAAAGATTCACCAATGAGCAACATCTACTGACTGGGCTGGAAATTACATGCATAAAAACTGTTTTTATGTTTCTTTGTATTCTAAACACTGGTAAGTCCCTGGAATTTTTCTGATAAAAGGAGATGGGTAATTTTGAAGACTTAGAAAAAACTGAAACAAAGAAAAGCTGTGAAAAAAATAGATAGAGCAAAGAAATTGTCCATCAGAGTAAATTCATCAATATATTCACATGCATTGATATTAGCAAAAACTCACCTAGCCTTATTAAGAAACCAGAAAGAGGGTCTAGACAAAGAATAAACCAAATATCCTCAAGAGGTACAGGACTTAAGACAATTAGTCAATGATAACCACACAGCTCTCCTAAATGAATTCAAAGAATTAAAAGAAAGTATGACTAATAATAAAGCATTTTAAGAATGCACTGGGTAAGCATAAAGAATAATGTGAAGGCTGCAAGAAAAGAAACAGAAAATAAGTTAATGAAATACACAGTAGATGATATTAAAAATACATTTGTGACATAGAGGAACAGAGTTGATATCCTTGTAGACAGAATTAGTAATTTTGAGGATAGAACATCTGAACTGGAAAATACAGGAGAAAGGAAGGAGAAGAGAATGAAAAATATGGCAAAGGGACTTAAGGAGAGCTCTAAAAATAACTGAAATGATAAAAGCACAACTATGTATTTATACTAAATACCATTGATTGTACACTTTAGACAGATTTATGCTTTATCAACATGTTTCAATAAAATTTTATTTAACCTCCATCATAGGAAAATTGGCAGCATTAAATAGCTTGAGATTTATGAAGTACACAAAATAGTATCTTGTGTGTGTATATATATATACATATATATAATAAGCATTGCGTAGATTTCTTAAATAAATTAGATTTCACTGCCATTTTTGCCCATTTAAAAATTATTTGTTAATATATATATATATTTTGCAAGACAACAAAAAATAAATAAAAACAAAGAGTATCTACAACTGCAAGCAAAGCAATTCTTTCCATTTGTCCCATAAGATCTAAGCCCCCTCTCAATATGAATCTGAATGGGCCTCATCAATGCAACATCTTCAAAACTGAGGAAGACATAAACGTAAGGTGGCAGGGCAAGTATGAACCAAAGTAGACATTCTTATTCTGTTAATGGAAGATCGTGTAACACTGGTCTAAAAAAGTGTTCGCTGGAATTTATGAAGTTAGAGAGATGGAAGAATAGTTGTAAAATGGGGCATACTTGGGACATTGAATATACTTTTTGTTAAAATCTTTAAAATTGTATGGTACAAAATATAAATCAAAATGCAAACTGTAGAGGGTGGTAGTAGCAATGCTTCAATATTTGTTCATCAATTGTACCAAATGTACCAATCTAATGGCACCAATGAAAGATGTTATTAATAGGGGGAAAGTTGAGGTATATAGGAATCCCCACATTTTCAGTGTAATTTTTTCTGTAATCTATAACTTCTTTAAAAATAAGAAAATGAATGAAGCACTGATATATCTTACAAGATAGATGAACATTGAACACATTCAACCATCTAATCCTTGAAAAATTACTTACGGATTAGGTGTTATTATCATCCTCATTTATAGATGAGGAAATTTGAGGTTTCATGAGGGTAAGTTACTTGTACATGACCAAGAAGTGAGTGCTGGAATGGACTACATGACTGACTACCTCACTTATGGGATCCCCACCCCAACCACTGCATATAGTGTGACAGACATTCATAGAAACTAATTAAAATGTGAGGTGGTTTTTTCAAGTATTTATTTTATAATATATGTTCTACTTTTAGTGGAAGACGGGAAATATTTAATTTTTTCAAACTTACTGAAGATTTGAGTGTCATTTCTTGGAAAACTCAGAAACTCCTCAATGCTAAAATAATTTTAATGTAACTTAAAGCCTTTATTATAAATAACCAGTTTCCCTTCACAACAGCAAATATGACTACAGATTGCAATTTCCCTAAAGCTTCAGAAATACAGAGAAGCTCCAAGAGGTTCAAGAAGATAAGGCCAATGGCTCAAGGATCTGCTAGTAGCCTATCTTTGGTGAGAAAGCATCTCCAATAATGACTTGATTTGGATATTTATGCAGTCATTAATGTAAAAATTTTACTCCCAATAAATTGTCACTATAGTAAATACCCCATTTCTCATATTTTATCATTGGCAGCCTTTAACAAAATGAAACTTTGTCCAAAGCAGACTACAGCACTAGTTCATGCAAAATATGATGGGTTAGACATAGGGCCAGTGGACATGGGGACAAATGGTCATGTCTGAGAAAACTTTTGAATAAGCAATGCTCAGCATTTGCTGACAGTTTGCATGCGCAGTGGAAGAGAAAAAAAGGATCAGCAAAGAGAGGGACACCAAAAACTTTGGTCTAAGCAAGAGAACTTTAGAACTCTAATGAAAACAGATTACTGAGGGAAGGAAAAGGTCAGGGGTGTGGGGAAATCTAGGTTTTTCCCTTTGTCATTTCTGTACTTTATCCTTTCCTATGTTAGTTATAAAAATTCTACAGCTTCATATATTATCTCTGTAATTAGAAAATAAAATAACCAGATGAAACAGAAGATAAAGTATTCAGAATTGGAAGGAGAATTCCTAAATTAGATGCTTTTTAGGTTGGGATGATCTTATTTACTTTCTATACCTTGGAGAAATTTCTGTGATCAAATAGGAAGTCTTAATATCTCAGTCATATAAATTACTTCAGTTACCACATGGACATAAAAAATAAAACTGGTAAATGAATAAATATATTGATATTTCCATTTCAGTATTTCTCAACCCACTAGAAGCTCCCTCATCCCAGTTGTGACAATGGTGAAAAAAATCACCCCATTGGTCTATTATTTTCCCTGTGTCTGTTCCTTCCTCCTAGTTTTGACTGGAGTCAGTGTCACTGCCTCAGAAAAGGATGCTTCATAGGAGATGCTTTTGACTGCTGATTCTCCAAATCCAAGGCCATTAATTTTAAAGTTCTTCAGGACACTTGGAGCATAATATAAGTCAAGTCACAGACAATTTTTCAAACTCTCCTTAATTGCCACTGAAAGACCAGATAACAAATTTGCAGAGGGAAAGAAGGAAGAATCATTGGGGAATTTAGAATGTTAGACATTCTTGGGGTTCCTTTCTACTCCCTCTATATCTTTTTGTGGTGTGTATATGGTACAATATATTGTATATAATTTGGATGATCCAGGATTCGAAGAAATCTGTTCTATCATAAAGTGATCAACACAGTCACAAAGTGTTTGCCATGATCCAGAATAGCTAAATAGAAAAAGGATGCTTCTGATGCATCCAGAAATATTAATGCATCAGCCATCTGGTGTTGATGAGTCTCCTGAAACCAAGTAGCATAGTGGAAAGAAGCATGGAGCCCTGGCACAGCCTTGAGACATAAATTAAATTTAAATGTTTGGTAGATTTCACCTGTGAAGCTCTCTGGCCAGGGGCTCTTCTTAGGTTGGAGGTTTTTAATGACTTATTCTATCTCATTACTTATGTTTGGGTTGTTGGGATCTTAAATTTCGTCTATCATCAATGTAGGCTGTTACGTGTTATGCAAGGATGTAAAGGAATGAGAACCTTCATCCACTGATGGGTGAGAATGAAGGAGGACTATTTGGCTGTTCCTCAAAAACTAGCTATCGATTTACCATAAGGCCCAGCAATTCCATTGCTGAGTATATACCCAAAAGAACCAAAAACAAAGACACAAACCAATATATGCACACCAATGTTCATAGTGGCATTATTAATTATTGCCAAAAGTTGGAATCAACTGAAATGCCTTTCAATAGATGAATGGATAAATATGATATGGCATAGGCACACAATGGAATTCTACTCAGCTGTAAGAAGGAATGCAGTACTAATCCATGGGAAAATACGGAAGAATATTGAGGACATTTTGTTGAGTGAAGCAAGCCAGATATTGAAGGAAAAATACTACATGATCTCTCTGATATGAGTTAAGCAAGTCAAAGTGTCTCAGAGAGCTAGAGACTGGAAGATTGATTAACAAGATATGGGGGTGAGTGGAAGAGGAAATTTGTGAGCCAATGCCCACAAGTGAAAAATCTATGATAAAGTGGTTTTAAGTAATTGTGCAGCGATGGGATAAGATGGGAGCATAGGGATACTATTGGGTTGGGGATTGCTGGTGTGAGGGGATCTAGGGTTGGAAGGATTTTTCAGATGGTCCAAAGAATTGGGGGAAGTTTGTAGGGGTTCAAGTGATCACAGGAGATCATTGGGTATGTGGTTCAAACTACAAATCTGAGAAAAGGCTTTAGAAAATATAATAAGGAAGGGTTACTGGTATAAGATGTTTGATGGGGGCATCTGGCACAGGGTTCAGCTGGGGTAAATTTTAGGGAATATGTGTGCACTCATCATGTCATACTGTGTTAAATCAGTGCATGGAGACACATACAATGACAGGGAAGTTGTTATGCCCCCATCCTGGGGAGGCCTGAAATTCTCAAACCGAGGGGTGCATATCTCTTGAGAGCATGGGTGGCTTCCAGTGGGGAAAGACTGACTAGTGTGTCAAGCCTTCAGCATTGTTGCAAGTAAATATGAGTCTTGTCCTAGAAGCAGTGAAGTTTGGTTGTTACTATGGGCCCTGAGGGGATGAGGAGATGAGGACAGGAATAGAATATTTGGAGGAGATGGTAAATGAGGAGCAATGGGGGTATTCTGCATGAACCTGCAAAGATAGATACAGGCAATGTTAAATATCAAAAAAAAATTTATAAAGGTGTATAGTCTAAAATGTAAACCATAATGGAAACAATAATGGAAACATGATTAGTAGCTATGTTTCAATATCTGTACATCAGCTACAGGAAATGTAACATCCACATAGAAAAAGATCATTGCTGGGGAAGGGGAAAAGGCTTTGAGGTTGGGTATATGAGATTTCCCTATATTCTACATGTGAATTTATTTGACCTAAATGTTTTTAATGTGCATATACATACGTATGTATATGTGTGAAGTAGACATTGAGAAAGAAATGGAAGAGTTTGCCTTGCCCCTGTACATATAGGGAAACATCTGCTATCAGCAATGAATGCAAAATATAAATTTAAAAAAATTTGATATATTTCAAATTTGGGGGGTTAGTTTTTTTTAAAAAATATATACAGATCACAAAAATGTTACATTAAAAGATATGAGGTTCACATGTACCCCACAACCCACCCCTCCACTCTCCTCTCACATAAACATCTTTCTATCATTGCTGGATATTCATTGCATTTGGTGAATAAAATTGGGAGCACTGTTGCATCACATGGATTATAGTTTACATTATAGTTTACATTCTCCCCCAGTACATTCAGTGGGCTATGGAAAGATATATAATGTCCAGCATATGACCCTGCAAAATCATTTAAGACAACTTCGAGTTCTGAAAATGCCCCCACATCACATCTCTTCTTCCCTTTCCATGCCCTCAGCAACTACAATAACCACAGTCTACACATCCATGATATAATTTCTTCCATTGCTAGTACTGGGGACAAGCCTCCCTGGCACTGTTGGATTATTTCCAATCATCAGCTGGTGATGCAACTAGGAAAAACCCTGAAATAAAAGGGGGAAATTGTAACTACAAATGATTTTAGATCGATGAGTCTTCAAAAAAGTGTCAGGAGATCATCAGAGTGGTCACACTTATGCATGCCTCAGCAGGATTACAGAGATAGCCTAAGTAGATACAACACAAGGTACTGGTACTCCTAAGGGTTATGAAGACACTCAGGTTTTATGGTCTTGACAGTTGGCTCTTGTGTTCAGTGACTTTTCATTTGGCATAACTTTAGAATTTGTGTTCCTGAGTGAGATGGAGTTGGACTCAGGTGTGACTTTTCTACAAGTGCCTATTCTGTCACCTTTACTGAAACTGTTGTTGGCACTGGGGTTGGTGTATACCCAGGACACATGAATCTCTGGAATGGCCATGTGCCACATGAGCCTTGAGCCTCAGCAGAGTTGCAGTTCCTACACTCCGATTCATTGGATGTACACAGGTCTGCTAACCTGGAGGTGAAGGTTGGGAAATATCACACCAGGGAATGGAGGGTACCTACAACTCCAAGCAGGAGAATCACATCCATCAACCATGTGGGTCTAAATCCCCTCTCGATATAGAGGTGGAGTGGACATCACCATCTCAGGGTGCACAGAAAGGAGGAATAAAATATGTATTAGAGTGAAATTACTTTTATTCTGCTATAGATCTATTGTCACTAATAATTGAAGAAACTGTAACATTGATGTGAAGAAAGTGGCCACAGCATTTGCTGAGGGAAGGGAGAGGGAAGAAGATACAGGATGTGGGGGAATTTGGGGACTTGGCATTGTCCTAAATGATACTGCAGTACAGATGCTGGACATTATATATCCTGCATTAACCCACTGAATATACTTGGGAGGAGTGTAAACTACAATGTAAACTATAATCCATGTGGTGCAGCAGTACTCCAAAATATTTTCACCAAATGCAATGAATGTGCCACAATGATGAAAGAGGTGGTTAATGTGGGAGGAGTGAGGGTGTGAGGTATGGGTATGTAGGAACTTTTTATATTTTTTAATGTAACATATTTTGTGATCTATGTATCCTCAAAAAATACAATTATAAAAATATTTAAAAATATATAAAATTGTCTTAATTGTTACACAAATATTCCTGGAAAAGAACAGGAATAGAGCTGTAATTTGAAAGAATGCATTCATTTGACATCTCTCTTTTATTTAAATCTTATAATAATGAAAATGAATATTGAGATCAATCTGAATATTATTTCCTTAATCATTACCACAGTAATACCAGTTAAAAGATCAGACATTTTTAAACAAAGCACAAGCTTCTTCACACTTCAATTTTTTTTCTAAAAAAAGAGAATGTTCTTCATACATTATTATCAAAAACAAAGGCTAGGAATAAATGTGAGTAGGATAGCTAGATGCTGACTTTTCCCTTTTTCCAGTTTCTGTCATTGAGGTTTTCCAGTGTATTAATGTTATAGTTTCCTCTTCTCTGAAAGTGTGAGAAGCCTGGGTAGTACTAGAGTAGTGGAAATCCTGCTTTTACTTCTAGGAATTTTCCCAGAGAAAATACATTATGTTTTTTTTTTTTCTCTAGCCATTTGCAACTTAGGAAAATTTCTTATCTTCTTAGCCTAGCCATTCTTAGAGACATATCTCAAAAAACGCATGATAAAAGTACTCACATGCTGTGTTTCTGTGAAAAAAAGTAGATTCTGAGTCCTGCCCTTTTAAATTCTGATAGGGTGGGTTTGAGTGAATCCTGTGCAACTATAGTTTCAACAAGTGCCTCTAAATAATTACGATGTTATTATCTAAATCATTATAATGTTATTCATCCACAGATTAGAATTTGGAACAACCTTACATAGACAGGTGGAGTATATGTTTTCCCACATGACTGGTTTGATAATGAACTAATCACTCCATTCTGGAGATGTGGATGAATGCCAAAAGAACACTGCCTGCCCACCTCCTGTAATTTATACCAACACAACTGGAAGCTACTTTTGCCAATTTTCACACATCAAGAATTAGAATGCAGACCTGAGTATTGATAAAGTGTGATATGAACAGGTCACCAGGAAAACAACTTTAGTAAAAAAAAGTTAGGCTTGATATCTGGTTGCAACAAAGAGGAGCATGATCCCTGGGGGAGCATGGAATGCCTTATAAAAGGAAGTTACAGTATGCTTATTTTATGGTTTTACCTCATGCTGGATATGTTAAGGAGGGATTTAGAAAGCAGGGCTTGTTTCCCAGATGGCTGATGTCAGGAAATTTGGGCTATTTTTTTTTTCTTTTATTTTATTGACTTTGTAATAATATTACATTAAAAATATATATGTGAGGTCCCATTCAACCCCACCCCCCCCAGCCCACCTCTCCCCCCCCCCCCAGCAACACTCCCTCCCATCATCATGACACATCCATTGTATTTGGTAAGTACATCTTTGGGCACCTCTGCACCCCATAGTCAATGGTCCACATCATGGCCCATACTCTCCCCCATTCCATCCAGTGGGCCCTGTGAGGATATACAATGTCCAGTGATTTGGGCTATTTTTTGAATGAGTAGCGAGATTTTTGCTAGAAGATGGGAAGAATGAAGTGGAGAATGGAGGAGAGTATGGGCCATGATGTGGACCATTGTCTATGAGGTGCAGAGGTGCCCAAAGATGTACTTACCAAATCCAATGGATGTGTCATGATGATGGGAATGAGTGTTGTTGGGGGGGGGAGGGGGGGGGTGGGGGGGTGGGGTTGAATGGGACCTCACATATATATTTTTAATGTAATATTATTACAAAGTCAATTAAAAAAAAAAGACTGCAGCTACTGGGAGAATGAGAAAGACAGAGAAAAACCTAGGAAGTGAGGAACAAAGGAATTGAGAATAAATGAATATCAGGATACTAAGCTCATGTGGTTCTGACCTGCAGATTGCTGTCCCTCTTTCATTATAAAAAAGTCTGGGCCAAGAGCCTGGCAGAGGTCAGACTACAGTTACAGGTCAAGTATAAGCAGGTTTCCAAATAAAGAAAAGAACTGGTCAGAACATTACATCAAGAGAAATATATGTCATTGCAAGCAGAATGAGTTAACTCTGACCTGAAAATGTCTGTTTTTATTTACAGCATTTGAAAGCAGACAATTCAGTCAATATTCTCTGATTTCAGGGAACTGCCTATACAATTCCTGTTAATGAGATATTGACTAAGGGAGACAAATTTAATGTAATCATGGCAAGTACACTGAAAGGTCATTTGCACCAAACAGAGAAGTGAGAAAGAGCACAATTTGAAATAGAGGTAGATGAAAAGTATAGCAGTTTTAGAGTGAAAACTGATAGTAATAATAAGATGTATATGTGTTATGAACTCTTAAAAAAAAATTGTTCTTTCTAAAGAAGTATGGCTATATGTTACACAAAAGAGGAATGTCAGAAGAATTGTTATAAATACAGCTTATCAGGTACTCCCTCAGACCTAAAAAAAAAAATTCCAGTTTGATTCAGCAATCTGGAGAAACTCCTCCAGGAAATGCTGATACACCCAGAGATTGAGAAATCACAGCTTTAGTCTAATCTTCATTGATAGTGAAAAACAGGGCACAGAATACTCCACCAACATAATATTCAGAATTGTCTTGCCCACTAGTTCTGGTGATAGGTTGCACTTCTCATTTTATATAAAAAAGACACTATGTCTCTCTAAGGTATAGACTACAAGGATGATTCAAGGTCTTGTAGAGAAATATGGAAGACTTTCAAAGGCAAATAACCATATTAATAGTATTCCATCTCCTTGGACCACCAATTGTTTTGGAGAGAGTGAAGCTTAGAAAATAAGATCCTATTCCATTTTGGGAAACAGTAGTTACAGAAGGAATATGGGGAGATATTCTTTAGATCAAATCACCTCCACCTGTTGTAGAAGTTGAGAGGCTCAATTATTTGTGTATAGAATGGCCAGGACTCAAGAAAGATTTTGAGAAGGAAAAACGATTTATTGATGGCTGGCCAGACACAGGAGCTTTCTGTTTCAAACAGGAGCCCTGAACAAGATTTTTGATATTATTTTATACAGAGAGGAAAGGCCTAATTGTTCTTTTGTTTCAGTTCACAATAGGTTTGAATTACTATATATCTTCCACATCTTAGGTAAGCTTTTAGCATGGACCTTATACATTCTAGATAAGCTTTTAGCACATTTGGTTTGCATTTTGCCCTATTTAAAATTTATAGAGTTTGCATTGATAAACTGTTTCCTGGGACTGGAGTCACTGCCATGGTTAC
This sequence comes from Dasypus novemcinctus, assembly GCF_030445035.2. Lineage (NCBI taxonomy): Eukaryota > Metazoa > Chordata > Mammalia > Cingulata > Dasypodidae > Dasypus > Dasypus novemcinctus. The sequence continues at coordinate 41,962,853 of NC_080702.1, read as the reverse complement.
CACGGGCAGGGTTGCAGCCTTAAACCATCCCATACCCACAAGTCAGGACAGACAGCTTAGGTTAAGGTTATCTCTGAAGAGACAAAGAGCCTCCCACCCATAGCCCACATCACCCCCTCCCTCCCAAACTTAACTTGCTAAGCTTTGCCATTGTTGGAGCTGTGAGGTGGGTGGATGATTGTTGTTTTAATTGATTGCTTTACTTATCAATTTTTAGTGTAGCATCCAGGACTTTGTTTTTAGAAGTTTATAAGCTTTTATTCTCAACAACAGAAACCTGGGGTGGGGCCTGCAGTCATCCTGGGGCCACTGGTGATCACAAAGATTTCCAGTCAGTATCCAGATACATCTATTAATTTTATATTACCCTTAAAGAGTTTGCACCTTTAATCTTAAAGGCGTGCTGAAGGGAGATGATCTGCTTCCTGCTGGCCATGGGCTGTTGTCATTGCCTAATGAGGTGTAAAATTCTTATTTAACTGGAGGAAGTTGGATCTGGCATTCTGTACGAACCTTGATGAAGTTTTCATAGGGTTAACAAGATGTTCATTCTGAAAGAAACAAAATTAAAATTTTGGAATACCCGTTTTTAAAAGAGGACATTGGATTACAGAGTAGACAAGGTTAGGTGCTTATAAAGATGGCACCACTTTTTTAAAAGCTGGTGGGAACAAAATATATATATTTTCTCTCTAAGGTATTTTTAGAGAGAAATTGCAATAGATACTTAGCTTTGTTTTAAGACGCCTTTCATGCTGTTTTATACTTGGCATTCTTGTGTTCTGTTAGATGCTCCTGGTGAACTGGCACCTTTTGGACATTTGGTTTCATTCAGGATTAGTGCACTAAGATGGAAATTTTCTTAGTTTTTAACTGTGGGAGTGGATCAGAACTACAGAATAAAGATTTTTTTACATTTTGGTTTTAATAGTACAATTTCTTGTCATTTTGACTGTTTAATAAGTGACCCATTATTGGCATGCAAGCCTCATTTTTGCTACACAGTAGAGTACTGTTGAGTAGTAAGTTGGCTGACACTGGCTAAGACCATGGCCTTATTTTATAGACATGTTTATTAATTATTTAGAAAATAAAGTTACCAGGAATTTAACATATCTAATATACTTTTGTACCTGATCCAGAATAGAAAAAATAGCATTATAATTATTAGGCATATATTTAGTACAGGATAAAAATACAACACTTTAATATTAATTAATGTATTAGGATTCTGAGTTGCAATTAATAGTTTTAAATTTCAGGATTGTAATACTTTACATGTTATCTCTCCATGGGAGCAGACCATAATGCCAATTGTATTTAAGTTTTACTTGCAGTATCCTGGTATCATGGCTCCACTTAGTATGTTCTTCACACAGTGAGCAAGTCACAGTATTGATGATCCTAGAGAGAGTTTCCAGTATTCTACTAGCCTGGTACATAGTGCTCTCTGGCACTATGGAACAGTGCCAGTCTGGAGGCGATATTCATTGTACACTTGGCTGTACTGAGTCATCACTGGCTGCTGCAGGAGCTTGAAACTGCTATGCAGTTTCCATTGATTTCAGGAGCAGAACCAGAGACTGATATAGCAAATATTTCTAATTGAGGGCTCAGTGACCAGCCTAGCCAATAACTCACATGGAGAGGCAACCTGTAATGTATTAAATGCCTGGTTTGAATATACAAAAAAGTTTGACAATGTTAAAGTTTATTCTCTGTTTTTATATTTATTTTAAACAATTTAATGCAACACATCATATATCAAATGACTGTTTACTTATACAATGTTACCGTTAAGATAATAGTAACTTTTTACTTTAGTAATAGAGGGAAAAAAACTGTATTTCATTGTTAATTTGAAAACAAGATTCCCAATAGAATTAAGATAACTTTTTATTGCCATTTAATTAAATATGCACCTTGCAGTGGCCTTCAGACAGGTTTTATTATCACAAAGTTATTCTTTGCCACCAACACCAATCCAACTTTTTAGTTAACAATGACTTCTAGAACTAGAACTATTTAAAATTTTTCAGTTTGGAACATATTTTACAAACTCTATATAATTGCCTACAACCGCATTGACTAGTTATTTACATTTAAATAAACTTATTAAATTACGATTTCTAACCATAGAAATTTACTTAATTTATTTAAGAGAATATATCTACAATCTTTTTTCTTTAGCTTAATTTTATTAACGTAAACTTACAATTTTTATTGCTTTAAAGATTTTGTACATATAATGTTAATTTATTTAATGGGTATTTTATAAACTAAGGCAGATTACACCCAAGCTAAATAAAATTGAAAACATTATAGTTTATGCAAGGAATGTTCTCTTTTTTTTCTTTACAGGAAGCTAAAAATTCTTTTCATTTAAGTTATGAAAATGAATAATTTTTAAAAGCATACTGACTACCAGGTTTCAAAACACATTACACAATTACCTAATTTGTTTAATCATAATCCAGGAAAGATTTCTCCATAGTTTTTATGGACTTTTCGTTACTTACTGAAATTTGTCAACAGAGCCACTAATTAACTTTATTTCATGGCTGTCAAAAGTTTTAAACTGGGAAATTACAGGACAAACTGATTCTTAAATCCCCAGCCTAGAGGATAGTTTTAATCTGCCACACCTAGTCCTTTCCTCAAAGTTCTTGCAAAGAGAAGGCCCTTTCCCAATAGTTCCTATAATCAGATTTTTATATGACTTTTCCATTCTGCTTACTCTAATTTGGGCTCTAAAAACATTTATTTACATATATAACTGCATATTTAATTTTTAACAATTGGAATAAAGCTCTTTTCAGAATTTTCATTTCCTATTTTGATATTATCATCCTGATGTATGAAGACATACACTGACCAAATGGGCAGAAAAAACAGTTAGACATAGAAACACAACTCATTGATGTTACTTATAATTTGCATTATTTTATATATTGTTTAGCTTAATTTGGGGTCCAGAAATATATATTACTTATATAGCTGCATATTAAACCTCAAAAATTTGAGCAAATAGGCAGCCATGAATAGCTTGACACAAAAACATAACTTTAGTTACTTAAAACTTCCATTTCTTGCAAAATAAGTGTGACTGCAAAACAATTCAGACTCCTGAAACTTTTCTTAATTTTCACTTTGACTGTGCAGTTTTGCATAAGGATTTTGAGTCTTTACTAATGGCTTGTAACCAAAATGTTCCCAATGCTTTAGCACCATTTTTTTTGTTTCAGAACTTTATATTTTACCTTGAATTTAGAAGAATTTTGGATAAGCAACAAGATTATTTCTATGTATATTTACTGAGGCTATTTGAAGACTCAGGGAAAAAGACTGGATTCTCTCATGAATTGCCACTCTTAGGAAGATGGACAATTAAGGCAGGAGACTTCCATTTTTTCTCCCCAGTCCTGGGAGACAATAAAACTTCAGTGGTCATTTAAACCCAAGGGCTAAGAATTCCACCAGGCACCAATTTAGTTTACACTTGGATTCATGAGCAAAAGCAGGGTTACTAATACCAGTAGGACAGGAGACAGAGATGTCCCCAAGTTCATGTTTCCCTGGACTATACGGGCAGAAGCTGTTATGAAATAACCTTAGGCAAAGGCAAGAGGTGAGGCTAGGCTTGAAGTAACCATAAACACAGGTAAGGTTAGTTTAGAATTTACACTTAGAATAATAGTTTCAGGCTAAATTCACCCAGTTATTTCAGTTATTATCTTTCTGCTATTTTATAATATAAATGCATCTATAAATGATCTTAACTCTTAGTTACCATTTTTATTATTTTTTAACCTTAAGGTGAATTGGATACCTTTATTAATTAAGCTACAAGAATTTTATTAGTAACAATTCTGTGAAGCCCTGCCTTTTCTTAGTAATGGAACAAATATTCATCTGCAAGTTATGCATTTAATTCACCAGCAAGAGAGTATTGGCAGTTAAAGATTCATTTTAAACTACTTTTTTCCCTTTTTACCATGAATTCTTAGGCACCAGCAACTGACAAATGCCAAACATAGATTTCAAAGTGGCATTTCATGCCTTTCTTTTTCTTTTTCTTCTGTAGTCTCACAACCCTGAAGTTCCCAGGCAGACCACTGAAAAGGCTATCAAGTGATTTGAGGTCTATTGTTTCAAGCCATAGCCTCCTTTCTTCAGACAAGTTTACAGTTCTAAAACCTTTCAATGTATTTCTATAGTCTTACAGAGAGAGAGATCCAGAAAAGTAAAGAACCTGGGCAGAATGCAAACATATTTTGGCCTTTAATACCCTAGGGAGGGAAATTTACTGCATTTATTTTGATCCTGCTTTTCATCATCTTCATCTCCCCCCCTTCCAGGCAGTAGGGTATACAGTGATTAAATAGGAATGCGGTTTATGAATAGGTGTGGACTCACTGAAAAGGGGCAAGCCACTCCTCCCTTTCCAACTTTCCACCAAAATGGGCAGACAGAACTTAACTTGGGGACCCAGCCACCCTGACTTCGGCAACACCAACAAACCCGGGTGCATGGCACAGACTCAGATGGCCTCCAAGCCCCAGCAAAGGTGTGGGCCAGAGATGAGGCAGCAGCAGGGCTTGCACAAACATCTAGACTCTGCAGTTTTCCCCATAATCAATTCACCCTCTTGCCAACGACAAGGGAGAGTACCAGCTCAACTAAATTCCACGACTTTACATAACCACACAACTCCAACACCAGCATTGAGCTGACACAGACAGAAGCACAAAGGTCACTAATCTGACCCACAAGTTCTTTATATAAATATTTTTCAGCATGACTGTCTCCACAGCCATGACAAATCTTAGAGAGAACACTTAACATTAACATCTGGTATAAAGAAAATTCTTTCTCAATTCAGCACCATAACAAAAGATTCCAGCTAGACCTTCTCCACTGTTTAACTTTACACCCAGACCAAGCTTCACTAGAAAAGCTGATCCATTTCCTGTAACCAAGTTTTTAAAAATCCAGACCAATTTCCAGGATGTTAGGACTTAAACCTATAAACATCCCTTCCTATTATAATCAAGCCTCCACTCCTTCAGTGGATATAAGACCAGTATCAGATTCCAACATGCAGTTAGACAAACCCAAAACAAGAGTTTTTTCCCCTGTTTTTCTCTAGGACATTAGAACTTGAAGCTATAAACAGTCCTTCCTATTTTAATCAAGCCTCCACCTCTTTAGTGGATATAAGACCAGTACCAGATTCTAACATGCAGTTCAACAAACCCAAAACACCAGGCTTTTTCCTGGTTTTTCTCCTTTTTCCAGACCTAGAGAAAATGGCTTTCCCCCAGTTTTCTGGGACTACTAGGGTTCTCTTGGGAGGTGATCACCCTCCCTCCCTAGCAATTAAACCTAGGGTTCTCCAGACTATACCTTCTTCCATGTTCAGAGTTCTTTTTTGTTCCTAGAATCTTTCTCTACAGACCATCCATTGCCCTAAATTTTTTTTTTTTGGGGGGGGAGATTCTGGTGGAGCCCACATCTTTTTTTGATTAAATTTATTCCAGGAGTGCTCAGATTTGGGGTTCACCTGAGTCATCCAGCTTCCTTGGAGTTTCGGAAGGGGCAGCAAAATGCTACCATCACTGGCCTTCATTTGCAATCCCGGATGAGCCCCCAAAATGTTGTAGAAGTTGAGAGAGGTTCAAATATTTGGATATAGAAAGGCCAGGACTCAAGAATGATTTTGAGATGGAAAAATGATTTATTGATGGCAGGCTGGATTCAGGAGCTTTCCGCTTCAAACCTGAGCCCCAAACAAGATTTTGAGTTCCTTTTATACAGAGAGGAAAGGCCAAATGGTTCTTTTGTTTCAGTCCTCCATAGGCTTGAATTAGCATATATCTTCCATATCCTAGGTAAGCTTTTAGCATGGAATTCATACATTCTAGATAAGCTTTTAGCACATTTGGTTTGCATTTTCCTTGAATTTTTAATGTTTATAGACTTTGCATTGTTAAACTGTTTCCTGGGACTAGATTCATTGCCATGGTTACCAAGGGCAGGGCTGCAGCCTCTCACCATCCCACACCCACAAGTCATGACAGACAGTTTAGGTTAAGGTTATTTCCAAAGACACAAAGAGCCTCTCACCCACAGCTCACATCACACCCTTGAAAAATTACTCTCTCTTTAAACTCTCTTCCCCTTTTCATTCTTAAAATCAATCAGCTTTTTTCATAACTTGATGATGATTAATTTTCAAGGGACAGGAACATTGAGGGATGTTTTAGACCATCATAGTCTTGTGTAATGGGCATGGAATGGGAAAGTAATAAAATATACTTAATTGACTTGTAAATGATATTGGGTTGTTTGGACTTGTGATGTAGATATTACTATATAATTTTTTCAAACACACTCAGAAGTCCCAAATCTTATGCCTTGAACAATTTTCCAAATGCCTACTAAATAAAATTCCCCCTGTGGTCTTGTGCGTTGTGAGTGTTTGGGCACCCACAATATTGTTCCAGACACAAAATTACAATGTATGATCTTTCCTAATGGAGAAATTGTGTTTGTAATTGAGTCTAAAATATTGGTCTCCTTAGACATGGAGGAGAGGAGATGAAGTTGAATAAGAATCAGCCAGGCACAGAAAGTCAGAGTAGCTACAGGGTAGTCCCTTAGATTATTTCAGTAATAAGCACAATATGTCATATCAGTGCCGTTTAATTTGTATTTCTCTTAAGAAAAATGAGCTTGATTGTCTTTTCACATATGTGGATGTGTGGGAGCCAAGGGACCTTTATGTGCCCATTTAAATGAAACATAGACTGAAGCTCATAGCTCCCCAGCAGAACCTGTGAACTCACTAGTTAAATTGTGAAAGTACACTGAAAACTTTAATCTTCTTAGGGCTATATATTCCCTTCTTGTAAAAAATTCACAAACATGCCATTTGTGTGCCTCATATACCTTTAGCAGAAATTCTCTCAAATGTCAAAGATAAAGAGTAAATTCTGAGAACTGCAAGAGATAAGCAAAACATCATACATGAGATACACCCAGTCATTCTTAGTGTGGACTTATCATAAAAATCCTTGAAGGAGAGAAGACAATTTTACGATCCATTAGGATATTTTTTAAAAATGTGCAAGCCAAGAATTCTTTATCTAGAAATACTCATCTTCAAGTAAAGGCAGGTTTAAAATATTCACAAACAAACAGAAACTAAAGGAGTTCATAAAATGAACCCATCTTTGCGGGAAATAGTCTGAAAGAAAAGGACAGAAAAGAAATGTTTGGATGAGAGTACATAAGAATGAAGAGCAGAAAGGCTAACAAAAATAGTAAAATGACAGATGAAAACAAGACACGACATATGAAAACCTAAAAATAAAATGGTGGAAGGAAATAATGCATTTACAGTAATATTGAATGTGAATGGATTAAACTTCCCTAACCAAAAGATATAGGCTGACAATGGATAAAACCATGATCCATCCATATGCTGATTATAAGAGAGTCACCTTAGACCCAGGGATATGAAAATGAAAGATTGGAAAATTATACTCCACATAAATAATAACCAAAAAAGAGAAGAGGAAGCTATAATAATAATGGGAAAAAAACAGATTGTAAATATAAAAGTTTATGAGATACAGAAGACCTTTATATATTAATGAAAGGGTCAATCCACAAGGAAGAATTAACAGTCATAAATTTATATGAACATAAGGAGAGTACCCCAAAACACATGAGGAATACTGGGAGAACTGAAGGCAGAAATAGACATCTCTATAATAATGGTTGGAGACTTCAACACACCACTCACATTATTGGATAATACAACTAGACAGAAGATCAACAAGGAAAGAGAGAACTTGAATATGCCAGCAAGCTAGACTGAACTGATATACAGAATACTGCACTCAAACTTTGGGTTATGCATTTATTTCTAGTGCTCATAGACTATTCTTCAGGATAGACCACGTTAGGTCACAATGCAGGTCTCAACAAATAAAAAAAAAAGATTGAAATATACAAAGCACTTTCTCAGATCATAATTGAATGAATTGGAAATCAGTAAGAAATAGGAAAGTGATAAATTCACAAATGTGTGGAGGCTGAACAATACATTCCTAAATAATCAGTGAGTCAAAGAAGAGACTGTAGGTGAAATTAGTAAATGTATTGAGACTAATGAAAATGAGAACACAACTAAATTTATGGGTTACAACAAAAGCAGTCTTGAAAGGGAAATTTATAGCCCTAAATACCTGTATTAAAAAAAGAAAGAGCTAAGGTCAAATAGTGAACTGAACAACTGGAGAAACTTGTAAAAGAAGAACAAACAATTCGTAAATCAAAGAGTAGGAAAGAAATGATAAATATGAGACCAGAAAGGAATGAAATTGAGAAAAAATAGAGAAAATTAACAAAACCAAAAGCTAGTTCATTGAGAAGATTAATACAATTGCAAACCATTAGTTAAATTTACAAAATAGAGCAAACTCAAATAAATTCAGAAATGAAAGGGGCAATGTTATGACTGATGCCAGAGAAATTTAAAAAGAATTCAATAGAGTCTATTATGAAAAACTGTATGCCAAAAAACTAGACAGCCTAGATGAAACTGAAAAATTCCTAAAAATGCAGAAACAACCTAGACTGATGTTACAAGAAATATAAGAACTCAAAAGAATGAATCAGTCATCAAAAATCTACCAGGAAAGATATTGAATGTTTTACCATGGCCTACTGTGTGGACTGGGGGAGAGTGTAAACTACAATGTAAACCACTATCCATGTGTGCTCCAAAATGTATTCACCAAATACAATGAATGTGCCATGATGTTGAAAGAGGTTGTTGATGTGGCAGGAGTGGGGTGAGGGGAGTGTGGGCTGTATGGGGACCTCATACTTTTTGAATGTAACATTAAAAAATATATAAAGGCAAAAAACATGGTAAAAAATGTTAAAAAAAAAAAAAAAAAACTACCAAGAAAGAAAAGCCCAGAACAACATGGCTTATCATGTGAACTTAAACTCTTCCAAAATATGAAGAGAAGAGAAAACTGCCCAACAAATTTCATGAATCCATCACTGCCCTAATTTCAATGACAAATAAAAACACTACAAGACAATAAAATTACAGACTAATCTTTTTAATGAACATAGATTCAAAAATTCTCAACAAAATACTTACAAACTGAGAGTAACAGCACATCAAAAGACATATGCATCGCAAACAATGTGATTTATTGCTGGTATGCAAGCATGTTTCAAAATAAAAAATCAATTAACATAGTAAACCACATTAACAGATTGAGAGAAAAAAAGCACACGAACCTCTCAATAAATGTCAAAAAGACATTAAAAAATTCCAGCATTATTTCTTTTATTTTTAATCAATTTTATTGATACATATTTTTATTTTTTATTTAATTGCTTTTTTAAAAGATACATAGATCACAAAAAATATTACTTTAAAAAATATAAGAGGTTCCCATATATTCCACACTGCACCCCACTCCTCCTAAATCAACAACCTCTTTCATCATTGTAACATATTCATTGCTTTAGGTGAATACATTTTGGTGCACTGCTGTACGACATGGGTTATAGTTTACATTGTCATTTATGAGCCTCCATGTTGCTTAAATGTGACCATTCTCTAAGCCAGCATTGTTTCTTGATAAAAATATTTTCAAAGATAGGAATAGAAGGAAAATTCCTCAATATGACAAAATGCATCTGTGAAAAACCCATAGCCAACAGCAAACTCAATGGGGAAAGATTGAATGATTTCCCTGTAAGATCAGGAACAAGAAAAGTATGCTCACTGCATGGTTATTATTCAAACTTAGAATTTCTAGCAAGAAAAATTATATGTGAAAAACATGAAAGGCGTCCAAATAGGAAAAGAAGAAGTAAAACTCTCATTATTTGGAGTGACAATGTCTTAAATTTAGAACATTCAGAAATGTCTAAGATAAAGCTATTGAACAAGTAAACAAGTTTCTCAAAGTGGTAGGATACAAGATCAACATGCAAAAATTAGTGATGATTCTGCACACTAGTACTGAATAATCTAAGAAGGAAATAAGGGGAAAAATCATTCAGAAAAGCAAAAATATTACTCAAATACCTAAGAATCAATTTAAGCAAAGAAGTACACAGCCAATATTCAGAAAATTACAAAACAGTGATAGAAGTAAACAATGGAAACATAAACAAATTGAAAAACATTGAATGTTCATGGATTGTAAGAATAATTATCTTGAAAACATCAATAATACTTAAACCAATTTATAGACATGATGCAATGCAAATCAAAATTCCAACAACTTTACAGAAATAATAAAAAAATATTTACCAGTTCCATTTGGGAATGAAAGTGCACCTGAAAACCCAAAGACATTCTACAAATGAAGAATAATGTGAGAGGGATTTCATTGTCTGTCTTTGAAACATATTAGAAAGTGACGCTGGTCAAAATAGTATAGTTGTGGCATAAAGATAGACACAACCATCAGTAGGATTGAACTAAGAACCCAAAAATGAACCCTTACCTCTATGGCCAATTGTATTTACAAAACTACCAAAGCCATATTAATGGGACAAACAGTGTTTTGAAAAATTGTGCTGGAAGAAATGGATATTCATAACCAAAGGAATGAAAGAGGACCCTTGTCTCATTACCTACACACAAATAAACACAGAATGTATCAAAGACCTAAATTAAAAAGCCAGGACACTGAAACTATAAATAATACCTGTGTAATCAAAAAGTCTTTAGAGTTTTTGTAAAGAAATTAGAACAGGAAAAAAAAAAAACTCCTAGAAGAAAATGTACTGAAAAATTTTAAAGACCCTGTAAAAGGGGTGGATTCTTGGTCTGTACACCCAAAGCATGATTGACAAAAGATAAAATCGATACATGGGGCCTTCCAAAATTAAACATTTTTGTACATAATCGGACTTTGTCAAAAAGCATCCAACTCAATGGGAAAAATATTTGGAAATCACATATTCAATAATTGTTTAATATCCATAATCTATAAAGAGAACATATAACTCAGCAATAAAAAGGTAAACTACCAAATAAAAAATGGACAAAAACTTCAAAAGATATTTGTTCAAAGAAGAAATATAAATGGCAAAAAACAAAGAACCAAAGATTTAAAGGATCTGTATTCCAAAAAATATATAATAAATTGCTCAAAGAACTCAAAGACTTAAGTAAATGGAAAGCCCATGCAGTGTTCACAGATAGGAAGATTTAATATCTTTAAGATGTCAGTTCTACCCAAGCTAATTTACAGATGCACCACAATCACAATAAATACCCAACAAGCTTTCTTTGAAGAAATGGAAAAGCAAAGAATCAAATTTATTTGGTAGGGTAAGGGGACCCAAAGAGCCAAATGTGTCTTTAAAAAAAGAAGAAAGTTGGAGAACTTTCACTTTCAGACTTTAAAGCATATTACCTAGCTACAGTGTCAAAACAGCATGGCACTGGCATAAAAATAGACAAACTGACCAATGGTACTGAATTGAGAACTCAGTAATAAACCCTTACATATGCAGTCAAGTGAATTTGACAAGGCTCTCAAGCCTGTTCAGCTGAGTTACAAAAATTCTATTCAACAAGTGCTACTGAGAGAACTGGTTATCTATATCCAAAATAAATAAAAATGACCCCTATATCACTCTTTATACCAAAGTTAACTCAGAATGCATCAAGGACCTAAACATAAAAATTGAAACAATACAACTCGTAGGAGAAATCGCAAGGCAACATCATTAAGATCTTGTTGGAGGCAGCAGTGTCATAAACCTTACACCCAAATCAGGAGCAAACAATGAAAAAAAAAATAGATAACTGGGATCTTCTCAGTATTAAAACTTTCACCTCAAAGGCTTTTTCAGAATTTTGGAAAGTCATTGTACTCAAAAGGAGAAAATATTTGGAAATCAAATAATCTATAAACATTTAATATCCATGGAATACAAAGAGATAATAAAACTCAATGTTATAACGATAAACTACCCAACGGAAAAAGACTTGAAAAGAAAATTGCCAAAGAATAAATACAGATGGTGAAAAATACATGAAAAAATGTTCAACATCACTAGCAACTAGGAAATGGAAATAAAAACAGGTATAATTTCAAACCTATTAGATAGCCATTATTAAGAAGTCAGGCATCTGTAAATGTTGGCCAGGGTATGGAGAGATAGGAATGTTTATTCAATGTTGGTAGAATATAGAATGTAATAGTCACTGTGGAGGACTGTGTAACAGTTCCTAAGGAAATTGAATCTATACTTGCAATGTGATATAGAAATACCATTTCTAGATATATATACCTAGAAAAACTGAGAGTAGTGATTCTGATAGACATGCGGACACTGATATTCCTAGTCACCTTATTCACTTTGCCAAAGGTTGGAAAGAATCCAGGTGTCAGTCAACAGAATGGAATAACAAAGCTTGGTGTATTCACATGATGGGATTTTATGAGGTTCTCAGGAGTAATGAAGTCATAAGCCATCTGACAATATTGAAGAATCTGGAGGATATTATGTTGAGAGAAACAAACCAGAAACCAAGCCCAAATAGTGTATGAAATTCATAATATGAGTTAAATATATTTTGTAATCTCATGGAGTTAATATTAATAAATTCAATATGGGCTTCCAGAAAATAGAATGAGATTAGAGATGGAAAGCTGAGAGTTATCTTGTGCAAAATCAATAAAATGGGCATGTGTTAATATTTGGAAATGAATAGATATGGTGAAAGCGCAACATAATGTTTATAACTTGCAGTACTATTATGTGGGTATGAAAATGTTTTAAAAGGAAAGTCTAAAGCCATGCATAGTACTAGAAGTAAAGCAAACAATCTAACATGGGACTATATAACACCAAAACCTCATGTAAACTACAAATATGGATGTTTTCTTTTACAAATATAAACACAAATAAACTAGAGATATGGAAAAAGAATAGCAGCTATGTAAGCCAGGAGAAGCAAAGAAAGAATGAAAGGTGATAAAAATATTTTTGTTTTTTTTCTGTTTTGGTTTATTATTATTGTGGGAATAAAGAAAATTAATAATGTAAAAGGTGATGAATGAACACCTTTGTGATTATACCAGATTCCATTGATGGTATGGTTTGGGTGGATGTATACATTATTAATATGCATCAAAATTGATTTGTTAGCAAGAACAACACACACAAGAAAACACATAAAGCCCATAATCTTTTCTGGGGTTCACCAAAGAACATCAATCTGTCACAATTATGTAGCTCTTACAATCAATATAGGGAGTATCTTTAAATACATTTGATTCTGGCCTGGACATAAAGTGTTATGTCTGTATTGGCTAAAATAATATGCTTTAAGTCACAATGTGCTTCAAAAGGATTTGATGTTTTTCTGTTATCTCTTAGAGTTCTGGGTCACTCACGGGAACAAATCCAGCCTAGTTTATTGGAGTATTAGAGGATATGTAGATCAAAGAAGAGTTATCTCAGTTGAGGCCACGCAAGAGCAGCATATATTCAGGAGAGCCCCCAAATATAAGACACTAGCCATGATAAACCAATGTTTCCAGTGGACACAGACCTGACAATAGATGCTTTAGTAGTAGGCATCAGAACAATATCACACCATGGACTGCCACATAAAATTAAAAGTGTAAATGTAAAACATTTATTTTGAGTTGGCTTGACGGGCAGCAAAATCCAGTTGATACAAGACTCAAATTAAACAGAACTGTTGGAATGTAGAATAATGGGCTTCTTATTTTGAACACTTCTTCGGGTTTTAAGAAAACATCAATGAACACATTTAAAAAAAAAAATATTTTAGGTAACTGTATTAAACTGTGACCACAGCTGAGATTCTATTTTAGGTCAGCCAGAAATATTGAAAAGATATGACTGTGCAGAAAAAACTTATTATGCTGAATCTCAACAGTTCATTCCCTAAGGAGTTATTTTGCAGGATTTCAAGCTCTTGTGAAAGTATTTCTTAGTTCATGAGGATTGATTACAGTTTTGAACACAGAAGTGATAAGGTAATGGATGGTAGAAAATATACAGAGATTGTTCACCCATGCACCCTTCAATACTAATGGTGAAGTTTAGAGGAAGGAGATATTTTATTTTCCTAAATGGAAAAAATCTTATTTATTAGCCAATAAAATAATGTGCAACATGCACCTGAGCCCTGCACCCACATGCATAGACATTTTATACATATAATTAAAAATTTATTACATCAACAAAATTACATAAATAAAAAACAGCATTCTTTTCAATGGAATGTAAGTTTTATTTAAACATTTATAGTCTCATAGTTAAGTTCATAACTGATGCTACTGCAGGCTAAATTTCCATGAACTTATCAAAGAATTCCAATTTCTGCCCAGACAGAAGTTTTGAGACCAGCAATCCTATCATCTCTGCAGTCCCAGGAAAAATGATTTCTTCATGGCTTCATTCTCAAAGAATCTCCTCATGGCCACCTTTATGTCTTTATTTCTCAATCACTAGATGAAGGATTTCACCTGGGTGTGATCACAGTGTACAAAACCTTGGCTGGTGTACTTGACCCTGCAGTATGCAAAATAGTAAAAGTAAGGTATGCACCTAGACTTGTAAAATAAAGTAAGGAAACGGACTTGGCCCAGTGGTTAGGACATCCGTCTACCACATGACAGGTCCGCAGTTCAAACCCCGGGCCTCCTTGACCCATGTGGAGCTGGCCCACGCGCAGTGCTGATGCACGCAAAGAGTGCTCTGCCACGCAGGGGCGTCCCCCGCATAGGGGAGCCCCACGTGCAAGGAGTGCACCCCATAAGGAGAGTCACCCAGTGCGAAAGAAAGTGCAGCCTGCCCAGGAATGGCGCCGCCCACACTTCCCGTGCCGCTGACAACAACACAAGTGGACAAAGAAACGAGAACAGACAACTGGGGGAAGGGGGGAAATTAAATAAATAAATAAATCTTAAAAAAAAATAAAGTAAGGAGACTGCTGAGAGATGAGACACACAGATGAAAATAGCTTTATATTTTCTCTGAGTTGATGATGTTGCACATATGGTGGAAACAATCTTAGAGTTAGAGAAAAGGACACCAGCAAGGGGACCCCCACACAGCAACCCAATTGCAAAAAAACATCACTATGTCATTGAAGAAGGTTTCAGAACAGGCATGGTAGATGATCTGATTAAGTTCACAGAAAGGTTGGGAAGTTCAGAGGGTGAACAAGAGGACAGCTGCAAAACCTTTAAACTTTGTAACAGGGCATGTAAGATACTGATGATCCAGCACACCAAAAACTTTGGGATATATTCTGTGAGCTTTGGAATATATATTTTGAGGTTAGTTTTCATACATGAGTCAAAACTATTTTGTAATATTAAGTAGAAAAAATAAGTGGAAATTGTAGAAAGTATTAGAGCATCTCACATTCAGTAAGGGTGCACAGGAAACAGTTCCATTAATCTCTTTGTGCATGTGTTTATGTATTGGTACCTGCCCAAATTGTTGACCATAATATATAATATGTTTTTTTTATATGTAACATTTTTTAAAAATTTATTTATTTCTCTCCCCTTCCCCCTCCCATCCCAGTTGTCTGTTCTCTGTGCCTATTTGCATCTTCTTCTTTGTCTGCTTCTGTTGTCAGCTGCATGGGAATCTTTGTTTCTTTTTATTGCATTATGTTGTGTCAACTCTCCATGTGTACAACACCATTCCTGCACTGGATGCACATTTTTTTTCTCTGGGCAGCTCTCCTTATGGGGTGCACTCCTTGCATGGCATGGCACTCCTTGCTTGCACCAGCACTGCACCATGGGCCAGCTGCACACAGGTCAAGAAGGCCCAGGGTTTGAACCGTGGACCTCCCATGTGGTAGATGGATGCCCTAACCACTGGGCCAAGTCTGTTGCCTATAATATGGTTTTACTCTGAAAAGTTCAACATTTTGGAAGCCACTGGACTGATGGCAAGAATACATGAAAAATAGAATCCCTGCTAATAGGGAAAATCTCCAATGAATGGAGACCAAAGAGAAGAGTGAGGATGGAGAGGTAGGAGCCAGCCATCACGGGAGCTGAGGCTCAAAGATCACAGAAAAGGGGGGAGGGGGCAGGTGTCTTGCTGAACCAGCTTTGTTGTAATCTGCCCACCCACTGCTATTCCTGTGCCTGTCCCACATTTATTTTATTATATGGTTTTCCTTTAATCCAGTAGTGGGTGCAGCATGTCCCTCACTAAATTTGTGGCATTCTTTCATTTCTTATTATGGACTTTGGGCTTTGACCTCTGTTTGGACAACTCCAATGGGCACACTCCATTTCTTGTTCTGCACCTTGTCCAAACTGCAAAGGAATTCCCAGACCACCGTCTAGATCCATGGCAATCCGTGTTCTTCATCTGATTTACCTTTGTCCAAATGACGTATCCTTGAGGATGTTATGTCATATGCAGAATTATAATTATATTCTGAAGGTGTGTGACTATTACAAATGTTTTCAAATTACCAATTTAAAGGAAATGTGAATTTATGAAATAATATATGGCAGGGTGAATGCGACAAGATTAAATATATTTTTGTCCAAAGAAATAAACTAGAAAAATCTGAAAGACAATCCGTGTAATATCAATGTGAATGAATAAATAAATAGCAAAATATTTGGAAATAAAGTAATATACTAATATATTTTTAAAAGCATGGAATCAACAGTAACCTAAAGTTATAATTTCATCGCACATGAAGAGACGTGGATTCAAATATGTTTATGATTAGCAATAAATTGAAATGTAGTCAAATCCTAAAGAAACAATCCTTCCAAATAATGGCAGAGGGTAATGCAATTTTTAGAAACAAATCTAAGCACAATATGAAAAGTTAGAAGCAGGGAAAGATAAGTGTTAAATCAAGCTGGCAATCCCTGTAAAAGTGATTTATCAAATCAAATGCCACAGAACTTTCTGAAACTGAAAATCAATTGGGAGAAAAAAACTATGTAACAATAATAGATGGGACCATGCAAAATTTGCATTCAAACATTCTTCTCCACTTACATCTATACTGATATAAAAGAAATAAATGGTGAAAATTCATGGAAACCTTGTAATTCTTTTTTTTTTTTTGAAAGAATGTAATTTCGAAAACCAGAATATAACCACTCATAACTAAGTCTATTAAACAAAGCCCTGAACAATTTTTAATGGAGAAAGAGAATGGCTAATAAACTAGCATATATTTAAACTCACCAAGAAAGGAATAATTGTCAAGTAAAAGTTTTAGTATACCGCTTTCCTCCAATAAAACAATTATCATTTTTCATATGAATACCCATTGTGAAAGTTTATGTATGTTGTACTGATGTGGCAGCATCTCATTTACCTGCATTGGACTGGCACTTTCCTATCATTAGACAAGTATGCTCAAATAGATCTTGTCATGAAAATTCAATTGAAACTCCCTCACTGCACTGCTAAACATATCTCCACTGCAAAAAATAATAATAATAATAATAATAATCCAATTTTCTCTTCTCACCTTAATTGCAAAGCCCCTTTGCTTTTATGAATCTACCTTATTCCTTAATTCCCTATTCTAACTGGGCTTCCAGTCCCATTATTTAATTGTTAACAAGTAAACCTGCATTGCTTAATTCAATGGATCCTTCCTTTCCAAAAATATAATACATATAAAATGCATTAAATAATTAAGAAATCAAGGGGAAAAGCAGGGCTATATTTTGCTCTTGGACTGGACTGAATTACAACTCAGGTGACCTCAGATAAACACCCTTAGGTTCTATTCCACCTGATCCCTTCTGAAAATATCTATGTGGCTTTCTGACTCACCTGGATGGTGTTTCACAGAGGAAGGTCTTCAAGTGGAAACCCGAATTCCTTCTTGAGTGTTTAATGATGGAGAGTGAAGCCAAGACCCCAGACAAGAGTCAGGAAGCAGTTGGGCATTGCCACCCCCATCGAGAGCAGGAAACCAAAGAAATCACCATGCCTCATCTAGCCCAAGTTTCCTCAAGCTGGGGCACAGCCACAGAGGAGGTATTTACAGCTTCCTTATAGCTGCTCCTTAGGCACATTTGTTTCTTGTTACTCCAACTGCTGGTCCATCCTATCCCTTGGAACTCTGGACATAAAGAAAAATTTTCTTGCTGATTGTTCCCATGAGACCAGGATCTCAGGCATAAGAGTCACCATTCTTGAAGATTTGGGGATGTTGATTCCCATTGTGCTTCTAATTGAGATGGAGCTTAGATCCCATGAGGCAGGTAGATGGAACTAAGTTCCTTGCAGTTACAGACACACTGGGTTCCTTGAGATGGATGTTGTCCATCATCATCTCCTTGTTAGTTGACTTGGGTGAGTCCAATGAACTGGAGAGTAGGAGTTACAATTCTACTGAAATTCAGGGTTCAACCAGCATATGAACAGACCAAATATTTAAGTCTCTGGAACATATATTTAACAAGTATACTACTAATTATAGATTCAAATAAAAAGGGGAGAAGAGCATTTTGTAGAGAAACTGTTCTTGAGTCAAGGTCTGTTGCATTGGGGAATACAAATCCCAAAGTAAGTCCCACTGACAGCATTCTAATTTCCTGAGCTGTCTGCTCTGCTTATAGTTTCTGGAAGTCTATCGAGCCCTCTGTATCCCAGCTATTTGAGACACTGTTAGCTTTGTCAGTCAATGAGATCCTATTGAGACTTCAAGTCTCTTAGCCATAAAAACATGTTTATTTACCATTGTCCCCTTTTGGTTAAGGTCTTTTTCCAGATGCATTGGTAGTTGGCATTTGGTCATAATCTTTCAGTTCAAGGGACACTCATCCCTGGGAGTCATGTCTTACACAAATGGGAAGGTATTTCATCTATAGGATGAGTTTGGTTTACAGACAGGCCACATTTGAGTAACAAAGAGGATTTCAGGAGGTAATCCTTAGGCAATATGTAATTCTAGGTGAGATTTAATTTCATAAGAAAAGAGTCAGAATTAAAAATGTCATTATCAAAGGTCTGGAGTAATGGTCTTTCTTCACTAGGCACTGTCATTGCACTCAGAATATTCTTGTTGCCCTATTAGAGAATGTAGCAGAACACCCCTGGATGGTAACTCAGTATTGTTTTGGTTACTGTGTGGATTCCACCCACCAAGACAATGGCCCATTAACATTTTAACATATTCATTTGCCTTAGAGGCATGCCCCAGGTGAACCCTTTCCCATGCATCCCCCATCACTGACACCCTCCATAAGTGATCTCACCCTGTCACTGTTGTGATCCTTCTGTGATTGAAAACTTCCCCAAAAATGAAGCCAACAAAATAACCTAAATTTTAATAAGAAGATGAAATAATAATTTTTAAAAAGCCAATAAAATAAAAATTAAATATTTGAAATAATTAAAAAGTTAGTTGTGTCTTTCAGAAGTGTAAGATATGTTGTCCTGGATTTACATTGACATTTTCTTCCATATGTTCACCAGTGTCTTGTTTTTGTTTTTGTTTTTGCTTTTCTCTCCAAAGAAACTTTAATATAAGGAATAGTTACATAGAGATTAGAGGGTTTCACATATTCACATTAACATTTTACATGTGAATCGTTCATTTATGACATTTGATGTACAAATATTGAATCATTGTTCCTAACCATGATCAATTATGGTTTGCAATTTGTATCAAACACTTTTTTGGGTTTTGACAAAACTTGAAGGTGCCTGTATCCATTATTGCAAGATCATGCTGAACAAATCTAATGCCCTAAAAACACCCTAAGTTCCATCCATTCTATTTTTATTTCTGCTCCCTTCAGAAATTACAGTAACAGTTATGTTTCAATTTTTGAAGAATATGACTCATAATTACTTGCAATATTGTTGAGGGTTAGATGCAATGGTTGTTTTACTTTTATTGAGTACTGCCTATGATTTTGAGGGACTCCTTTCCCTTTACTTGAGAACATAGCGAGGATCCCCAGGATAGGAGTTTGGTTTTTTGGTTTTATTTTCTGGATCTCCACCCACTGATAAACACACTATAAGATGAACACTTATATATTCCATAGAAGCCTGTCTCAGTTGCACCTGTCCTACATACCCCCCAATATCCAACATCCTACGCAAGTAACCTTCCCTTGCCATATTTGTCAAAAGAACATTTCCAACATTGTAGTTTTAACCACGGACCTACAACTCCCCAGAGTTCATCTGCTCCTCCCCCCACCCTCCCTCCAGTTCCATGAATAGTCCAGTCCAACACCCCACCCCAGTCCACCTCAGAGACCTGCATCACCTAACCCAATAGCAGCACTGGTTCCCGGTGCTGCCCATACACTGCACAAATACACCCTTCCTTTTTATCATAGATTTTGCCCAAATGGGCATGGCCTCATCAATTTGTAGTCCCTTTCTGTCTCTTCTAAATCTATCTCCCAGACTCTCGCACTACGTGTCTGCTCAATTTGCTTAATTCATATCAATAAAGTCCTGTAATATTTGTCCTTCAGTGCCTGACATGCTTAACTCAACATAAGGTTTTCAATGTTCATTTATGTTATTCCATGTGTTAATACTGCATTACTTCTTACAGCTAAGTAATGTTTGAATGTATGTATGAAATGTACTAGCAGAAATGCCAGGTGTACATGGTATTGAAGGCCAGGACATGAGAACTCTGAGAAGGAAGTTGATTTATTTGGACTGCTGGATTCAGCAGACTCTTGTCCTAATAAAAAACAAGCCCCAAATAGAATTTTTGGGACCCTGTTATACAGAGGAAATAAAAGTGGGGAGATGAATGGTGCTTGTTGCAAAAAGACTTTTTTTAGTTTCTTCAAGTGTTTTATCTGAGTATTGGATAGGTTATTTCCTCCAGATAAGCTTGAATTATGCATATCCTCCACATGCCAAGTCAGCTTTGAGCACAAACCCTCCACATTCTAGCTTACATCCACCCTGAATATCCAAAGCCTATAGAGTTTATATTTCTCAATTGGCTTTCTAGGCATATTTGGATATAAAATAAGTTTGTATCTGTTCACAGGCTATATTATCCCTCCCCCCCCCCCCCTTGATGCCTGCTTAAGTTTATTAAGTTTGGCATCACTATTGTCAGAGTCTCTCTGGACTTACTGGTATGTATATAAAGCCATGAGATGCGCAGCTGTCTGCTTTTTTACTATACCATTTATTAGGGAGCACATTCTCTTTATGATGAAGGGGAGGAGGCAAGGAAGTATGGTTCATCCTCCTATGAGGAAGGCTATTATTCCCAGTAGAAGCTTGAAATTGTTCACTATTGACTGCCAGCTTCCAAAGGAATTACTTAAATTCAAACCATTCAGATTTGTACAGGAACACGAACAATTTTTACCATTTTGCTTGTAATTCCATCAATAACTTTTCCAGTGCTGTCTAACTGAAGGCAGCAGTTAGAGAGTGAATTTTCCATAAACTGCCACTTCAGCTGCAAGGAGATAACCTAGGGTAAGGGTTTTGATGGATAGCATTCCTGAATTTAGTTTGCTGTTGGGCTAGTAAGTTTAGTGCATGGGCAGTTTCATTAGTTATTATCTCTACCACAGCTTGTAGGCAGATAATTCAGTTTAGCATATAGATAGGGGTTCCATAAACCCACATGCCATCCTCTGCCCAAGCTGCTGGTCCGTAGTACTGGATAATACATTAAGGTGGCCATTCCTCACCTCCCCAGGTAGTGACAGCCTTTTTTCTCTTATGTTTTGATATACTGGCTGGCTTAGCTCTTTCCCTTCTGTTAAGATAATGAGGAAGAAGGAGGGTTTTATTGTACCAAGCATACAAGTACCACACCCCTTTTGGGGAAGTTCTTGGAATGCAACTTTCCCAAAAATCCAGTATAGACCATTTGGAGCAGTAAAAGGGCCCTTTGCAGTGGAGTTCCACACTATGATTAATTTGGGGAAAATACGATTTGTGAGAACGAGGTCAGATTCGTTCCATGTTCCCCAAGGCTCTGTTGTATTGGTGTTATAATTTTGGAATTTTCCTCCTGTACATCTTAGGTTTCCAACAGGTATAGAGGAGCTTAGGCAGGCCCTTGAAGCACAATATTTTCCTATGACAGAAGTTTGCAAGGGCCTCATACTATCTAGGGGGACAGCTGAGAGGCCAGTTTCATTATGTGGTTGGCTGTGATTTTATTCTCTAGTTTCCCAGCACCATTGGTCTCCCATATTAGTACCTCCACATACGTAGCACAAGGAAACATTTAAAGCTGTCCCTACCACTTCAGCCAGGCTTATAAAGAGGTTTCTTGCTGCTTGTGGGATGGAAAAGGGCTTTTCCATTTCTTCATAGAAGGAGTGGAACACAGAATGGGCTTTACTTAAGAGTGGGTTCCCGATACCCAACCCAGATGTAGGCTCCTGGGTCTATTTCTCTTCCATCAATGTGGATGCCCATTTGGACTCCCTGAGTCTGCTAGGATTCAGGGTTAAGGATGATGAAGTTTAAGAGGTTACATTGACCACGTGGAGAGTTAGCTGGGGCCTTTTCTTTGGTGAGGACGGTTGTTTCTCCAGTTGTGTTTGTGTTCCAGGTGGCCCAGGTGACACAGGACCAGTAGGGGCAGTAGTATGCACCTATGTATTGCACCAGTGCTCCACCCCCTCTTGGCTGCACTTTCCATTTCTGGAACACACATATACTTATAGTTATGAGTATATGTCTGCTCCCAGCTGAGCCCTCCACAATCAGTGTTTCATGGTATCCTGCAGTCTATATCTTGACATTCATCAAATAGGAGGGACACTCATTGGTTCTGGCTAGTGACTGGGGTAGAGGAAAGTACCTCCTCATTTTTATCAAGCACTGTTATTTCCCATTTATGGGAGACTGTTGGGGGTCTAGGGTCATAGCAGTTTATTCAGCCAGATGCATTCCAGACACTATAGGAGATTCCCAGGAATTGGCAGGTGGTTATCTGACCCTTGCACGTATAATGACTATGATATATTAATGTGGTATCGAAATGGGCCCCTGTTTGCACCTTTTGAATACATGGCTCACACTCTGTGATATCGACCTGGGACCAGGGGAGGGTCAGGTCTAGGAGTAGGGAAAGTAGCCAAAGGGGCATTGTAACTGGAATTAAATTGGAATTAAACTATTCTTCAGCTGTGCATACACCAGTCAGCTTCTGGGGTGTGACTAGAGTGGGGCTTGGTGTTCTGTTTCATTGCAAGATGAATTTGGTTGAACTGTGGGTGCCTGGAATACAGGTACAGGACTCTGGGGCAGCTAGCTTGAACCAGCTATGGTGTATCCATAGGGTGATTTCAGCTACTTTAACTGCAGTGAGGGTGGATAAAATGACAAGATTGGGTCCTCTCCATCGAGGGGTAAGAGGATCTTATTTCCAGTTCTTGACCTAGACTCCATCTCCTGGCTTGTACAGGCGTATGGAGATGCTTAAGCTAATGGGGGCCCTTTCTTGGACACAGTGATGCAAGTTTTGTAGGTTTTTTCCTAAGCTGATCATTTGCTGAGCTATTGATAAGTTTCCTCTTTCTCTGAGATCCCCTTCTATATTTCTGATGGGGGGGGTGGTCCTAAAGAGGCTTTCATAAGGGGCTAGGCTTAGTTTTCAGCTTGGGCTGGCTTGAACTTGGAGGAGAGCACTTGGAAGTACTTGCATTCATGTTAGCCCAGTTTCTTGGCAAATCTTGGCAATATAAATTTTTATTGTAGAGTTCATTTGCTCTACTCTTCCTGAGCTTTGAGGATGGTAAGCAGTGTACAGTCTCAATTAGATGCACAGTGCCTTTGCAAACTTTTGAGAGATTTCAGAGATGAAGGCGGGTCCATTGTCAGAGCCAATCGTGAGGGGTAGCCTATATTGAGGAATGATTTCCCTGAGGAGAACTTTGGCTACTTCTTCAGCTTTCTCTGTTCAAGTAGGAAAGGCTTCCACCCAGCCAGATAGGTGCAGACAAGGACAAGGAGATATCTATAGCTTCTGGATTGTGACATTTCAGTGAAATTAATGACTAGATCTTCAAGAGGTATACTGCTGATTCTCTGGACTCCAGGGCTCCTGTGGGCCCCTGGCAAGGTTCATTTTTTGCACATGTTACACACCACTGGCATACAGCAAGGGTGATAGCAGCTAGTCTTGGGATGTAGGAGAATCTTTCTAACACTTCTTTAAGATGTTTTTTTTCACAAGTGTGTGTTCTCAGGGTAGTGTTGAACTATAGTTGCAGGTTAATATTGGTGGCACAACTATTCTGTGATCAGGAAATTTCCACTGTCCAATTTCTCCTTGTGTCCTGTCCTCAGGGAGTATCCACTCTCTTTTGAGGGGTATACCTTGGCTCTCGGTGATTCAGAGGCTGTGGAATAAGAGCAGGCAGTGTATACTGGATGTTCTGATGTTGTAGAATTTGAGAGAGGTTCAATTATTTGTGTATAGAAAGGCCAGGACTCAAGAATGATTTTGAGAAGGAAAAATGATTTATTATGGCTGGACGGACTTGGGAGCTTCCTGTTGCAAACCGGAGCCCTGAACAAGACTTTCAAGTTTCTTTTTAAGGTTAAATGGTCCTTTTATTTCAGTTCTCAATAGGCTTGAATTAGCATATATATCTTCCACAACTTAGGTAAGCTTTTAGCATGGACTTCAGACATTCTAGATAAGCTTTCAGCATTTCCCGTGAATGCTTAAAGTTTATAGACCTTGCATTGTTAAACTGTTTCCTGGGACTGGAGTCATTGCCATGATCACCAAGGACAGGACTGCAGGCTCTTACCATCTCACACCCACAAGTCACAGACAGCTTAGGTTATCTCTGAAGAGACAAAGAGCCTCCTGCCCATAGCCCACATCATGATAGTTAAGAGGTTGAGAAGTGAGACCAGCAACCAGGTTTTCAGTTAGGGACCCTTCCTATGTCACTCTTTTGCTTCAGCATCTGCCCTCACATTTCCCTGGGCAATGGGGTTGTGGTTTGCCTGGTGTCCCTTACAGTGAATTACAGCCACTTTGACAGGCTTCCAAACTGCTTCTAGTAGCTCCAGAATCTGTATGCCATATTTAATGCTCTTTCCTTCCTAGTCAATGAGTGCTTTTTGTTTGTATAAGCCTCCATGCACATGTAGGGTAACGAAGGTGTATTTGGAGTCTGTGTAGATATTAACTTTGGCTCCAGCCACAAGTTGCAGGGCTTGGGTTAGGGCAATGAGTTTGGCTTTCTGTGTTGGTGTGTTATCTGGGAGGCACTGAGCCTCTATTGTGTCTCAGGTGTTACTAGATCATATCCCACTCATTGATTTCTGCCCTGCATGAAGCTACTCTCATACGTGAAGAACTCCATGTCAGGATTTAAAAGTGGTTGGTCTTGGAGGTCTGGCAGGCTGAAAAATACTTCCTGCAATGTTTCCAGCCAGTTAAGGACTGGAACTCCTGGCTCCACAGATAGCAGGGTGGCAGGATTTAGGGTTTTTACAAGTTCAATTTGGACAGCAGCTGGATTTTCACATAATAGGGTTTGATATTTAACCAGGCAGCTGTTAGTGTGAGTCCACACCTTCTATTCATAAGCCACATTTCTATTTGATGGTTGTGCACCCAACTGCCTGGAAGGGGGGGAAGTGAAGGGGATGAAGAGCAGAATCAAAATAAGTGCAGTAAAGTTCCCTCCCTAGGGTGTCAAAGCCAAAATATGTTTGCATTCTGCCAAGGTTCTTAGAAGGTATTGTGGTAACTTTAACTAAGGGAATGTTTTCTCTGAAGGTAAAATTTGTCTTAAAATAATATAATTATTGTCTATATGATTATAAATAATTATAAAAGTTTAACAAAGCATTATTTAAATTAAGGTATTTAAATGGTTAATTCCAAAAGTCTTTATTAAACAAAACCTGAATTGATAATGCTACTAATAAAAGGTAATTTTAGAACAGGAAAACTTGTTGGTTGCCAGCCTCCCCTGCCAACTTGCTTCCAAAAAAAAACTGTTTCTGGTATTACATGCTACTAAGTATTTAAATTAAAGAAAAATTCATTATTTTCACAAGCTTGTTTAGTGTTAATGGCAATTATATGTTGTAAGATGTTTGCCTGGTAATTTAGTATGTGGGATATATGGAATGTGTTTTTATTGTTAAAGAAACAGAAGATGATTTTGTCCTAAGATAAAATGATTGATTATTGGAAAGTGTAGAGTGTGGAACAAAACCTGAATGAATACTGAAAATGTAGAAGGTTCATGGAAAGGAAATTTTTATGATTTAAGTGGAGTAAGATTTAATGGGTCTGTCTATAAAGTTTTAAAAGGTTTAGTTTCAAATAGTATACTAATGCAAAGATAAAAATTTTGTCCTTTTTCAAAGTCTCTCAAATCATTATTTTGTTTTGGTAAAAGTTTCCTGAATAATAGTATACAAAGAAACTATTTTATCAAAACAGCTTCTTGTACTTTAACCTCAGCATTTCCTCAGTGCTCAGGGAAGGAAAGGCAAGACTTCAAGGAATTGTTATTAATAAAATTCTTGTAGCTTATTTAATAAAGTTATCCAATTCACCTTAAGGTTAAAAAAATTAATAAAACCTGTAACTGAGTTAAGATCATTTATAAATGCATTTATATTATAAAACAGCAAAAAATAATAACTGAAATTAGAGCTGGGTTAATTTAGCCTGAAACTATTAAGTGTAAATTCTAAACTAAACTTTCCTTTGTTTATGGTTACTTCAAGTCTAACCTCACCCCTTGCCTTTGCCTATGGTTATTTCATAATAGCTTCTGCTTCTACAGTCCATAGAAGAGCTGGGGCATCTCTATCTCCTGTCCTGGTATTAGTAACCCTTTCTCTCATGAATTCAAGTGTAAACTAAATAAATTGCTGCCTGGTGGAATATTAGCCCTTTGGTTTAAATGATCACTGGAGTTTTATTATCTCCAAGGACTGGGGGGAATAAAGGAAGTCTCCTGCTTTCGTTGTCAGTGTTCCTAAGAGTGGCAATTCATGAGAGAAACCAGTCTTTCTTACTGAAGCATCAATAATTAATCTTGTTGCTTATCAAAATTCTGATAAATTGAAAGTAAAATATAAAGTTCTGAAACAAAAAAATGGTGCTAAAGCATTGGGAACATTTTAGTTACAAGCCATTAGTTAAGAAACAAATTCTTGTGTAAAACTGAACAGTCATAATGCGAATTAAGAAAAGTTTCAGGAGCCTTTGAAATGTTTTGCAGTCACACTTATTTTGTAAAAAATGGAAGGTTTAATTAAGTAACTAAAGTTGTTTTTGTGTCACACTATTCATGTCTGCCTATTTGCTAAAATTGTTGAGGTTAAATACGCAGTTATATAAGTAATATATATTTTTGGACCCCAAATTAAGCTAAACAGTATATAAAATAATGCAAATTATAAGTAACATCAATGAGTTGTGTATCTGTTTCTAACTCTTTGTGTCTGCCCATTTGCTCAGTGTATGTCCTCATATATCAGGATGATAGTATCAAATTAACAAGTGAGAATTCTTAAAAGAGCTCTATTCAAATTGTTAAAAATTAAATATGTAGTTATATGTGAATAAATATTCTTGAAACCCAAATTAAACTAAGCAGAATGAAAAAGTCATATAGAAATCTTATTATAGAAACTATTGGGAAAGTCCCTCCTCTTTGCAAGAGGTGTGGCAGATTAAACCTATCTACTAGACTAGGGAATTAAGAATCAGTTTGCCCTGTAATTTCCCAGTTTAAACCTTTTGTCAGCCATAAAATTAAAAAAAAAAACAAAAATTAGGTTATTTTTCACATAATGAAAGAAAAATATTTATTAGTGTAACCTGACAGCCTACTGCCTCATTCTCCAACTCCCGGGTTAAACAGCAACAAAGGAAACCAGCTTAAGGCAGTCCTATAGGCAATAAAAGGATGCCCAAGAAAGAGCTAAGCCAATACCAATTCAGCACTAAATTCCATTCCTTATTTGACAAAGGGGAGCAGGTAAAAACTAAAATGGTTGGAATGTGATAGAGGAAGCAGTTAAATCACAAATTTTACATGGAAATATTAGATCTTCTTGGATAAGCTGTAACTTCTGAAGTATCCAATCTATAAAGAAACAGAGGAAGAGCATGCATGCTAGGCTTAAGGGTATAAACTGAGTCATTTTTATTTGTTCAGGGGCCAGCTATATCTGCTTCTGTGCCCCTTCTTGCAAGATTGAGAATAAATGCTTTTCTTCTCCACAATCAGATGAGCCTTATTTTCTTCCAGAATATTTCTTTCCAACAAAATAAAGGTAATTATTGGCTCTATTGACAAATTTCAGTAAGTAAAGAAAAACCCATAAAAACTATGGAGAGATCTTTCCTGGATTATGATTAAACAAATTAAGTAATTATGTAATGTGTTTTAAAACCTGGTAGTTAGTATGCTTTTAAAAATTATTCATTTTCATAACTTAAACAAAGAAAAAAGTGTTTAGCTTCCTGTAAGGGAAAAATAGAGAACTGCTTGCATAAACTATAATGGTTTCAATTTTATTTAACTTGAGTGTAATCTCCCATAGTTAATTTATAAACTAAATTAACATTTTATGTACAAAATCTTTAAAGTAATGGAAACTGTAAGTTCACATTGGTGAAATTAGGCTAAAGGTAAAAAATTGTAGATATGCTCTCTTAAATAAATAAAGTAAATTTCTTTGGTTGGTAATTGTAATTTAATAAGTTTATTTAAACATGAAGTGGCTAGTCAATGTGGTTATAGTCAATTATAAAGAGTTTGTAAATCATCTTCCAAACTGGAAATATTTAAATAGTTCTAGTTCTAGAAATCATTGTTAACTAAAACTTAGATTGGTATTGGTTGCCAAAAAATAACTTCGTGATAATAAAAACCTGTCTGAAGGCCACCACAAGGTGCATATATAAGTAAATGGTAATAAAAAGTTATCTTGATTCTATTGGGAATCTTATGTTTTCATTTTAACAATGAAAATTAATTTTTTCCCTCTATTACTAAAGTACCTACTGTTATCTTCATAGTAAAACTGTGTAAGTAAACAGTCATTTGATATATGTGTTGCATTAAATTGTTTAAAATATAAATACAAAGGATAAACTTAAACATTGTTAAACTCTTTCATGCATTCAAACTAGGCCTTGAATACATTGCAGGTTGCATCTCTATGTGAGTTATTGGCTAGAGTGGTCACTGACCCCTCAATTAGAAATATTTGCTATATCAGCCTCTGGTTCTGCTCCTGAAGTCCATGGAGACTACGTTGCAGTTTCAAGCTCCTGCAGCAGCCAGTGATGACTCGGTACAGCCAAGTGTGCAATAGATATCACCTCCAGACTGGCACTGTTCCATAGTGCCAGAGAACACTATGTACCAGTCTAGTAGAATACTGGAAAATCTCTCTAGGATCAATGATGGTGCAACTTGCTCACTGAGTGAAGAACATGTTAAGTGGAGCCATGTTACCAGGATACTGTAAGTAAACTTAAACACAACTGGCTCTCATGGAGAAATAACATGTAAAGTATTACAAACCTGAAACTTAAAACTATTAATTTCAACTCTGAATCATTTGCATTAATACATTAATTAATATTAAGTGACTAAATATATGCCTAATAATTATGTTATCTTTTCTATTTTGGATCAAGTGCAAAATATATTAAACATGTTAAATTCCTAGTAAATTCATTTTCTAAACAGTTAATAAACATGTCTATAAAATAAGGTGGCAATCTCAGCCAGGCTAAGTCAACTTACTATATTCTACTCTACTCTACTGTGTAGAAAAATGAGTCTTGCTTGCTAATAATGAGTCACCTGTTGAAAAAGTCAAAATTACTAGAAATTGTACAATTAAACCAAAATGTAAAAAAACCTTTATTCTGTAGTTCTGATCACTCCCACAGCTAAAAACTAAGAAAACTTCCAACTTGGTTTGCTAATCCTGAGTGAAACAAAATGCCCAAGGGGTTCCAGTTCACCAAGAGCATCTGACAGAACACATGAGTGCCAATCAATAAACAGCTTGAAATGTGTCTTCAAACAAAGCTAAGTATCTA
This sequence comes from Dasypus novemcinctus, assembly GCF_030445035.2. Taxonomy (NCBI): domain Eukaryota; kingdom Metazoa; phylum Chordata; class Mammalia; order Cingulata; family Dasypodidae; genus Dasypus; species Dasypus novemcinctus. The sequence goes on along the minus strand of NC_080702.1, from coordinate 41,932,723 downwards.
TTGCAATTTCTCTCTAAAGATAAATAACTTAGAAAAAGTATATATATACTGTTCCCACCAGCTTTTAAAAATGGATGCCCTCTTTATAGGCACCTAACCTTGCCTACCTCTGTAATCCAATGTCCTCTTCAAAAACGGGTATTCCAAATTTTTTATTGTTTCTTTCAGAGTGAACATCTTATTAACCATATGAAAATATCATCCAACTTTGAACAGAATGCCAGATCCATCTTCCTCCAGTTAAAATAAGAGTTTTACACCTTGTTAGGCAATGACTACAGCCCATGGCCAGCAAGAAGAAGTTACAGAAAAGAGATCATCTCCCTTCAGCGCCCCTTTTTGATTAAAGGTGTAAACTCTTTATGGGTAAAATAAAATTAATAGATGGATCTGGAACCTGACTGGAAATCCATGTGAGACCCGGTGGCCCCAAGATGACTGCAGGGAGCCCCCACCCCAGGATTCTGCTGTCTGGAATGAAAACTTCCACACTTCTAAAAACAGTCCTGGATGCTACATTCAAGATTGATAAATAATCAATCAAAACAACAAACAGCCATCCACCTCATAGCTCCAACAATAATTATGCCAAACCTTAGCAAGTTAAAACTTTGGCCAAGGGGGGAAATGATGTAGGCTATGGGTGGGAGGCTCTTTGTCTCTTCAGAGATAACCTAAGCTGTCTGACTTGTGGGTGTGGGATGGTAAGAGGCTTCAGTCCTGCCCTTGGTGACTATGGCAAGGACTCCAGTCCCAGGAAACAGTTTAACAATGCAAACTCTATAAACTTTAAATATAAAGGGGAAATGCAAACAAAATATGTATAAGCTTATCTAGAATGTCTGAAGTCCATGCTAAAAGCTTACCTAAGATGTGGAAGATATATATGCTAATTCAAGCCTATTAAAACGGAAACAAAAGTACCATTTGGCCTTTCCTCTCTGTATAAAAGAAACTCAAAAGTCTTGTTCAGGGCTCAGGATTGAAACAGAAAGCTCCCGAGTTCATCCAGCCATCAATAAACCATTTTTCCCTCTCAAAATCATTCCTGAGTACTGGCCTCTCTATATGCAAATATCTGAACCTCTCTCAAATTCTACAACATTGCCACTGGCATGACTGCAAGATTTTGTTTCTAACCAATGACCTTTCAAACACCTTTGGTGGAAAGATCATTTTAAAAGTATGAAGTTAAAACTGGGAATCACAATTGTGGTGATGAAGAGGCTGTTGCCAAAATTGAAAGTTCCCACCCCCTAAAAACTTTAAAATGTGGTGGAAACTCATAAAGCATTGGTCAATTTTCTTACCATCAATGCCACACATTAATTATAAAAGATTTTAAATTTAATGTCAAATTAGAAATGACTGGCTAGTATGTGTCAAACTTTGATTTATTGATTTAATCTTTCAATTATTTCTTTGGATTTTTCTCCCCCTCACCATCTATCCCACTACAACCAACATGCACTCACCATTACTGACAAGAAAAATAAGTTGTTCAGAATAAGTAGATGGATATAGCTATAGCAAAATGTAGGGGACGCAAGAACAGAAGGATTTTAGCAATAATATGAAGAGAGGTCTCTTAAGTGTCTTTGAGGCTCAGCAATTCAACTGCATACTTGACTACATAATAGACCTTTTTTTCCCTATCTGACAAGAACAGAAACTGTTTAAATCAACCCCAGAAAATCAAAACCCAGCTTGTTGCCACTGTTTTTAAAGCTGTTTCCTGACAGAATTCAGAAACTTGTGTAGTCACTTGTCTATCCCTCATGAATTTCAGAATGTTTGGGATATCTGATCTATTTGTAAAAATCAATGTAAATTGTCCTTATTACAAATATATTGTATTCCTAGAAAAGCAAGTAAGGAAAGAGAAAAACTGAAATTAAGTCAACTGTAACTCAATAATTCAGAGATATTCAGTAAATATTTGAGTGCATGTTTTCCTAGATAATTACCTATTATATAAAAATATGTATATATCCATTCATATATTACAAAAATCTAATTATTTTTGTTAGATGGAAATGTGCTTCCTAATTTTTTTTTTTACTTAAGCAGCTCTGAAAATTCTAAATACACTAATTAAGGTAGATTCCATTTCACATAATTTTTGAAGTTTAACCTTCACTCTTAGCACTAAAGTATATTAACCAGACCTTCTTACAGTAATGTGCTTACAGTAATAAGGTAACTTTTCAAAGCAAAAGGAGATAGAATGGTGTCAGGAGCTACTTACGAACCAGTAAATCTGTAAATTTTCTCAGAGGCAAAAAGCTAGATATCCTTAAGCAGTAAGTACAACAATATCTAGAGTGGTTTACTAGCACCTGAAACAAAGATCAAGTTCAATGTACTTGAAACAATGCAGGACTGCAAAACTGCACATGCCCTCAAAACAAGACCCCTGGCATCACTTGCTTTTTATTACTTGTTTTTCTTCTTACCTACCCCTTTCCCTTCCCTCCCATCCCCTCCTTTCCCCTCCTCTCCCCTACTCTCCCTTTCCCTGCCCTTCTCTCCCTTCCCTTCCCATCTCCCCTTCCCTACCTCTACCTTCCCTTCCCTTCCCTTCTTTTCCTTTCCATCTCTTTTCTTTCCTTCTCTTTTCCATTTCTTTCTTTTCTTTTTGCCTAATAAAATCCTAGTTCTCAATTTCATTTTGAACTGTTTTATGTAAGATTCCCCCAGGTCCCCCAATTTGTTGTGGACTTGCAATAAATCACATTCTCATTAAGAGACCTGTTTCTCCTTTATGGTGTCAGGTTGGGTGAGTGCTTCTATTGTATTTTAGCTGTGCTTAGAGAAACAATTATGGTGAAGCAAGTCTAGGACCATGTTTCTCTTTAATGCAGTCCCTGGAGTATCCCTGAGTCATTTCTCAACAAACACAGGGTTCTCTGGACCCCTCAGTTCTATGTCCATTAGCTGCCCAGGGATTTCCCTTGAGGACTGAGACTGGAGAATCTGGGTGGGTTTTGTGATGTGCATGGACACTGGGTGCTTTTTTGTGGAGGTGATGGTGAAGCTGGATTTTTCTCTGTGTTAGATAAGAGTGTGAAATACTTTCTTCTGTCCTGATCTGTGCTTACTTCATATTCTGAGTCTGCTCCTGCCAAGAAGAGTGCTGGACTGGTTTTGATGGTCTGCTCATGATGTGGGGTATGGGTGGGAGGCTCTTTGTCTCTTCAGAGATAACCTAAACTATCTGTGACTTGTGAGTGTGGGATGATACAAGGCTGCTCTCCTGCCCTTGGTGACCATGGCAAGGACTCCAGTCCCAGGAAACAGTTTAACAATGCAAGGTCTATAAACTTTAAGTATTCAGGGGAAATGCAAACAAAATATGCTAAAAGCTTGTCTAGAATGCCTGAAGTCCATGCTAAAAGCTTACCTAAGATGTGGAAGATAAATATGCTAATTCAAGCCTATTGAGACCTGAAACAAAGGGACCATTTGGCCTTTCCTCTCTGTATAAAAGGGACTCAAAAATCTTGTTCCGGGATTGTGATTGAAACAGAAAGCTCCCGAGTCTGTCCAGCCATCAATAAACCATTTTTCCTCCTCAAAATCATTCCTGAGTCCTGGCCTCTCTATATACAAATAATTGAACCTCTCTCAAATTCTACAACACTCATGCTGAAGGGACTGTTGGATTCCCCCTGTGGGTCTGCTCATGATGAAGGTACTGTTGAATTTTTAGTTGATCTGAGCTGGTAAATATAGGCTTGGTGGGTTTGCATCTTATTACCCATGATCTTAGGTTTGGGATCCACCTTGATTTTGTAATTGTATTTTTCTTTGATGTGGGAAACTTTACTTTGAGGAGGTCCTCATATTGATGTTCTGTCTTTGTTATTTCTCTTGGTGCTGTGTGTGCAGCTATAACTCATCTGGGTTGTGTTTTAGAAAATTGGTCTGAATTTGGAGGAGACCCTGTAAGAAAAAAGAAATGATATTCTATTTCAACATTGCCTGGCCACAGAGTAAATGATGGTGTAAAGTAACCAATAAACGAGCCTTTAAATTTCATCACCAATGGAATTGGTTTAACTGCTGGAAAAGCAGAAAACCTTAGCAACATTGATGTTCTCAGTACTTTTTCCATGTTAATTCTAATGGAATCTTAATAGACATGTTAATAATATCCATGCTTTTAAAGTTTAGTAAGTTTTGAACTAGACAACTCTATGAAAGTAAAAGAGGGAGAAAAAAATAGACAATTACTAGCTGCTTTTGTAAGCCTGCAATTTCACTGTGACCTAACACTGAAAATGCGGCTCCAGAAAATTGTTTTAGAAAGGTGTCCTTGTAAATGTTACATAATATAACTCTATAAAATATTGATAAATAGTAAACTAAAAACCCCTATGACCTATCAATATTCTAGTAGTATTTGAAATGAAGAGAAGTATGTTTCCATGTAACTGAATTGAAACATTATTCTGACTATTTTGCTTACTGTTGATAATTGTATGTTATAAGAGCTTTGCTTGGAGACAGTTTCCTAAGTCATTACAGTAACTAAATTTACTAATGTATATAGAATGTGTTTCTTAATTAAGGAAAAAGAAAGTAATTTCATTCTAAGAAAATTAAATGACTGATAAGAAAGAAGAAAATGGGGACAAAACCTGAAAGAACACAGAAAACGCAGAAGGTTCACAGAAAAGGAACTTTTATCATCAAACTTAGGTAAGATTTGGTGGATCTATTTACAGAATATAAAAGCCTTAGCATCAAATATACGGATGCAAAAGTAAATTCATTTTTTCTCTGTTAAAATGACAAAGTTGCTTAAATCATTACTATTGCTGTAGAATTTGAAACAGGTTCAATTATTTCTGTATAGAGGCCAGGACTCAGGAATGATTTTGAGAAGGAAAATGGTTTATTGATGGCTGGCTGACTTGGGAGCTTTCTGTTTCAATCCCAAGACCAGAACAAGATTTTCAAGTCCTTTTTATACAGGGTGGGGAGTCAAATGGTGCTTTTATCAAAGAAAACTACTTTATTTGTTAGTTAGGTGTTTGCCTGAGTACCAGGTAGGTTTTGAATTAACATATCGCCCATGCCTCAGGTGAGCTTGAATTAGCATCTTGCCCACATTCCTTCTGGATGCAACCTTGAATACACACTTAGTCTTACATTCTTTCTGAACATTCAAAGCTCATGTCACTTACCTGGATTTCTAGTGACTAGACACACTTGGATATAGAATTAGATGATTTTGAATTTATACACAGGCTGTATTATATTTCCCATTTGAGGCCAAGCCCAAGTTCCCTTAAGTTTCGGCATCACCACCATCAGAGATTTCCCTGGACTGACTGGTATGTATATAGGGTTTGAATTGCTAAATTGCCTCCTGGGACTGGAGTCATTGCCATGGTCACCAAGAGCAGGACTGTAGCCACTTACTGTTCCACACTCACAAGTCAGGACAGACAGTTTAGGTTAAGGTTATCTCTGAAGAGACAGAGCCTCCCACCCAAAGCCCACATCAGTATAGGTCAGTAAAATATCATGGAGTTTTTCTGCTGAATGAGCAGTAAACAAAGCAGAAAGTCTGTTTTGTCAAAACAGATTCTTGTGCTTTAAATTTATTGTGTTCTTGGTTTAAGAGAAAACATTCCTCTCACCTTAAAATCCATAATGTCCAAACAACAACTTTTAACATTGTGCTTTCTCAAAGGCAAATCCTGAAAATTATCTTTTTATTTCAAAAGATTTCAAAATATTTTCTCTTTCACTTAATAAAAAGTAAAGTACAAAATATAGCTAAGTTCATTTGATATAAATTACATAGGTAAAGTTTAGGAAGTGTATGAAATTTTTAAAAGTTGGACTTCAGTTTCATCAGACTCTCTTGTGCATTTAAACCAGGCTCCAAATCTGCGTATGTTGCCTCCCAATTTCAGTTATTAGCTAGATTGGTCACTATGACCCCTAAAAGAATACAGGTATCTGCCACATCTCCTGATCATGATCTTAGAGTAGATGGAAATGTGTTTCTCCTTCATATTCTTTTGGCTCTGCCAACTGCAGATGGCTTGGCATTACATCCATACTGGCTCTCTTTCATGTGCCAGAGATGCTATGCACCAAGTTTGGTGAGGAATTTAAGTACATGCATATTGCAAGATTTCTTAAAATATTTCCAACTTATCTTCCAAAATTGTTATGCTATTTAAATCCCATTACTAATGAACTATTGTAACTATTTCCATGTCTTTTCTCTATGAGAGGTTATTATTATTTTCATTATTTGCAAATGGTTGGGGAGTGCATTGATTAGAGGCTGGATGTGTTTTACATAGATTACTGTTGGGAATTGAATTGTGACCCCCAAAAAAGCGTGTTCTGGTCGCACACTCTTCTCATGGTGTGTGAGCCCATTTGTAAACAGAGATTTTGAGGAAGCTAGTAGGTAAGCTGTGCCCAAATTGAATGAGGGTAGGTGTTAATCCAATATGGCTGAAGGCCTTAGATGCAAAGATAATTGGACACAGAGAGGAAGCGATTGGGAGTAGCCAAATAAAGGAAATCCACAGAACACAGGGGAGGAATTAGATTCCATTGTATCTACAGGTGGACTGATTTTTATTTACTGTACAAAACAGCACATATTGGACATTTTTAAGTGGAAAACATCAAGCTTAAATTTTGGACATTTCTATCCCATTATTTCTTCTAACTTGGATTTTTTGTTATTCACTTTACTCTTGCATTCTGGAACATCTTTAGTGACTGGAATCACTCAAGATTATCTCAATGACACTCATTTTCCTTGTTATTGTTCATGGTTTTCTCATTCTATTCTGAGTTATTGGTAAATTCTACAGTTCGATTACTATGTTCAGGTCTGGTCTAAGTATTTGTACAAATATTTAAATTGTATAATTCATTTCCACTAGTTTATACATTGGTTTCATGAATTATAATTGTGCTTTTTCTTACCTCTATGTTCTTGATTACTATATGTCAATTTATTTCCTTTGTTTCTCTTTTTATTACTATTTTTTGTCTCTATTTTTTTAATATTACATTCAAAAAATATGAGGTCCCCATATAAACCTACCCCCCTCACCCCAATCCTACCCCCATAACAACAATCTCCTCCATCATCATGAACATTCATTGCATTTCATGAATACATCTCAGAGCACTGTTGCACCTCATGGTCAATGGTTCACATCATAGTCCACACCCTACCACATTCCACCCAGTGGGCTATGGGAGGACATACAATGTCCAGTAACTGTCCCTACATCATCAACCAAGACAACTCCAAGTCCTGAAAATGCCTGCGCATCTCCTCTCTTCCTCCCATTCCCTACCCCCAGCAGCAACCATGGCCACATTTTCTCCAAACTGATGCCACATTTTCTTCGGTTACTAATCACAATCATACATGGATATATTATCAGTAAGTCCACTCTAATCTATACTATATTCCTCTATCCTGTGGAGCTTGGAATGGTTGTGTCCACTCCACATCTATGTCAAAAGGGGGCATAGATTCCATGAGGATGCTGGATGCAATCCTCCTGCTTTCAGTTGTAGTCACTCTTGACTCCATTGTGTGGTGGTTGACATTCTTCAACTCCATTTTAGCTGAGTGGGGTAAGTCCATTAAACCAGAGTGTAGGAGCTATAGTCTGTTCAGGCTCAGGGCCTTGCTACCACATGGTCAGTCCAGAGATTCAGGTCCCCTGGGTATATATTAAACTCCAGCACAACTACAGTTCCGGAAAATGCAACAGGAGAGGATTGTGAACAAAGATCACATCTGAGTCCAGCTCCATCACACAGAAACACAAACTCCAAAGTAGGACCAACTGACATGGCACTGAACTCCATCTGCCGTGACCGTAGAACCTGTGGGTCTCTGCAACCCTCAGAAGAACCAATACTCATGGTTGTATCTACTTTATCTGTCACTGGAACTCTGCTGAGTTGTGCATTAGGGCAATCCCTCTGATAACCTCCCAGCTCTTTATGGAGACTCATAGCCATATAAACTCATTTGTCCTTTCCATTTTCCCCTTGATTCAGGTCAAAAAGCATTTTTAACTCCTGGTATTATATGTAGATTGAGATATTCTGTTGGTCTAAGTTGAACCTTTTATTCAAGGTCATTTTCTAGTTACATCCTCAGCTGGTACCTGGTAGTAATCCCTCGGCACCAGGGGGGCTCATCCCTGGGAGTCATGGTCCATGCTGGGGGGAAGGCAGCGCAATTACATGCTGAGTTTGGCTTTGAGACTGGCCACATTTTAGCAACATGGAGGCTCTCAGGAGGACACTCTTAGGCACCCTACAGCTCTAGGCCTAGTTCTTATTTCAGGTGCTCAGGTTCACAAGCATTGTGATTTGTATCAAGAGCTCATTGTTGGACCTTCCTTCCTTTTTTGTCTTTGCCATTGCACTTGGGGGATTCTTGCTGTTCCTCTAGGGACTGTGATAGAGCTCCCCTGGTTGGAACTCAGCAATCCCTCAGTTGTTGTTTTTAATTATATCCACTATGAAAATATCCAAACATTTTTATGTACCCCGGATGTATGCCCTGCACAAGTCCCTGCCAACCATGTCACCCCTGCCAATAACATCCCACACCAGTATTCCTCCACTGCCATTTTTGAACCTCTCTGTGATCCAAAACTTCCTGAAAAGTGAAGCCCAATATATTTCCAGGTTCCATTAATAGTAAAATGGAATATAGCAATGAGTTTAAAGGTTAGATATAGAATACAAATTAATTTGGAAAAATTACAGTAAAAATAAATTGGGGTATCAAAAAATTTAAAAAATGCAAAAGCTTTGTTTTTGATGTTTTGCCTTCCATCACTGCAATAAGTGTTGCCCTGTATGCAAATTGGCAAGGCAAATACTTCCATCTTTTACTCAGTGTCTACATGCTATATTTTCTTTTCTTTTTTCTAATTATTAAGCTTATCTTCACAAGAGTTTTAGATCACAGTACTTCATATATACAATATTCAGTACTCCCACATATCCAACATAAAACATTTTCCCTTCCACAGCAATAAGCTTTTTACACATTCATACTATATTTACTGAAACTGATGCACAGATATTGAGACAATAGCTTTCAAAGAAGGTAACATTTAGGTTTACATTGTGATTTATATTTTAGACTATATGATTTTCTAAATTTTTAGTTATGTCTTACATTATGATTTACATTTTAGCCTATCAGCCCCTATATATTTTTGGTGTAATTTTGCACTTGTGTACTTTTGTGGAACATTTATAATGCTCACACTGTTACACTGGTTCCTTCTATTCAATACCTCTTTCCACCACCCCTTAGGGTCCACAGTGACAGTCAATCTTCATTGCTTAAAGGACCATATTCAGTGTTACTTGTAACAGTGTTGAGGGTTTGACATGTTCAACTGCCCTAATGTACTGGGGGTCACCATATCTCTTGAGAGACACAATACCCTCTATTTGAGGGCATCAGGCCTCCCCAGGATGTGGTTATACCTTCACTCTTATTATATGGGTCTCTATCCAATGATGTAAACCACTTTGGCAAAATGAGCATTCACATATTCCCTAGGAGCCTGTCTTGCATCAGATTATCCCCTTTAAGCATCTTAAACAGGTAACCTTCCTTATTATATTTTTGAAAACATTTTCTCAGCATTATACTCTCAACCAAATACCTGACAATCTCCTATGTTCATATGTTGCCTCATCCTCCTCCCAATTTCTTGGACAATATTACCCATCTTCACATCCCAGGTCCCCCTCAAGCCTGCAAAGACCCACCCAAAGATAACCCTGTGCCCCCATTTTATTCCTTCCTTGTACAAATACTTACCTCCAGTTTATCATAGATTTCACCCATGTATGTGTCAGCTTACATCCTTCTCCCCCCCCCCCCCCCCAATTTCATGTAAGCCTATCATCAAGTCTCTAGCTCTCTGAGGCAGCTTGGCTTATTTATTTCATATCATTGAGGTCATGTAGTATTTGTGCTTCAATGCCTGGGTTGCTTCACTCAACATAAGGTTCTCAAGATTCATCCATGTTATCATATGTGTTTGTAGTGTATTCGCTCTTAAAGCTGAGTAGTACTCCATTGTATGTATATAACACATTTTATTTATCCATTCATCTGTTGATGGGCATTTGGGTTGATTCCAACTTTTGGCAATAGTGAACAATGCTGCTATGAACATTGGTGTGCATATATTGGTTTGCATCCTTGTTTCCAGTTCCCCTTGGTATATACCCAGCAGTGGAATTGCTTGGTCATATGGCAAATCTATGGCTAGTTTTTTGAGAAACCGCCAAACTGTCCTCCAGAATGGCTGGTTCCTTCTGCATTCCCACCAATGCTGGATGAGTGTTCCCATTCCTCCACATCCTCTCCAGCATTTGTAGTCTTCTGTTTTTTTTTTCATAACTGCCAATCTAATGGGAGTACGATGGTATCTCATTGTAGTTCTGATTTGCATTTCCCTGACAGCTAGAGATTGGGAGGTTTTTTCTTGTGTTTTTTAGCTATTTTTATTTCTTCTTTGGAGAAGTGCCTGTTTAAATCTTTTTCCCATTTTTTAAATGGGTTGTTTATCTTTTTATTTTCAAGATATAGGAGTTCTTTATATATGCAGGCTATAAGTGTCCAGTCAGATAAATGGTTACCAAATATTTTCTCCCATTGTGTAGGCTCTCTTTTCACTTTCTTGACAAACTCCTTTGAGGTGCAGAAGGCTTTAATTTTGAGTAAGTCCCATTTATCTATTTGTTCTTTTGCTGCTCGTGCTTTTGGTGTGAAGTTCATGAAGCCATTTCCTATTACAAGGTCTTGTAGATGCTTCCCTACACTGCTTTCCAAAGTCTTTATGGTCTTGGCTCTTATATTTAGGTCTTTGATCCATCTTGAGTTGATTTTTGTATAAGGTGTGAGATGGTAATCCTCTTCCACTCCTTTACGTATGGATATCCAGTTCTCAAGGCACTATTTGTTGAATAGGCCATTCTCTCCCAGTTGAGAATGTTTGGTGGCTTTATCGAATATTATATGACTATATATATGAGGATCTGTATCAGAACTCTCAATTTGGTTCCATTAGTCTTGTGTCTCTCCTTGTGCCAATACCATGCTGTTTTCACTAATGTAGCTTTGTAGTACGTTTTGAAGTCCGGTAGTGTGATTCCTCCAATTTTGTTTTTCTTTTTCAATATGTCTTTGGCTATTCAGGGCCTCTTTCCTTTCCAAATAAATTTTATAACTAGTTTTTCTAGTTCCTTAAATAATGCTCTGTTGATTTTTATTGGGATTGCATTGAATATGTAGGTCAGTTTTAGTAGGATAGACATCTTAATAATATTTAGTTTTCCTATCCATGAACAGGGAATATTCTTCCATTTATTTAGGTTTTCTATGATTTCCTTGAACAGTATTAGTAGTTTTCTGTGTATAAGTTTTTTCCATTTTTAGTTAAATTTATTCCTAGGTATATGATTTTATTGACTATTATAAAAAATATTTGTTTCTTGATTTCCTCCTGAGCTTGCTCATTATTGGTGTACAGAAATGCTACTGATTTTTGCACATTGATCTTAAAACCTACAACTTTACTAAACTCATTTATGAGTTCTAGAAGCTTTGTAGACCTCTCAGGGTTTTCTATTTATAGGATCATGTCATTTGCAAATAATGAAATTTTCAGTTCTTCCTTTCCAATTTGCATAAATTTTATATCTGGTTCTTGCCTCAGTGCTCGAGCAAGTACTTCTAAGGCAATGTTAAATAGAAGTGGTGGGAGTGGGCATCCTTGTCTTGTTCTTGATCTTAGAGGGAAGGATTTTAGGATTTCACCATTTTAAACAATTATTGCTGTGGGTTTTTCATATATACTCTTTATCATGTTCAGAAAATTTTCTTGTTTTCCAATCTTTTGCATTGTTTTTATCAAGAAAGTGTGCTGTATTTTGTCTAATTCTTTATCTGCTTCTATAGATATAATCATGTGATTTTTTCCCTGCAATCTGTTTATATGGCGTATTACCTTGTTTGATTTTCTAATGTTGAACCATGCTTGCATACCTGGAATGAATCCCACTTGGTTATTGTGGATAATTCACTGAATGTGTTGTTGAATATAGTTAGCAAGTATGTAGTTGAGGGTTTTTGCCTCTAGGTGAATTAGAAAAATTGGTCTGTAATTTTCCTTTCTTTTCTTTTTTTTTTTTTTTTTAATTAACAGGGCTAACATATATTTTAAATTTCTCAGATCACCTCAGCATAGATCATCTACGCAACATTTAAAACAAACACAATACATTTAACTAGAAGAGGTTAAATTTAACCTGAAAGCTTATGCCATTACAATATTACATGTTTGTTAGTACCTTTCTTTTTTTTTTAATTTATTTTTTTTATTGACTTTGTAATAATATTACATTAATTTTCCTTTCTTGTGGTGTCTTCATTTGGCTTTGGTACTAGGGTAATGTTGGCATCATAGAATGAGTTAGGTAATGTTCCTTCTGTTTCGATTTTTTGGAAGAGTTTCCGCAGGATTGGTGTTAGTTCTTTCCAGAAAGTTTTGTAGACTTCACCTGTGAAGCCATCTGGCCCTGGGCTCTTCTTATTTGGGAAGTTTTTAATGACGGATTCTATCTCTTTACCTTTCATTGGTTTGTTGAGATCATCAATTTCTTCTTTCATCAGTGTAGGTTACCTATGTGTTTCTAGGAATTTGTCCATTTCCTCTGAATTGTCATTTTTGTTGGAATATAGTTTTTTAAAGTATCCTCTTATGATAGTCTTTATTTCTCCTTTCTCATTTCTTATTTTGTGTATTTGCATCTTCTCTCTTTTTTTCTTTGTAAGTCTTGCTAAAGATTTGTCAATTTTATTGATCTCCTCAAAAAACCAGCTCTTACTTTTGTTTAACTCTTCAAGTGCTTTCTTATTTTCTATTTCATTTAGTTCTGCTCTTCTTTATGTTATTTCTTTCTTCTTCCTATGGGGTTAGTTTTTTTTGTTTGTTTGTTTGTTTTTTTTTTTTACTAATTCCTCCAAATGTGCAGCTAGTTCTTCAATTTTTTCTCTTTCTTCTTTTTTGATGTATGAATTTATGGCTATAAATTTCACTCTCAGTACTTCTTTTGCTGCATCCCGTAAGTTTTGTTATGCTTTGTTATCATTTTCATTAGTTTCAAGATAGTTATTAATTTCTTTAGAAATTTCCTTTTTGACCCACTGTTTTTCTAAGTGTGATGTTTAATTTCCATATCATGGTGTGAAATCTGGGCCTCTGGACCTTGCAGTTTTCCAGGGTCACTCCACCGTGGTCAGAGATATTATTTTGTATGATTTCTATCTTTCTGAATTCATTGAGACTTTTTCTGTGGTCTAGTATGTATTCTATCTTGGAGAATATTCCATGTGCACTGGAGAAAAATGTATATCCTGCTGTATTCGGGTGTAATTATCTGTGTATGTCTATTAGATACAGCTCCTCTAATATACTGTTCAAAGTTCTTGTTTCTTTATTGATTCTCTTTTGAGATGTTGTATCCTAAGTTGATAGTGATGTATTAAAGTCTCCCACTATAATTGTAGAGGCATCTATTCTTCCACTTTGTTTTTCCAGTGTTTGCCTCACGTATTTGGAGGAACCCTTGTTAGGAGCATAAATATTTATGATTGTTTGTTCTTCTTGAAAGATTGTCCCTTTCAGTAATATGTAGTATCCTTCTTTGTCTCTCACAATTGTTTCACATTTAAAGTCTATTTTGTCTGACATTTATATAGCTACTCCTGCCTTCTTTTGGTTATTGTTTGCTTGTAATCTTGTTATCCAGCCACTCACTTTCAATGTTCATGAATCCCTGGGTCTAGGATGTGTTTCTTATAGACAGCATATATATGGGTCATGTTTCCTTATCCAATCTCCCAGTCTGAGTCTTTTGACAGGTGACTTTAATCCATTGACATTCATTGTTATTACTTTCAAGGAATTATTTATGCTAGCCATATTTTGATTTGACTTGTGTTTGTCATATTTTTTTTCTTTCTCTTTGTCTTTTTTGTTGCTCTTACACTCTCCTCCAACTCTGCCTCTCCTGTTTTTTTCTTTCTTCCTGCAGACCTCGCTTTAGTATTTCTTGAAGGGCAGGGTTCTTGTTGGCATACTCATTCAATTTCTGTTTATCTGTTAATATTTTGAAGTCTACATCATTTTTGAATGCTAGTTTAGGTGGGTAGAGTATTCTTGGTTGGAATTTTTTTTTTCTTTTAGTTCCTTGACAATATCCTACCACTGCCTTCTTTCTTCCATGTTTTTGGATGAGAAATCAGCACTTAGTCTTATGAAGCCTCCCTTGTATGTGATGGTTTTCTTTTTTCTTGCTGCTTTTAGAATTTTCTCTTTGTCTTGAGCAGTGGATTATTTGACAAGTATATGTCTTGGGGTGGGCCTTTTGAGATTTATGGTGTTTGGAGTGTGTTGTGCTTCCTGGACATGTACATCCATCTCTTTCAGTAGATTTGGGAAGTTTTCAGCCATTATTTCCTCCAACACTGCTTCTGTCCCTTTTCCCTTCTCTTCTCCTTCTGTGATGCCTATAATACATATTTTTTGTGCATTTTGCATTTTCATTCAGGTCCCTAAGTCCTAGCTGAATTTTTTTCTATCTTTTTATTGATCAGTTCTACTATCTGTTTGATTTCAGATGTACTGTCTTCCCCGTCACTAATTCTCTCCTCTGCGTCTTCCAATATGCTGTTATTTGATGAGAGTGTATTTTTGATTTCTTGAACTGTGGTGTTCATCCCCATCATATCTGTTACCTTTTTGTGTATGTCTGCAATTTCCTCTCTAAGTGTTTTCTTCATATTGTTAATCCTTTCCTTTACTTCATTAAGTTGGTCTCTAATATATGTTTTGAGATCTTTAAGTATTTGTCCCATGTTCTGCTCCCCTTCCAGGTTTTCAGTTTGTTCTTTGGATTTCAGCCATGTTTTCCTCATTATTGGTTTGGTTTGTAGTTTTTTGTTGCTGTCTGGTCTTCATTTTACCTTGGTGGGTTTAATCAGTTCCTTAGCTTCTTTGTCTAGTCTTGGGGATTAATTAGTTGTTGTTCATGCATAAGTGTTATGTCTTCTCTTTGTCACTTTGTTTTTCTTACTCTATTTTCTTTTTGCTGTGTAAGTTCACTATGATGGATAATATTAGGGCCAGGGAAAGCAAAATATGTAAGAAAAGAAAATGTATAAAGTAGTATTGGTAATAAATGTTAACAGAGCAAAAATGTGAGATCTGGGAGAATGGCTATTAAACTCATGTAAGTTGTGTAGGGTTATAGCTTTAAGTAGTGTACCTATAATGAGACAGCCAACTGAATATGGGGAGGAATATAATTAGAATTAAAAAGTCAGTGTTTTCATGAGAGAAGGAAAGAGAAAAGAAAGACAATATTATCTAGAGTGGGTAAAAGATAGAAAACAGAACAAAGGTATTAGAAATTAAAAGTCAGACAATTTGAGTGACAAAGAAAGGAAGATGGAATGTAAGAGAAGCAGTAGATGATGGATGATGGTATGATGTGGGGAAAGGGAATAGTGTAGGTGGCCAAAATCAATTCACACAGAAAAGAGGAAATGGAGGATGAGGAAACACAGCAAATATGAAGCACTCCCTGTAGCTCCTATTGTATAAATAAAATAAAATATAATAAGAACAAAAAGAGAGAAAAAAAAGAGAAGAGAAAAATGGGCATGGGTAACGAAAAGGGGAGGAAATAAGCAAGAAAAAGAAAAGGAGAAAAAAAAACTAAATAAATGAAGAAGGACCTTTAGGGATAAAACAGGAGAAAAGACCAGGAGACAATGCAATATTAGCAACCAAGACAAGAAATAAAAAGAAAAACACACACACACACAAATGCCAAGTGTTAGGGTAATCAAGGAACTCAGATGGACCTAAGGGAGCTATGGATTCATGGATGGGAAGTCTGTGACACTGCAGACTCAAGGTGTGTGTGTCTGGAGCATGGGCCATCAGGGTTTAGGGCACTCAGACCTGCGAACCACGCATCTGGTTAACAGGGGGCCTGAGAGCACCACAGCACAACACAGCCTTCAGGGATCCCTGCAGCTGGGTGCCAGCCATAGGGGGAGGGGTCCCACCCACACCCTCTGATGTCTGTGTCAGAAACGCAAAATTCCACCTCTCACAAGAGTCTCTTCTGTCACTGTCTCACCAAATTGACATCCAGATACCTCCTACACTGAAAGCCCCCAAAACAGCTCACTGGGGTTGCTGGTGCACTACAAAGATTTCAGGGACCACCGCGGCTGGGCCGCCAGCCCTAGGGGGAGGGGTTCCACCTAGAACTTCTGACCTCCATGTCAGAAACTGTAAGTTCCACCTCTTGCAAGAATCTCTTCTGTCATTGGCTCACCAAATTAACATCCATACACTTCCTGCCCTGCAAGCCCCCAAAACAGCCTGCTCAGAGTTTGGGAACTCCCCAAACAACAAAGATCGCAGGGATCACTGCAGTCCAGCCGCCAGCCCCAGGGGGAAGGGTCCTACTCACAACCCCTACCTCCATGAAAGAGACCCAAAATTCTCCCTCTTGCAAGAATCCCTCTGTCACTGTCCCACTAAATTGACGTTCAGATACCTCCTGCCCTGCAAGCATCTGAAACAGCCTGGTCCAGCAGGACTCCAACCCTACTCAGCTGCTTCTTTGTAGGAGAGATTATGAGGTGCACTCACTCAGAAGCCATCTTTCCCCACCTCCCATTTTACTATTCACATTTGTTTCTTAATGCACATAATAGTCCTTTACTTCTTTGAAGAACTTAATATACTTGATTTCTGAGATTTACCCATTAGTTCTACTTTTTCCTGAGGGAATTCATCTCCCATTTTTGAAGACTGAGCAGTCTCAATTACTAACATATTCCCTCATATCTTCAGATGAATTGTATGAACTTTTTCTCTCCTTCCATGGTTTACTCCTTTCTACTGCAAGCAACACACAGGAACTTCTACCAGAAAAGTAGGATTTCCATGATTATTCAATAATAATTTTTAAAAATCTAATCTCTCATGCTTAAAAGCTACAGACGTCCCCTGGAAAGACAGTTGCTAGAAGCAGGGAAGTAAGAGAGGTGAGCTGCCCATCTTTGTGTGCAGTGGGACACCTCATGGCTATCTTGCACAAGATGGCAGAATGAAGAGCGGTGATGTCGTGCTGACTATCAATGCTATAGAGTTCATCATCTTAAATCACAGTGAGGTGGTAGCTATGCTGCAAGTCAGTGCTGCTTCCCCAGCTGATGCTGTTAAAACACTGGAGTTCCAGTTTTAGAGGAGCCAGCAAAAGCCATGGAAGAGTGCCAAGTGCTTTCAGTTACAATGAGTACCATGCCAGCTGGTCTCTATCATGGGTCACATGGCTTGGGCTTCCAAGACCTCTGCATGGCTGCCATGATTTAGTTTTAAGAAGCTATTTGGGAAGTTGGGGCTTTACTATTGTTGGTTGACATGAGGAGAGCCACACCAATCAGCCTTCCTTCCTTAAAACTATCATCCAGGAAAGGCATGCTTATTAGGATTGAAGACTAAAACGTAGAGATAAGATTGTAGGGGTGAATGGCTTATCCGCCATGGGAATGAGCCATTCCACCCTAGTCCTCATGCTGAGGGATCAGAGGAAGAAAGTCACATTGACCATTATTTCTTGGTCTGGAAGTCTCCTATCGATTTTTTAAAACATTTTAATGTATTTTTAATTTATTTTTAAAAGATCCAGAGATCACACAAAATGTGACTAAAAAAATAAAGACTCTCATATGCCCCACTTCCCCAGCCCCCACTTTTTAAAAATTAGTTGTGAATCAAGCATCTTTTCTAGTGAAAAGAGGAATTGTAAGGTGATTATAGTTTAGTGCTGAAGGTGGTAAAAGCTATATTTGCGTGAATAATCCTGCTGCATTAAAGATTCATTTCCAAAGGAATATTTTGTTACATAGAAAAATTCTGAAGCAGTTTTTGCTAAAAATCCTTTCTGGAGTTTGTATTGTATTTATCAGCAAACTTATCTGGAAATATTTTTGTGATTTATGCAATTAAAATGGATAAAGATAAAACCATACTGCTATTAGATAAACAATCATATATCACTGTTGAGTAAGAGAAGATCATTTTTGTAAGAGTCTTAAATGTTTTAGAAGCTCCTGTTTTCCCCATTATTTCTTTAATTATGAACTTAACTATTTTAAGTAAGAGATTGAGAAGTTCTTTTTCTTAATCTGAAACATTAAATTTTTGATGTGACCTTTCAATCAAATCTTCGTCACTAGACTATTTCATATTTTGAAATATTTTTGAAAGCTATGAGCACACACTTTGTTGGTCCTTTATTTGATATGGTTGTCCTGTGAAAGAGCATAAATAAGTGAATAAGAAAAAAGTATCTTTTCCTTATTAATGTTATGCATACTTGAAAAAAGTTTCATTTACAAACCTAGTTCAGAATGTATGTTAATTTATAAATGACTCTGGAATAAATGGTCTTGATGATCAGAGAATGTAATTCAAAATACTATATCTGTTGAGAAGCACAACCACTTTATTTCCCAACTTAGTGGTTTCCTTGCTGTGATTTAGTGTATCTGCATGTCACTGATGATTTCTGTTAATTTTATAATGATTAAAAAAATACCGGGGTGGGGGAGAAGGGGAGAGAAATAAATCTTAAAAAAATATATCTCTTTTGAATAAACAAGAAATTGCAATTAGAATGATTACTGATGTATTCGGTCCTTTGCTATACTCTGTGGTCAGCATAAAACCAGGACACAGTGAAATGCCCTCTACATTATGGTATGGTTATTTGATGATTGCTTTCGAAATAATGTGATTATAGAATTCTTCGATATTCTAATTGACATGGGACAAGGTTTTTCCTGCTCTGCAGATAGAATTTTGTAACCTACTTTGCTAATTTTAAGAACATTTTATAAGAGTACATCATTTTTCTTGGGGACTAGCTATCCATCAAAAAAATCATAATTACTGGTTTGTTATATATGAAATACTTACACTAAACCCTATGGTATAATAAGCATTTTTGGAGGAAAATTTTTTCAATGTTGTTTTTATTATTGGAAGCTTTGGAGTGCACTTAAGTCACAGGTTTTCTTACAAAAGACTGTTGATACTGGTCAGAATGGTATTTTGAAACTATGAAAACACTTGGATTTTCTCATTTTAAGCTATCTGATTAAATACTTTTATTTGTTCTGTGCCTTCTTTGCATTATTTCAGAATTTTTCAGATGTGTTTAAATTATTTTGCTATAATCATTCTGGATGGAAAATAAAAGTCTTCCTTTACAATTAAAAAATAAAAACTGTACTAAACCATACCAGATTTAGGAGACCTCAAGACTTATGTCTTCTTGGGAAGCGGACTTTGCCCAGTGGTTAGGGTGTCCATCTACCACATGGGAGGTCCACAGTTCAAACCCTGGGCCCCCTTGACCCGTGTGGAGCTGGCCCATGTGCAGTGGTGATGCATGCAAGGAGTGCCCTGCCATGCAGGTGTGTCCCAGCATAGTGGTGTGCCCCATAAGGAGAGCTGCACAGCACGAAAGAAAGTGCAGCCTGCCCAGGAATGGCACTGCACACAAAGAGAGCTGACACAAGATGATGCAACAAAAAGAAACACAGATTCCCATGACACTGACAACTACAGGAGTGGACAAAAAAGAACACATTTATGCATGATGAATCTGGACTCAGATGGGATCTCTCTTCTTAAGACTTTCATGCTACTGTGCTGGAGTTGTAGTTGGTGTCAGGGCTTAAGATATATTTAGGGGATCTGAATCTCTGGACTGACAATGTGATAGCCAGGCCCTGAGCCTCAACAGACTCCAGCACCTACAATCTGATTTATTGGACTCACCTCACTCAGCTAAGATGGAGTTGAAAAAGGACAACCACCACACCATAGAGCCTAGAGTGCCTACAACTGAAAGCGAGAGGACTGCATCCAGTATCCATGAGGAATCTGAGCCTCCTCTTGACATAGAGGTGCAATGGACAAAACCAATCCAATGTCCACAGAGAAAAGGTGGCATTGGAGTGGGAAAAGTGGACATGGTGGCTAATGGTTATGGGGAATGGCAGGAAGAGACGATATGTGGAGGTGTCTTAGGGACTTGGAGCTGCCCTGGATGGTGCTTCAGGGGCAATCACCGGACATTATAAATCCTCACAGGGCCCACTGGATGGAATGGGGGAGAGTATGGGCCATGATGTGGACCATTGACCATGAGGTGCAGAGGTGCCCAGAGACGTACTTACCAAATGCAATGGAGGTGTCATGATGATGGGAATGAGTGTTGCTGGGGGGGGAGGGTGGGGTGGTGGTGGTGGGGTTGAAGGGGTCCTCATGTATTTTTTTGTAATGTAATATTTTTACAAAATCAATTAAAAAAATAATAAATAAATTAAAAAAAAAGAACACACAGCAAATATACACAGAGAACAGACAACTGGGGAGAGAAATAAAATAAATCTTTAAAAAAAACAAATGCACTTATTAAGACATTCTTCTATGTGCTTGGGAGACACCATTGAACATAACTGACAAAAATACTTAAAAAAGACTTATGTCTTCTTCTCAAGTTCTGAGACTTACTCCCTCTCAGACCAAATGAATTGTGCCTTAAACATACACTATTATACACAGTCCCATTTGAATGCATGAGTTTCAATCCCTCATCCCACAAGCTTCCACATACTCCTAGTTTAGCATATGTAAAAACAAAGAAACCATTTCTTCTTGGAAAGTTGAATATTCAAAATTTTAGACACCTATTCAAGCATTAAAAAGAAAAAAAAATCAGTTTCATAGAAGACCTTATTTGCTTCATCATGAATTGGATAAGGAAACATTATTTCTTGAAATATAACTGAGGAAGGACCAGTTGGACATGACTACATTAACCTTCTTAAAATATTTTGTATTTTAAACATAAAAGTTCCATGAAAAATTTAGGGGATTCCCATATGCCCCACTCCCTCCCCTTCCCACACTTTCCAACATTAACGACATTCTTCCTTAGTGTGGTATATTTGTTACAATTGATGAACACATGTTGAAGCACTGCAGCTAAGTGTGGATTTTAGTTTACATTATATTTTACACTCTGTCCCACACAATGTAGCACGTTATGACAAAATATATAATGGCTTATATCCATCACTGCAATGTCATTCAGGACAATTCCAAAGTCTACAAAATGCCCCATATTACACCTGTATTTCCCTTTTCTGGCCCTTCTGAACCTTTGGTGACCATTGTCTCCACCTCAATGATAAATATGTTACATTGTTAGAATAACAATAAGTGCATAGAAGAATAACCATGAATTTTCTATAATCCACATTTCATTTCCTTATCCTGAGGATGCTGGGATAGTGATATTTACCCCTCCTGTAAATGAGAGAGTCTTAGAATCCATGGAGCTGATGGATGGGAATACATTGTGTGCAGTTGCAGTTTCTCTCTGTTCCTTGGGATGGATGTGGTCCATAATCATCTCCTTGATACTTGTCCTGGGTGAGTACAATGAACTGGAGAGTAAGTGCAAGAAATCTGTTGAGATTTAGGGCCGAACTGGCACATGGAACCCCAAAACATTTAAGTCCTATCAAGTCTTGTACTAAGTACAGTTTTAAATAGAATGTGCAGAAGAGCAATTTGTAGGAAACCACAAAGGAGTCTAACTCAGTCACACTGGGGAGCATAAATTCCAAAGTAGGGCCAATTGGCAGGGTGCAAAATACAATTTCAGCTTGAGAGCTCTTTCCACCAATTTGAATCACTTGGATCACATACATGCCAATAAACTTCAGCATAATATTCATCCTCATATAAATGTCTCAATATCCTCAAGTATTGTAATGGACTTACCAATACCTATGACCTCAATAAAACTACAATGGAGTATGTTTATATGTGAACTTCACTACTACTTGGAAGAGAGAGAAAAAAGCCCCTGTTGTCTGTTTATGTTGTCTATTTGTCCCTTGTGTTATAGGATCTCTGCCATCAACAGCCTCAAGGATCAGAAACTGGCCCATAGTCAGAGGAGGTGCACTTGATGTGGATTTCCCAAAACCTAGAGCTTCCTGCCCTGACCATTGATAAACTTGCAGGAGTATGTGCCTGTGAGATGGGCACAACTTTTCATTCCCTTCCAAGTTAGTGGCCAAAAGCCCTTTATTTTTTATCCAGGGTAATAAAAAGCCATATGTGCTGCCTGTGTCTTAGATGTTTGTTATGGTGGAGAATATATGGGGTATTAAAGTGACTGTTCTTTGCTTTGGGGTGACAAAAAATAAATGTTTCCAACATAACTCTATGTTCCCATAGAGATCCAATTATTAGGAAAAACTCTCTGTAGATGGAGAAATGGATCAGCACAAGCTGCTGATCTATGGTATTAATGCATTTTACAGGGGTTGAGGAGTAGACAAGGGTGTCAAATTTTAGGAATTCAAAATGCAGTTTTATTTTCACATTAATCTTATGCTATGGATTTGTAATTTATGAAAATTGCATGACTGCTGAATCCCAGGCAGGGGCACAATGGATTGTGGGTGTTTCTGGTCACAGGAATGGTATGCAGGCCTGCATCTACCTCATGAGGCATGCTGTTTGCCTAACCTGAGACATAGTTGTGTGAGGCTGTCCATCTCACTGTTGGACCATGGAGTGCATGATTCCAGGATGTCCTTAGCTTAAATATGACTGGCATGAGCCCCTTTTGACAGACCATCCTTCTGATGCAGCAAACACCAGTTTATTCATTTGGCCTGATTGAGTGACAAGGGATAGCACTAAATCTGCCTGAGAGGAGGTGGTCCCTGGGGCCTTGCTATCCCTGGGCTGGGGTGAAATCATAGCACCTAGGGGTGCTGAGGATATTCCAAAACATATTTTCTGACTCTTGTTTTTCACCTGGGCACAGAGCCTCAGATGCAGAGCCCCAGGGCAAAAAGTGTTACAGGTCCCCATATTGTCTAGAGGATTTGGAAAAGCTTAGCAAAAAAAGGTCATCTCAGCCCTTAGACTTGACTTTCGAGTTCATAACCACAACATATACACACAGATGTATTTATATATATATGTATATCTATATATAAGCAGTATATATATACATATATAAGCAGTATATATACATGTATATACAGTATATATAACTGTGTGTGTGTGTGTGTGTGTGTATATATATATATAGTATATATGTTTATATACTGCTTGAGTCTGCAGGTTCCCTTTCAGCTTGCACATAACAAAAGCTTTGGCTAAACTCGGAGCTACTTCTAAGATGTACCTATTGATTTTGATTGACCTGCTCCTGCAACTTCCCCTTTCCGCATGGAGGTTAATGGATCCCATCTGCTTCCACAGAATGAAACCCAGTGTATTTAAGGACGGAGATCTGGTTATTGTGGGGATTTTCCCCCTCTATACATTTCTAACACAACAAAGGATTGTCCAGCCTTTCAAAGAATTCTATTTGCAGCAGTAAGTGCCTTTTTCATTTATTTTCTGCCTCATTATTATGATAAGCAATGCCTAGACAATTTGCAGATGGCTAGATCAACACACTCCACATTATTGCCCTTGCCTTCCCCACTGCACACCTAGATCCCAGATTGTCCATAACCTTCTGACTGGATATTTTTCTTTCAAAGGAAAGTGAGTATATTCTTTCTTCTTTTTAGTTCCCATGACTCTTTTTTCCATTTCTGGAACATAAGGGATTCATCCTTCTCCAGCAACCTCCTCTCTCCTTGCCTCTCCTCTGACCTCAGCTGCCATGAGCAGTGGATTAAATGATATTCTTTAGAAAAACAGTCCACTGCCATTAGGGCATTGCTAAGAGGTTGTAGAAAAATGTCTTTTCCCCAAATTAAGGGTCTGCTAATGATTCTTTCCCCATAAATATAATTGCTAATATTCCTACAAAGATGCCAAAGATATCTGGGGCCCACTTGCTTGGACAGTAACCACTTGCTGGTTACTCTCTAAAATATCTTTATATCATAACCTGTCAGATATCCTCCTTCCCTTCTCCAACTGCCAACCAAGCCAGGTTTAAAATGATGAAGGATCTGTGTGACATTTTCCACTCCAGCATGATTCTAAATGCCATTTCTATAGGTAATGATCTAATTAAAGAATTGATAAATTAAAACTGCAGGGGAAATAGGCTTCAAAAAATTCTTTAAAATATTTTTGATGGGCTTCGGCTAGTAGATTTAGCTTGAGTGAGAGGAGGGTATTTTACTAAAGAAATGATAGCTTAATCCTGTTTTGAAAATTCCAGACACATATGTTTTGCAAGCAGCTGCACACATTTGTGACCGGAGATGGCAAGGTTCAGAAATTGCTGTAGAAAGAGTTTGCAACTTAGTTTTCTTCCTTTTCATTTCTAGTTGCTTTTCTGCTTATCTCTTTTATTCTTTGACAGACCTCCAGTGATTCACTGCTCATTTTCTTTCCATAATTTTCCAAAATCTTTGTAAGTATCTGTAATATACACACACCTCTTTCCGATGGGTACCGCTGATGGCTGTCTTTCCAGAAGCATCAGGGACATAGGAGTTGAGGGTGATTGATTCAGGTATTCTGGACTGAATCTCTTAGGAAAGAAGGCAAGTTTGACTCATGTCTCAGTGTGAAGCACCCTGTAAGGTGGAGGGGAAGAGTTTGTGCATTGTCAGAGAAGGAGATTGAACGCTTTTCTTCTTATATTCTGCTGTCCATTCAAACTACCTAAGGGAAATGTGCACTTGGTGGATTTCATTGTTGTAGAGTAGAAACCCAGAGTGACACTTGCTAGAATGCCCTGATAATTAAATAAGGCTTTTTTTTTCCATGGTGACTTATCCACTAGGTTCAGCAGGTGCAGTCCCCAGTGCTGACCACACTGGGGGTCAAGAAAATGTTTTAATGTCCTTTTAAATTTGAAGAATAAATAAATGTTTTGTCAAAGAAAATGTTTTAATATATAAGATTATTAAATTTGTTTTAAAAATAACTAAGTCATAAAATGCAAAAATGTACATAAATGTCTCAGACCATGGAAGTTGTAATGAATCCTTGAACATATTCACTACATTTCTGTGCTAAAAATTTGTATATTACAAGCGCGAGATCATTCTCTCCCCATTATCCTTTAACGTGCTTGCATATAAAAGAAGAAATCACAAACGTGTTTCATATAAATACGTGTTTCCAATATACAATTTGTATGTCTACATATGTTATAGTCTTAGGGCTATTTTAATTTTATTTCAGCAAAAAATTTTGTGTTTTTATTGGGTTCTAATATTTTATTACTATAATTAAGTATATAATGGATATAGTAATAGAACTTTGCATTATGAAAGAAGCTAACAGAATTTTTGAAGTTAAGAGGTTAGGTGCAATTTTGGGTATATTTTAAAAGTATTTTAAACATATTGTAAAAGAATCCTCCAGAAATACACTAATTGACAATTTTACTAGCCATAAAGGAAATATCTCCTTCCTTGTTTTGTTTTTTAACATACTTGAACAAATTGATGTTAGATATTGGTCTCCTGTTGATCACATTTGCATTTATTTTAATAATTGTTGCATGAATATTTTCTTCAGTTATTTGGTCTTAAGAATATATTGTTTGGTGATTTGTCTTTTAAGTCTTGGGTCATATTTCTATTCATGTATATACCTTTTCACTTTTTACAAATGTTTTCATTATTGAAAATATAAAGTATGTGTTTGCAAACATTCATTTTAGGGCTGTGGCTTTAGATCAATGTTTGAGCACCTGCTTCCCATATACAAGGTACTGAGTTCAATCCCTTGGACCTCCTACAATGCCTTTTTATCATGTTGCTCCTTTTTTTAAAAGTTTAATCGTGGTGTATTTAAATATAAAAAATAAAATTTCAGTGTTAAAGTAAAATCCAATCATCTTTTCTCCTATTCTATCTGCTTTTTTGGCCATGCTACCCCAATCTGTAAGTTTATTAATAGATGTGCTAATTCCAGTACTTTGTTTTATTTTTTGAAATATGGAAAGTGTTTGCCTCTAGTATGAAGTAGATTACCTCAATTTAATATTCCGAAATGATTTTCTTTGTCCACTAATTAAATCCATTCATTTCCCCCTTACTAGTTTTTCAAGACCACCTTGAAGATGCATGAAACATTCCCTTAGACATGCATCATTTCTCTATTTTCTATTATGTCCTAGAGATACAACAATATCTTCTTCTATCATTACCACACTCCTTAAAATATTGTGGCTAATTAAAAATTGCAGTTATTGGTTTTGTTAAATCAAAATCTGCCTTTAGTGTTCTCAATTATTTTCCCTAATTTCCTGAAATTTTCCTACTTCCAAAAACCTCTAAAGTTGTATTAACATTACCTTTAAAATAACTCTCTGAATTTTTATAATTTTTGTACTAACATACATACAACCTCCAAATTTTCCATCTTAAACACTGTCAAGTGTACAATTCAGTGTAATTAATGGCATTCACAATGTTGGGATACCATCATCATCATCCCTTACCCCAACCTTTCATCATCTCTAACAGAAAATACTTGTCCAATTAGAAACGATTCCCCTTCCCTCATCGGCTGGGCCCTGGTAACTTATCTACTAGCTGTGTTAGCTTTTTTTAAGAAATCAGTTTTTGACTATACTAATACAGCATAAATCTATTCAAAGTGTATATATAGTTGTGCATTTATCACTTCAATAATTATTAGATCATTTTTATTATTCCAGTAATAGTAATAAAAATAAAAAGCAAAAACAGGAAAACTCATCACCTCTCAATCTTTCTATGCTTCCTATACTGTGTTTAGGTATTATTTTGTTTCTATTTAGTTTATCTGTATTTATATTTTGTATAAATTATCTTATATGTGCAGCATCACCCATATTTGTATTTCACATGAGGTTTTAATGTTATATAGCCCGAGGTTAAATTTTTTGAGTTACCCTTATAGTATTATACATGCCCTTAGGTTTTACTTTTCATCCTTAGTCATATCAAATTAAAAGCTCTGCACTAGTTGCTTACAATATCATGTGCTTTTTCCACTTCTATTCATTTCCAAAGGTTTACAAACAACCTTTTAAAACAATTCTGCAAATTGTTAAAAACTGTCCATTCCCTACCCTCATTCTATTTTCTATTTATTAATGCCATGAATTTATACAACATATTTAGTTCATAATAGCACCATCATACAATATTTATCCTGTGTTCACTTTTATAGAAATTTTGTAGATTTGTTTGTGTTAGAGGTTTTCAAGAAATAACAAGCCTTACCTCAATTTCCACTGATATGCATCGGGAAAAAGGTAAACCCCCTCCTCAGTGTGGCCCTTTCCCACAGCTTAAACAAGGGAACCCAGTCAAGACAGGTGTGAAGGTAGATAGAGATCTTCACCCTCTGCATATCAGAGGGATATGGAAATCTTTACTATCTCTACCTGCATATCAGAGGGAGACTTTAAAACCTTACAGATCAAAAGAAACGGTAGCTCCTGCAGCATTCCAAGAAGCCATAGACTCCCTCAAACCCCTCCCACTACCTCACTCAGACCCTCAACTCCCCTCCCACTATCATTTCCCCGCCTATGAAAGTTCTGTATAAATTCAAGTCCCCTCCTTCCAGGAGTGGGCTAAAGTCTCTCTTCAGACCCCCAAGATGCTGATGGGGGAACTGAAGTCTATTCTTCAGACCCCCTCCATTGGGAGAGCTTCTCAATAAATAAATTCTTTTCTTATGGTCAATCAGTCTCCGTGTTCCAGTAAAAGCCGTATTTTTTCCAACAGTTTGTATCTTTGCAAAATTGTTTTCAATGTTTTACATTCCTTGAAAAGAAACTTATGATTTTCCCACAGGAGATGCAGCAATTTTTGAATCTATTGCTATCATATCTATCATCCCCAAAAGCTTCTATAAACTGTTGGTATACTATTGAAAAGCCATTGAATGTTATATATTTGTTTGTGTACTGCCTTATCAATTGCATATCTTTATCACATTTACTACTGGAGTTCCCTTGCAAACAATCTTATCCACAGCGAAATACTGTGGGTCATTACTCTTTCCATTGTTTTTTACCTGTTATTTTATTGCATTATCTGATAGACTAGAAATTCCAACAAGGTACTAATTAATTCTGCCCCCTACAGAACTTATACATATTCTTGATTTTAATAGGAGTGTTTTTTGTTCAAGGAATTTTTAGCAATATTCATCCAACAATACATGAGGAAAATGACTTATCAGTAAACTTGGCTAATAGTGAGGATTCAATCAGACTGCAAGGGGAGAGTATCTGACTGTGGAGATGAGTCTCTAGATGGGGGTGATTCAACCATCCCTGACCCTCACCTACTTTCAATTGTGATTCACTGTCTCTGTATGAAGCAAAGTCTATATTCTAAAGTTAAGAAGGCTTGTGCTTTTAAGCATATCCAGTAAATACTCTTCTCCTAAAATAATATGTTCAATTGGAAGTTGTTTCATTTTCTTAAATTATTTCTTTCTTTTTCTGTATTGTGAAAGCATTTCTCATTAGGCAACTCAATTTATTTTCATAAAGCCTGTACCATCCTTTTTCTATATTTATATTTACAAGAAATTTTGAGGAAAAATGGAAAATATGAAAGGCAACATATGGAATTAGACAGAAAAATTCACAAGGCTGATAACCAAAATAAATCAGAGGTAGATATACCACACAAAATGGATAAGGATAAAATGCATCATTAGGAATCAAATGGTAAATTCATAATGATAAAAACACTCATCAAAAATGTATAGTAATTGTTATATATTAATGAAGATTAAAAGCCTAAGATGAATAAAGCAATAAAGAGAAAAAAGAAGATATAAAATCATTTATCATAGTGGAAATTTTCAACACTTATCTCTCAAACAAATGATAACATATATCTAAGAAATATCAATTGTATTTGAAAAAAAAAAAACAAGTTCGATTTATTGAGCACATTTGGATACCTGTGTCCTACTATTGAAAAATATCCATTCTTGCCAAGCACACGGGCTGCATTAACATACAGTTAGTAATAAGTTAACAAGCCTGAACAAAAGGAATTTTGAAATAAATACAAGATGCTTTTCTTTTTCTTGGAATTTCAGATACAAGTAATAAAAATGAAAGGTGTTTCCTTTGGCCTGGATGATAATTTCTTAATAAATAAATGGGAACTTAGTATAATCTGCAGAAAAATGAAAATAATAAGGATTATTTGAAGGAAGTACCAATGAAGTTCTTGACTAATTATTAATAACAGGATTTTTAAAATTTAGCAAATGGATGATAGACTTTTTAGACTTTATGATGCAGTACTTCTTATATTCCTAAAGTGTTTCCTGTCTTATAAGGTATGCATAATATTCACCTCCCCCTTCATCATTTTTACTCTCTCAAAATCCTGCCTTGCCTGAATCCTCCTTCACTGCCTCTCTGAGGCTCTTCACAGATTGTTAATTTTTGATGATGGAAGATCCAAAACTTGATGGGGTAGATGTTTAGGCTAACTGACTGTCAGTCTTCTGTAGGTCATTTTGTCTGTCCCATCCTCTTCTGTCTCTGTTGCAGATCTGAACTGTTAAGGAGACTCACACTTTAGTTGGAATTAATCCGTCTTCAAACTCATGGCAATATTGCTGACATTCTACAAATCATTTAATGATGTGCTAATATTTAAAAAAGTATTTTGGTTCCAGAATTAAAGAACAAATCCTGCCATGAAGGTGTTCTGTTTTTCCACTCATTGAACCTTCCATTGTAGCTACCTTTAACTATTCCCATATAGGAAGAATTCAGTCAGAGCTTTAAAGAAATTTTTAGCTTTTTAGCATTAGCTAAAATATTGTGGATTCAGAAGACCCAGTCTAGAATGACTTCACTGTGCTTTGCTCCTTAATGTGGTCATTGAATTGGATTGTAGATAATCATGATTTGTTTCTTTTCCCTAAATATCCCTGTGCCCACCACAAAGGTTTCTAACCAAGAACTACCAGTATGTTCTGGCCATGCTTTTTGCCATTGAAGAGATCAACAGGAACCCCAATCTATTACCCAACATTTCTCTGGGATTTGATATCTACGATGCCCTGCACAGTGAACAGAGAACTCTGGAAATTCCCATCATTTGGCAATCCGGGCTGGGCAAGTACAACCCTAATTACAACTGTAGGAAAGAAAGCAAGTCAGTGGCAGTCCTTACAGGAAAATCATGGGCACTTTCCGTTCAGGTTGGGATACTGCTGGAACTCTACAAAATTCCACAGGTAAGCCTGGGTGGGGGAGGGAGGGGGCCAAATATTAAATCAAGTATCCTTTGGTGTGATTTTCAGGAAACTTAAAAGTTCAAGTGTGGAATTGTTTATGTATTTCTGAAAGGGTGTGGCCATTATACAGAGTGTTGGTGGGATGTGCACATGTCCTTTATATGGAACAGATATAAAGGCAAGGGGTGAAAAGACAAAGGAGTTCCCTAGACCTCAGATACTGATGAATTATTTTCTAAAACACTCCCAGGAATCAGGAGATGATTAGAAAATAGAAAGAGCAAGACTTTTCTTCTATGTTTCTAAGAATGCTTATTATTTATTGGGTTTGAGAGGGTAGTTCATCAATTCTCTGCTTCATATGGACTTATTTTCTCCTTATCCCTTAGCTTACCTATGGCTGTTATGATCCTAATTTGAGTGATGATGGCCAGTTTCCATCAATCTATCAGATGGCTCCCAAGGATACTTCTCTGGCCCTTGGCATGGTTTCATTGATGCTGCATTTCAGCTGGACCTGGGTGGGGCTGGCCATCTCAGAAGACAAGAGAGGTTTCCAGTTTCTTTGGGACTTGAGAGAAGAGATGGACAGGAATGGAGTCTGTGCAGCCTTTGTGGAAATGATCCCTATCACTGAGAGATCATATTTCTCATTGGACTGGCAATATCATTTACGTATCAAAGAATCATCAGTGAAAGTTGTTGTCATTTATGGTGACTCTGACTCACTAATGGGTTTGGATTTTTGGAGATGGAGATTATTAGTAATAGGAAAAGTCTGGATCATGACCTCAAAATGGGATATTCCCACATATGAAAGAGACTTTTTCCTTGACTCGTTCCATGGGGCTCTCATTTTTTCATATCACCATGGTGATATACCTGGTTTCAAAACTTTCATCCAGACTGTTAACCCTGTAAAATACCCGGAAGACTTTTACCTCACTAAATTGTGGTTTATCTCGTTTGATTGCTTGGTTTCTAAATCTGACTGTAACACTCTGGAGAATTGTCCTCCCAATGCCTCTTTGGATTTGATGCCTTCATTGCTGTTTGACAAGGACATGAATGAAGGAAGTTATAATGTATATAATGCAGTGTTTGTTTTAGCTCAGAGCCTTCAGGAAATACTTCTTCAACAAGTAGAAATCCAGTCAGTGGGAAATGGAGATGGGCTTATTGTTGAGTCTTGGCAGGTAATGTCTCTTCCATTTAATAGCATGTGTTTTTTCAGAACAATATCATAAATGTGACTTTCTTAGAGTGCCGTATGTGCTCAAGTTTATAGTTTAGGGTTCGTTCTCCAAAAGCCCAGAATTCTGTGTACTTGTTTTAGTGTCTAAGAGGTAAATCTAGTCTTAGGTAGAAAAAGTCATCAAAAAGGAAATGCCATTGGTTGGGAAGAAATGAGTTTACAATCAAACCCCAAAATTTTGTTACTAAGGATCTCAACATCCTTCCCAACTAATGTTCTAACTAGTAAATATCAAGACATCTTCCACCAGTCTCTTAAATGACAACAGGACTTAATGCCTTTTAGACAGTGTTGAGTATTGTACATACATTATCACATTTAATTCCACAACTACGTTAGGTATTGACAACCATGCTTTGCAATATGATGCTCTGGGAGAATTCAAAGAGTAAATGAGTATGGTTTGGTATAATCTACCTTAAAATTTTCTGCAACTGATGTCTATAGATTGTTTCATCACCTTGCCTTTGGAGTTTTCTGCACAAATTGAGTGTTTTTGTATTGACTCTATGACATGTTAGACCTCCATACATTTTATTTTATTGAAATATTCATACATGAAAATACCAAAAAAAAAAAAAAAGCATATAGTGGAAGCTTTGAACTTACAAAACAACCATGCATATCTTCATACATTGGTCACATGCATCACACCACCACCAACATCTCACATTGTTTTGAAACTTTTGTTATAAGCTATGCAAGGGCATCATCAAAATATTACTAATAATTATAGCCCATAACTTATATTTGGTGTATTTTCCCCCAAATTACTATATTATTTTTATATATTTTTATTATAGAGGTTGTGAAGTTAGAAAGCAATCATGCACATGTTTAGAATTCCCATACAACATACATTCACCAACACATCACAGAGTGGTGGAATATTTAATATGGATTATCTGATAATATCATCAGACTATTATCAACAATCATTGCCCATAGTGTACATTATCAAATTTCTCCATACCCCACCACTATCAACACAATATATTTTTAGCATTGAGGAGAATATTACAGTAACGCTCATAACCACAGGCAAGAGGTCACACTAATTGTATTTTTCCCATGCTTATCCACATTCTCATTACACTGAAATAGTGACACAATTCTAGAATAGCTCACAGAAGGACACTCTTGTAAATCAACCATCAACCATAATTGTCACCCAGCTCTGGGTTCACTGTTTTTCAGCCCGTAGACTATTCTCTAGCTTACTTTCATTTGACTTTTATATTCTTAGCCTACCCTTTCAGCTGCAATACCATTTACAAATCAGATACTACACATTTTAATGTGTTACCATCAACTATATCAATTTCTGCATTTTAGAGTCAAGTTAATTAAAATCCAACGTACATTAAGCATCAGTAGTCCTTCTCAGCCCTCCTCTTATCTCCTAATGACTTCTACTTAGATATTACCTCCATGCATTTACTTTTCATATTTAGTTCATATTAATAAGACTATGG
Source organism: Dasypus novemcinctus (assembly GCF_030445035.2). NCBI lineage: Eukaryota > Metazoa > Chordata > Mammalia > Cingulata > Dasypodidae > Dasypus > Dasypus novemcinctus. The sequence continues at coordinate 41,899,553 of NC_080702.1, read as the reverse complement.
CAAGATTTGTCCTTTTATTCTGACTTACTTCACCTAGCATAATGTCTTCAAGATTCATCCATGTTATGATAAGTGCCCCAATTTCATTTCTTCTTACTGCAGCATTGTATTCCATCATATGTATATACCAGATTTTGTTTATCCATTCATTGGTTGATGGACACTTCGGTCATTTTCATCTTTTGGTAATTGTGAATAATGCTGCTATGAACATTGGTCTGCAGATATCTGTGTGTCTCACAATATTCAGTTCTTCTAGCTATATTCCTAGTAAAGGAATGCTGGGTCCTAGGGCAGTTCTATATTTAACTTCCTAAGGAACTGCCAAACTGTCTTTCACAGACACTGTATCATTTTATAATCCCACCAACAGTGAAGGAGTCCTCTTATTTCTCCACATCCTCCCAGCTTTTATTGTGTTCTGATTTATGAAATAATGACTGTTCTATGAGGTGTGAGACAATATCTCATTGTCATTTTGATTTGCAGTACCCTAATAATGATATGGAACTTTATTTTAATGTGCTTTTTGTCCATTTGAATTTCCAATTTCCTCTTTGGAGAAATGTCTATTTAGATCTTTTGCCCATTTTTAAATTGGATTCCTTCCCGTTTTATTGTTGACTTGAATGATCTCTTTATACTGAATGGAAATTAAACCTTTATTAGATATATGGTTTCCAAATATTTTCTTGCATTGAATAAGCGGCCTTTTCACCTTCTTGGTGATTTCCTTTGAATCACAAAAGTGTTTAGGTTTCAGGGTGTCCCATTTATCCATATTTTTCCTTTGATGCTTGTGCTTTCAGTGTAAGGTTTACGAATACACCACTTACACAACCATTCCAAGGTCCACAGAATGGAGGAATAGAGTGTGGATTAGAGTGGACTTAATGATATTCTGTTCATGAACTATTGTGATTAGTAATCGAAGAAAATGTGGCATTGGTGTGGAATAAGTGGCCATGGTGGTTGCTGGGGGTAGGGAGAGGGAGGAAGAGATGAGATATGGGGGCATTTTCAGGACTTGGAGTTGTCCTGGGTGGTGCTGCAGGGACAGTTACCAGACATTGTATGTCCTCCCATGGCCCACTGGGTGGACTGTCGGAGAGTGTGGGCTACGATTGACCATGAGGTGCAGTGGTGCTCAGAGATGTATTCACCAAATGCAATGAATGTCTCATGATGATGGAGGAGATTGTTTGTTATGGGGGGAGGAGTGGGGGGAAGGGCTGTGGGGTATATGGGGACCTCATATTTTTTTATGTAATATTAAAAAAATAAAGACAAAAACAGAAGGAAAAAAAAAAAAAGAATGCACCACTTACTGCCAGGTCTTGAAGATGTTTTCTTACATTTCTCCGAGAAGCTTTGTGGTTCTTGTTTTTCTTTAATCTGCTGTTTGTTAATTTTTGTATAAGGTATGAGATTGGGATCCTGTTTCTTGTTTTGGTTATGGATATCCAGTCTCCCAGCACCTTTGTCTGAATAGATAGTTCTGCTCCAGCAGGGTGGGTAGGAGAAGCTTCTCAAAAATCACTGGACCATAGATGTGTGAGGTTCAGTTTCTGAACAGTTAGTTCAGTTCTGTTGGTCTATGTGTGTATCTTTATGCCTGTACCATGATATTTTTACCACTGTAGCTAGCTAATATGATTTGAAGTCTGGAAGTGAGAGTCGTCCAACCTCATTCTTCCTTTTGAATATGTTTCTTACCTTTTGGGTTCCTTACCTTTCTAAATATAATTTGCAATTGTGTTTTCCATTTTTTGAAAAACTGCTGCAGGAATTCTTATTGGGATTGTATTAAATCTGCATACAAATTTGGGTAAAATGGACTTCTTAATGATATTTAGTCTTCTAATCCATGAGCATGCAAAATTCTTCCACTTTTTTAGGTCCTTTTAAAATTTCTCTTAATGCATTATAGTTTTATGAATATAAGTGTTTTACATTCTTGTTGAAATTTATTCTTAAACATGAGATTCTCTTATTTGCTATTTTAAATGGAATTTTTTTACTTCATCTTTCAGATTGTGCCATTATGATTGTATAGAAATACCACTCACTTATGCATATTGATCTTTTTTTTTAATATTTATTTATTATTATTATTTTTTAATTACATTAAAAAATATATATGAGGTCCCATTCAACCCCACTGCCCCCGCCCCCCACTCCCCCCACAGCAACACTCTCTCCCATCATCGTGATACATCCATTGCACCTGGTAAGTTCATCTCTGAGCATCACTGCACCCCATAGTCAATGGTCCACATCATAGCCCAGACTCTCTCACGGTCCATCCAGTGGGCCCTGGGGGGATCTACAGTGTCCCGTAATTGTCCGTGAAGCACTATCCAGGACAACTCCACGTCCCGAAAACGCCTCCACATCTCATCTCTTCCTCCCGTTCCCCACACCCAGCAGCCCCCATGGCTACCGTTCCCACACCCATTTCACATTTCCTCTGTGGACATTGGATTGGTTGTGTCCATTGCACACCTATGTCAAGTGAGGGCTTAGATTCCACATGGGTACTGGATGCACTCTTCCCGCTTCTAGTTGTAGACACTCTAGGCTCCATGTTGTGGTGGTTGACCTTCTTCAACTCCATGTTAGCTGAGTGGAGTAAGTCCAATAAGTCAAAGTGTAGGAGCTGAAGTCTGTTGAGGCTCTGGGCCTGGGTGTCATATTATCAGTCCAGAGATTCAAATCCCCTACATATATCTTAAACTCAGCACCAACTACAATTCCAATAAAGTAGCATGCAAGTCTTGTGAAAAGAGATCCCCTCTGAGTCCATTTCCATCACGCAGAAACACCAGCTCCAAAGAAGGGCCATCTGTCATGGCAGTGAACCCCTTCTGCCATGACCATAGAACCCGTGGGTCTCTTTATCCCTCAAAAGAACCAATACCTGGGGTTGTATCTACCTTATCTGTCTCTTAGACTCTGTTCAGTTGTACATAGGGGTATTCCTTCTGACAGCCTCCAGACTCTTTTTTAGAGACTCACAGCCTTATAATCTCATTTCTCCTTTCCATTTCCCCCTTACATTAGGTCAAACCACTTCCCGAAGTCATGTTATTATATGTAGACAGGTATATTCTGCTGTTCCGCATTGAATCTTTAATTCAAGGTCATTTTCTAGTTGCTTCTTCAGCTGGTATGTGGTAGTGATCCCTCGGTGCCAGGGAGGCTCATCCCCGGGTGTCGTGTCCCATGCTGGGGGGAATGCATCACATCTACACGCTGAGTTTGGCTGTGAGAGTGGCCACATTTGAGTAACATGAAGGCTGTCAGGAGGAAACCCCCAGGCACAATGCTACTCTAGGCCTTGTTCTTATTGCAGGTGCATAGGCTCAAAAGTGTAGCCATTAGTATCAAGAGCCCACTGTTGGGCCCTCCTTCCTTCCTGGTTCTTGCCGTTGCACCTGGAGGATTGCCGCTGCTCTCCCAGGGCCCACAACAGTGACCCCCCGGCCAGGAGCCCAGTACCCCCCCAGCTGTTGTTTTTAATTGTTTCCACTATGAGTATATATAGACATTACCATATACCCTGGGCATATGCCCTGTATAACTCCCTGTCAACCATATATATCCTGTCAATAACATCCCATATCAGTATTCCTCCGCTGCCATTGTTGAACCACTCTGTGATCCAAAACTTCCCGTAAAGTGAATCCCAACATAATGTCAGCTTCAGAAGAGTCTTAGATCACCAAAATTCATATATACAATATACAGTATTTCCCCAGATCCACCATAAAACCTTTTCCCTTCCTCAGCAATAATCTTTTAACTTATTCATATCATATTTCCTGAAACTGATGTACAGATTCCGAAACTATAGTTTTCAAACAAGGTAACATTTGTGCTTACTATGTGGTCCATACTTTAGGTTGTACAGTTTTCTAAATTTTTTAGTTATCCTATGTTTTGTCTTATGGTTTTCATTATTAGTCTGTCGTCCCCTATATGTTTTTGGTGTAATATTAGCTGTTTTATATTCATCCTCGTGTACTCTCACATAACTCCTCTTTTGCCCCCTTATTTACCTTTGTTCTATCCATTGCACGTCCATTTTCCCCTCCCCTTAGGGCCCACAACGCCTGCCAATCTAATGCCCTGGGAGCCGTCCTTTCTCACGAGAGATACAGTTCTCTCTATTCGACGGCATTAGTCTTCCCCAGGATATGGGTCCACCCCACCCAATGGTAGAACCCACCTTGGCAAAGTGAGCCTTCAGCTATTCCCTCCGGATTCCGTCCCGCATCAGACCATACCCCCTGAGCGTCCTAACCAGGTGACCCTCCTATTTATACTTTGATACGTTTTACTCAACATTTAGTTCTCAACGAACTTCTGGCACTCTCCCATGTTTGTATGTTGCCCCTCCCTCCCACCTATTTCTTGGACCATATTACCCCTCTTCCCATCCCCAGCCCCCCTCAAACCCAGAAAACCCCACCCGAAGGTAACCCCTTACCCCCATTTTGTCCCTTCTTTGTGCTCATACTTACCCCCAGCTCATCACAGATTCCACCCCTACAGACATTAACTCACATCCTTCCTCCACCCCCCGATTTCCAGTAAGCCACTTTTCCAGACTCTAGCTCTCTGAGGCAGTTAACTTATTTCATATCATTGAGGTCATATAGTATTTGTCCTTCAATGCCTGGGTTGCTTCACTTAACATAAGATTCTCAAGGTTCATCCATGTTATCACGTGCGATTGTAGTGTATTGGTTCTTACAGCTGAGTAGTATTCCATTGTGTGTATATACCACATTTTATTGATCCACTCATCTGTTGATGGACTTTTGGATTGTTTCCAACTTTTGGCGATGGTGAACAATGCTGCTATGAACATTGGTGTACATATATCGGTTTGTGTCCTTGTTTTCAGATCTGATGGGTATATACCCAGCAGTGGTATTGCTGGGTCATATGGCAAATCTATGGATAATTTTTTGAGAAACTGCCAAACTGTCCTCCAGAATGGTTGGATCCTTCTGCATTCCCACCAGCAATGGATGAGTGTTCCCCTTTCTTCACATCCTCTCCAGCATTTGTATTCTACTGTTTTTTTCATGGCTGCCAATCTTATGGGAGTAAGAAGGTATCTCATTGTAGTTTTGATTTGCATTTCCCTGATAGCTAGGGATTTGGAGCATTTTTTCATGTGCTTTTTAGCCATTTGTATTTCTTCTTTGGAGAAGTGTCTGTTTAAATCTTTTTCCCATTTTTTAAATGGGTTGTTTATCTTTTTGTTTTCGAGATCTATGAGTTCTTTATATATGCAAGTTATAAGTCTGTTATCAGATATATGGTTGCCAAATATTTTCTCCCATTGTGTGGGTTCCCTTTTTACTTTCTTGACAAACTCCTTTGAGGTGCAGAAGGCTTTAATTTTGAGGTAGTCCCATTTATCTATTTGTTCTTTTGCTGCTCGTGCTTTTGGTGTGATATTCATGAAGCCATTTCCTATTACAAGGTCCTGTAGATGTTTCCCTACACTGCTTTCTAAGGTCTTTATGGTCTTGGCTCTTATATTTAGGTCTTTGATCCATCTAGAGTTGATCTTTGTATAAGGTGTGAGATGGTAATCCTCTTTCATTCTTCTACATATGGCTATCCAGTTCTCCAGGCACCATTTGTTGAATAGGCCATTCTCTCCCAGTTGAGAGGGTTTGGTGGCTTTATCGAATATTATATGGCTATATACATGAGGTTCTATATCTGAACTTTCAATTCGATTCCATTGGTCTGTGTGTCTCTCCTTATGCCAGTACCATGCTGTTTTCACTACTGTAGCTTTGTAGTATGTTTTGAAGTCAGGAAGTGTGATTCCTCCTATTTCGTTTTTCTTTTTCAATATGTCTTTGGCTATTCGGGGCCTCTTTTTATTCTAAATAAATTTCATAGTTAGTTTTTCTAGTTCCTTAAAGAAGGCTGTGTTGATTTTTATTGGGATTGCATTGAATGTGTAGATCAGTTTTGGTAGGATAGACATCTTAATAATATTCAGTCTTCCTATCCATGAACAGGGAATATTCTTCCATTTATTTAGGTCTTCTTTGATTTCCTTGAACAATCTTGTATAGTTCTCGATGTATAAGTTCTTTACCTCTTTAGTTAAATTTATTCCTAAGTATTTGATTTTTTTATTTACTATTGTGAATGGTATTTGTTTCTTGATTTCCTCCTGATCTTGCTCATTATTGGTGTATAGAAATGCTACTGATTTTTGCGCATTGATCTTATAACCTGCGACTTTGCTAAACTCATTTATGAGTTCTAGGAGCTTTGTTGAAGATCTCTCAGGGTTTTCTATATATAGGATCATGTCATCTGCAAATAATGAAATTTTGACTTCTTCCCTTCCAATTCGAATGCCTTTTATATCTGGTTCTTGTCTCAGTGCTCGAGCCAGTACTTCCAAGACAATGTTAAATAGGAGCGGAGACAATGGGCATCCTTGTCTTGTTCCTGATTTTAGAGGGAAGGATTTCAGGACTTCGCCATTGTAAACAATGTTGGCTTTAGGTTTTTCATATATACTCTTTATCATGTTCAAAAAGTTTCCTTGTATTCCGATCTTTTGGAGTGTTTTTATCAGGAAGGGGTGCTGTATTTTGTCAAATGCCTTTTCTGCATCTATAGATATAATCATGTGGTTTTTTTCTCTCAATCTGTTTCTATGGTGTATTACATTGATTGATTTTCTTATGTTGAACCATCCTTGCATACCTGGGATAAATCCCACTTGGTCATGGTGTATAATTCGTTTAATGTGTTGTTGAATACGATTAGCAAGTATTTTGTTAAGTATTTTTGCGTCTAGGTTCATTAGAGAAATTGGTCTGTAATTTTCCTTTCTTGTGGTGTCTTTGTTTGGCTTTGGTACTAGGGTAATATTGGCATCATAGAAGGAATTAGGCAGTGTTCCTTCTGTTTCCATTTTTTGGAATAGTTTCAACAGGATTGGTGTTAGTTCTTTCCGGAATGTTTTGTAGAATTCACCTGTGAAGCCGTCTGGCCCTGGGCCTCTTTGACCCACTGTTTTTCTAAGAGTGTGCTGTTTAATTTCCAAATTGTCGTGTGAAGTCTGGGTCTCTGTCCCTTGCAAATTTCCAGCTTGACTCCACTGTGGTCAGAGATATTGTTTTGTATGATTTCGATCTTTCTGAATTCATTAAGCCTTTCTTTGTGGCCTAGCATATGGTCAATCTTGGAGAATGTTCCATGTGCGCTTGAGAAAAATGTATATCCTGCTGTGTTTGGGTGTAATGATCTATATATGTCTATTAGATCCAGCTCTTCTAATATACTGTTGAAATGTTTTGTTTCTTTAGTGATTCTCTTTTGAGATGTTCTGTCCAGAGTTGATAGTGGTGTATTAAAATCCCCCACTATAATTGTAGATGCATCTATTCTTTCACTTAGTTTTTCCAGCGTTTGCCTCACATACACTGTCAAGACAAATATCCTTACAGTGTTTTTGGTATTTGTAAGGGCACATGTTGTGATTTTTTTTTTCTTTCAAATATAAACTACCATAATCACTAAGGGGGAAAAAAAAGCAGCTTAAAGCAGCAAGCATGCAAAGCCTTTAAGTAGCTGTTCTGCTAAGTTGCCAGAAGAGTGTTTGCTCAGTCTCCCACAGTACCATATTGATCTTGTATCCTCACAATCTACTGAATTTATTTATTAGCTCTAGCATCTTTATTGTAGATTTTTTGGATTTTCTAGAGATAAGATCATATCACCTGCAACAGTCAAATTTTACTTCTTCCTTTCCAATGTGGTTGCTTTTTATTTACTTGTTGCCTGATTATTCTACCTAGAAATTGTAGCAGGATATTGAAAAACAGCAGTGACATTGCACATTGATTTCTTCTTCCTCATCTTACTTTGAAAGCTTTCAGTCTTTCACCTTTGAGTACAATGTTAGTTGAGGGTTTTTCATATATAGACTTTATCATGTTGGGAAAGTTTCCTTCAATTGCTACCTTCTGTACTATTTTTATCAAGAAGATATGCTGTGTTTTGTCAAATGCCTTTTCTGAATCAACTAATAAGATCATATGATTTTTCTTATTTGATTTATTAATGTTCAGTAATATGTTGATTGTTTTTCTTGTTTTGAACCACACTTTTATGCCTCATTAACACCCACTTGATCATAATAAATAATTCTTTTAATGTGTCATTGGATTCAATTATCCAGTATTTTGTTGAGGATATTTGCATCCATACTCATTAGAGAAATGGGTTTGTAATATTTTTTTCCTAATAGCTTTATCTGGCTTTGCTATTAGGATGATATTGGCTTCCCAGAATGAGTTTGATGTCATTCCTTGTTGTTCAAACTTTTGGAGACACTTGAGTAAGACTGGTATTAAATTTTCTTCAAATGCTTGGAAGAACTCACTTGTGAAACCATCTGGTCATGGGATTTTCATTTTGGTGTTTTGTTTGATGATGGCTTCAGTCTCTTTATTTGTGATTAGTTTGTTGAGATCTTTGATTTCACTTAGAAACAGCATAGTTTGTACATTTCTAGGAAATTATTTCTTTCATCTACATTGTCTGGTTTTCTGGCATACAGTTCTTCAGAGGATCCCCTTATGATGTCTTTTATTTTTGTGTGGTCAGGAATAATGTCCTCATTTTCATTTTTTATTTCATATGTTTTTCTCATCTCTCTTTTTTCTTATAGCAACCTACATATGTGTTTGTCAATTTTGTTTATCTTCTTGAAGAACCAATTTTTGGTTTTGTTAATTCTTTCTACTTTTTTGTTGTTCTCAATTTCATTTATTTCTCTTCTAATCTTTATTCTTTCTTTCCTTCTACTTGATTTGGCATTATTTTGCTGTCCTTCTTCTAGTTTCTCAAGCTGAGTGGTTAGGTTATTGACTTTAACTCTTCCTTCCTTTTAAATGTAAGCATTGAGGACTTTAAATTTCCTTCTCATCACTGCCTTGATTACATTCCATAAGTTCAGATATGCTGTGTTATTATTTCCATTCATCTCAAGATATTTGTGGGTTTACTCAAAATTTCTTATTTTACCCCAATTATTTAATGACAAGATGTTTAATGTTCATATCTTTGTAAATTTCCCACTTTTCTGCCTCCTGTTAATTTCCAACTTCATTATATTATGATCAGAGAGATTGTTTTGTGTAATTTACATCTTGTTGATTTTATTGAGATCTGCTTTGTGACCCAATATACAATCTATCCTGAAGGAAGATGCATGAGCACTTGAAAAGAATGTATATCCTGCTATATTTAGGTCCAGTTCTCTGTATATGTCCATTAGGTTTAAATCATTTGTCATATTATTCAAGCTCTTTGTTTCTTCATTGATCCTCTGTGAAGTGTTCTATCCAATGCTGAGAGTAGAGTATTGAAGTCTCCACTATTATTATCAAAATACATTTTTCTCCCTTCAGTTTTGACAGTGTTTTCCTCATGTATCTTGGAACATATTGCTTAGATCTACATACATTTAAGACTGTTACTTCTTCATGGTGTATTGCCCCTTTTATTAATATATAATATCCTTCCTTGTGTGTAATGAAAATTTTGCTTTTAAAGTCTATTCCATCCAATATGGATAGAGCTACTCCAGCATTTTTTCTTTTTGTTACTGCATGGGGGAATATCTTTCTCCAATCTTTCATGTTCAATCTCTTGGTATCCTGGGTTTTAAGGTGAGCCTCTTGCAGACAACATATAGGTGGCTCATATTTTCTTTTCCATTCCATCAGTCTGTGACTTTTGACTGGGGACTTTAATCCATTAATATTTAATGTTTTTCCCAGTGAAATCAGTTCTTATTTAACCCCTTTTAAGCTTTGGGTTTTATCAATTATATTTTATTTTCACCACTCTTTTGATACTTTTAGTTACTTATACTGATATAATCTTCATTTATAGACTCTCTTCCAAGACTGTCTCCTTTATTTTCTTTTCAGACTCTAGCACTCTCTTTAGTATTTCCTACAATGTTAGTCTCTGTTATAGACTTTATCAGTTACTGTTTATTCATGGCTATTGTAAACTCACCCTCATTTTTAAAAGATGATCCTGCCAGATATAAATTCCTGCCTGGCATTTTTTCCCAGGCAGTATCTTAAATATATCATGTTACTTCCTAATTTTATCCATTATTTCTTAGGAGAAATCATCACTTAATTTTATATGGTATCCCTTTTATGTTATGCATCACTTTTTTTTTACTACTCTCAGAATTCCCTAATTGTTTTTGGTATTTGATATTCTGATTACTATGTGTTTTGGAGTTGGTCTATTCGGATTTACTCAGATGGGAGTGTGCTGTGCATCCTGGACATGGATATCTATGTCCATCAATAGGGTTGTGAAATTTTCTACTATTTTTTCTTCAAATAATCCTTCTGCCCCTTTTCTCTTCTGTTCTCCTGCTCAGAAACCAGTGACGTGTATGCTTGCATGTCTTTCTGCCATTTAGTTCCATGAGACCTAGTTAAATTATTTCTGTTCCTTCTTATATTTGTTCTTTTGTATGTTTGCTTTTAGAAGCCATATCTGCAAGCTCATTGATCTTTTCTTCTGCCTCCTCAAATCTGGTGCTATATGCTCCAGTGTGTATTTAATTTCATTTATTGAATCTTTCATTCTCCTAGGGTCTGCTGTTTTTCTATGAATACTTTCAAATTCTTCTTTGTGCTCACTCAGTGTCTTTTTAATACCCTTAATTCCTTTAGCTATCTCATTGAATTTATTAAGGAGACTTGTTTGAAATCTAGGCTTAGTTGTGTCAAATCCTTTGTCATCTGGAGGGTTATCTTGATCCTTTAAATAGCCCATATCTTCCTTTTTCTTATTAAGGATTGTATTTTTATTTTTTTGGTGCCTTGGCATATGGCTTACAAGATTTATTTATAATGGATGCATGTTCTCCTTTTACTTTAGATCCTTCTTGCCTTTTCTCCTTTGCTGGTGTTGTAGTAGAAACTGAGGATGAACTTGGTGCTGCAAGCTGTGGAGGCTTAAGCTGCTTGCATTGCCCTGGAACTGATTAATCTTCTCCAACATTTCTTCTCTGTCAAGGGTAGGGAGAGAACTTCAGCCATGCATAATAATCCAAGTTGTTCAGGCAAAGATGGTCTGTAGTGGCCCAAATAGACCGATGAAACTTCAGGACCCTTTCTCCCCTGGTATGGGTGAGGTTAGAGCTTCAGGTATGGGCTTCAATCTATGCCATGTAGGTTTTAAATGTCAGGCCCAGGGACAATGACATAGCTCTGGGGCCCCTCCCTGCTGGGGGTGGGGATGGACTCTCTAGAGTGCACAGCAATCATATTCATTTGGGCTAAATATGGCTGCAGTTGCCCTGAGGAACTTCCCTTTAGGGGGTCAGAAGCGAATCACTGATACCCAACAATTTAGCCTGTGCCTACCAATGCCTATAGAGGCTGAGGAAACACCAGTGCCATCTTAACCTTTCAGCATGTGGGGGTGGATCCCAAGGCACCTTGCACTTCATTCCATGCATGCTAAAAGGGTCTTCCATTGCCCAGAGAGACTGAGAAAATGCCAGCTTTGTCCTATCCTTTTGGGTCATTGGTATAAAACCCACAGGTGATCAGAGGTTCAGACCATCAGGCTGAAACTACCTGACATTGCCTGGAAAGACTGTGGAAACCTAAGACCCCTCCTCACCTATTGGGAGTTGGGGGCAGATCAACAGGTACCCACCAGTTCAGTCTATGCAATCCAAAAGTGCCTACCATTCTCCAGAAAGCCTGAGGACACACAGCTCCCTTCCTATCCCATTTGGAGGCAGAAGTGAAGATGGAATTGAAAGTGATTACAAATCAGCAGGTCTAAGATTTCCAAATATTCAGTCTGTACTTGTCATAATCACCTGTAGCTCCACAAAGAGGTCGGTCCAGGTCCCCCCAGCTTCCTCCCTGCCAGATGTTGGCTGGAGCCTATCTTAGGGCTGCTATCCAATTCTGGTGGAAAGATGCCAGTCCCTACCTTCACTGTGATTTCCTGTCAGCCCTGCCTCCCATCATGCCAGAGACAGATTTAAAAAGGAGACTACTGTTCTTTTTCTGACTTGGGCAGTTTCAAACTTTAGCTGTTCTTAGGATTATACTTTACCCAGTTGAGTTTCCTAATCAGGAGCTGAAGTTGACACCCAAGACTCTTTCTCTGAAATTTTTTCAAAGTGGAGCTTCCAATTTCAGACTCAGAATAGTTTCCAAGGTGGCTTGCACTGCTGCCACAAGCCTCCATGGCGGGGAGAGCTCTCTTCACAAATATCTGCAAATGGGCAGTCTCCTTCCATTCATTCAGATGTTGCAGGATGCTCCACTGTCCCCCAGGTACCCCAAACAAGGGCTTTAGATAGTCCTGGATGATTACTAATTGCCTTGTAGGACAAGCTGACATTTGTAGCTACTTATTTGTCCATCATATTTTCCCATCTTCCCTCCATTCACTTTTAATTCTTTTAGTTCATTGGATGCTAATAATTAATTTGCATTATGAAGCAGGGCTCCCATAGGTTCATGGATGTTCCCTAATTTGGGTTTTCAATCTTTAATCTTTGGACAAACTCTCTCAACAAATAATGTCTCTTTTAGCTGCACCCATTTCTGAAAAACATACAATTTAAAAATCCTGTTGGTGACCACCTGATTTTGGATGAGGCAAGGAAATTGGATGCCAGGTTTGACATTCTCAGCTTTGGGAATTTTCCAGAAGGTTTTGGTCTAAAAGTTAAAGTAGGACAATTTGCTTCAGATATGCCACATGGTCAACAATTTTCAATATCTGAGGAGATGATAGAGTGGAACACAGCATTTTCAGAGGTGGGTATGTCTCAATCATTGTATTTTGTATTACATATAAAGAAAATCTCTTTATGGGGGATTCCTTCTTCCTTATAGCTCAGTAAATTGCCACATCTGGATATTTAACCTCTTACCCTTCAACTTGAAAATTTTCCTTACCCACAGTCAAATGGATGGTAAGGACACATTATATATATACATATAAAATATTTTGTGTTTAATATATTACCATGAATATGAAATCGTTTCAGATAAATTGATTTATGTATTTAAAATTTAAATTTGTGTTTGAGTCAACACCCCTAGCAGTGTATATTTTGGAGAGATAAAGTTATACTTTTTACAGGTTTTTGATTTTCTTCCCAGACTCCCCACTCAGTATGCAGTGAGAAGTGTATTCCTGGTTTCAGCAAAACACCTCGGTTGGGAAAGCCTGCCTGCTGCTTTCTTTGTACTGCATGCCCAGAGAATGAGATTTCCAATGAGACAGGTAAGTCCATGACCAGAAGAAAGTCCCATCTCTCCTTTATATCCCCCATTCATACAAGGTATTGAAAAGTTTCTGTAGGAAACTAGAGTCAAAATTCATCCTTCATTTAGCAATTTAATTTTATAATCAATAATATTTTCCATTGAAATGACACTCCTCTGCACTTATCTGTTATATTTGATAAGCTTTAGACCCATTGCAGGCAAAGTCATCTCTAGGAAACACTTTTCTTGAACTCACAATAGTAAACTAAGTTTCATCCTTATCCCGTAATTAATACATTGTATTATAAGTACCTGCTCTGCATCCTGTTTGAAAGAATATATAGATTGTATCAAAAGCTTGGGTCTTAATCCTCTTCAGTTTCACCATGACTAACACTGATATGAAGAACAGGTGCTCAGAGCGTTTGTGATATTTTTTAGAAATGAATATTTCTATGGTGTGCCATATGAGGACAATATACAGCACACCTACAATGAATGGGTTTCACTTTCTGCTGTCTCATAATTCACAGCTGACCTTGGGGACAAAACATAGAGATATTTTGTGTACATCCTTAAAGCCTGCAATTAGTGCATGTGCAGAGGTTTAAGGGCTTGCAAATTCATTGGGACAAGTGGTTCCATGGAGTTTTTCACAGAAGCAGTAGCATTAGTATTATGTAAGATGAATGAAGGGGCAATAAATTCTTGGCAGAATTCTTATAAATGAGAAAGAGGCAAATCACCACTGCATGTATTATTCATAGATTCAGAGAACTGGAAAACAGAGGATCAGTGTGACTAGATCACAGAAAATACTGAGGATGGAGATGGAGACACGGTATAGAAATGTGACAGAAAATCAATATGCCATATTTTCTTCATAATACAATTCTTGAAATTAAGCAAATTCATGATATTACATGCTGGAATGACATCTTTCGTGGGGAATTTCTGATTTTCATTTCTTGATTAATATGAGGTTAAATTTTCCAAAACACTATTATTCCATTTTTTGGAGATGTGTTCAGACTAATGATATAACAATGCAATTTGTCAGTTTGGGAAAATGATCCATGTACACATCGGTACAATACAGGTACGAGTATATGTTCCACATGCACATATAAAGAATACTGTAACCATCAACGCCTACTCCCACATGTTAGGAGATCAAGAAATACACATTTTAGCATCTCATTTAACTTAGATAATACAATAGATTTTATAAAACACTTGGAAATTGAAAATGCTACATTTTAAGTGATATGGGATAGAGCTAAATCTAACTGTCTTTAGAGAAAAATGTATAATCATAGAATACATACTTTTTAAATTTTTTATTATATATTTAAATGAAAAAACTGCACAGCTAAGTATTCATCAAAAATTAAAATAATAAGAGCAAATAAACCATAAAGAAAAGAGAAGATAGAAGAAAAAATTATAAGAAAGAAACTTAATAAAGGACAATCTAGATAGGATAAAAAGATAAAGCTAAGTCCAGAATTAGAAAAAAATTAATAATCCCTAGAATGGTGTATTGTGAAAAATGAAATTTGCAAAATAAATAATACCAGGACTTAAAAAGATGCCCTCTGTGCAGAATTTTGTATCATAAAACACTAGTATAAATTATTTCATGCCAATGTATTTGAAAATGCAAATTATATTCACAAATTCCCAGAAAAATAAGTTACCAAAAAATGTCCCAAGAAAAATGAAATATCTGAAAAGTTTCATATCTCCTTCAGTTATTTAATTCACAGTTTAAAATATTGTCATATATTTTTATATTCACCAATGGCTTTACTGGGGAATTCCACCAAACTTTCAAGGCAAAAATTAAGCTTATTTACTCAAACTCTTCCAGGAAATAGGAAAGAAATGGGAAAACTTCTCAATTCATTTTATGATTAAAGCTTAACATTTTTATCAAAATCTTATAAGGTCATTACAAGATAGAAAATTTACAGGTGTCTTGCTTTTTAAACATAAACTCACATGTCAAAGAGAAAAAAATTTGTAGTCTAGGTTTCCAGGTTGTATAAAGATGTGTTCTCATGACAAAGCAAGGTAATTCAGTATGTGTGCCCCCTGAAAAGTAGAGTCATCTCAATGATTGTAGGAAAACATTTAATACAATTCAACACACACCAGTGATTTTAAAACAAACAACAAAAACATCACTTATCAAATATGAAATAGAAGGGAATCATCTTAATCCCTTAAACGAACAAGTATCATCCTGAAAACTAACAAGTATCATCGTTTGGAAGCATTTCAGGCCTGGGAGATGAATAAAGAAAAAATCCACAGTATTAACATGGCTACCAATACACTGGGGTTCTTTCCCAATGTAATATTGGCAGGAAAATAATTGGAATGAGTAATTATGGGAAAGGATAAAATAGAACTGACATAATTTGTGGAGGATTTTATTGTGTATGTCTAAAATCAGGAAGATTTTATAAACTGAGATAGTGGTCTGAATACAAGTGTAATATAAATCCTTATATATGCAAGTCATGGGACTTTCTAAAATGAAATTTTCAGAGATTATATTTACAATATCTTGAAAGTATTAAATACCTAAAAATAATATTAAGCACATTTTGGAAAGACTTCTGCACATAAAGATATAGAAAATCATTTGGAAAATTTCAAAAAGATTAAATAAATGGAGGGAGAAACCATATTCATAAAGGAAAGGACTCAATATTGGAAAGGTATCATTATTCTCCAAATGGATTGACACAATGTAATTGCTTTCAAAATCCCAACTTTTTTGAGGCAATTGAAACTTATTAAATCATTCATATGAAATCAAACAGGAGAAAAACTTGGTCAAGAGAAATTTTAAGACAAAGATTGAAATTGGAGTACTTATTCTACCTGCTTCATTTTTTATGAAGTCACAATAATGTTCTTTCAGCATAAGGATAGAAAAAGAAAGAAAAACAAAAGAAAACCCAAATGGCATATCCAGAAACAATCTGGTCACATAAAGATTCATCAAAATCAGGCACATTGGAATTCTAAATGTAAAAATAAAAATATTAAAGAAACTTAAAGAAGAATATTTTCATCTTCAAAGTTGAAAATTTCTTAAATAAAACAAATATAACATCAGCCTTAAAGGAAACATTTGATAAATGTTAACTACAATAATACTGCTATTTTTTGCTCATCAATGAAAGGTAAAGCCACAGGTGGATTAAATTATTTAAAATAGATCTAGTCAACAATGAATTACATTAGGAATATACTGAGAGCTCCTATAGAAACAAGATAAGCAAAAAATTCATTAGAAAAAAGTTCGATGTGTGAACAAGTCCTCCTTATCAAACATCTCCAAACATGCAATGCACATATGTGATAGTGCTCAGATTGATTATTCACAAGGAAATTGCATTTAAAAAGCATAATGAAATACTCAGGACATCCCATAAAAGCTAAAATTAAACATTATTACTGTGTCCAGTGTTGAAAAGAATATGGAGGGAAGCGGAATTGGCCCAGTGGTTAGGGCATCTGTCTACCACATGGGAGGTTTGTGGTTCAAACCCTGGGCCTCCTTGAACCTTGTGGAGCTGGCCCATGTGCAGGGCTGATGCGGGCATGGACTACCATGCCACGCAGGGGTGTCCCCCGTGTAGGGGAGCCCCATGCGCAAGGGGTGTGCCCCATAAGGAGAGCCGCCCAGAATGAAAGAAAGTGCAGCCTCCCCAGGAATGGCACTGCACACGGAAAGCTGACACAAGATGACACAATAAAAAGAAACACAGATTCCCATGCCACTGACAACAACATAAGTGGACAAAAAACACGCAACAAATAGATGCAGAGAACAGACAGGTGGGACAGGGGGAGGAGGGAATTGGGAGAGAAACAAATAAATAAATAAATAATCTTAAAATAATAAAAGAAAAAAGAGAAAAGAATATGGAACAACTGCATGGTAAATTGGTGTAAAACTTTGGACAGCTCTATGGTATTACCTGTAATGATGAATATTTGCTTATTATACAATCCAAAATTATAGCATCGTATTGTACCAAATATGTTCATGGCAGTAACTTTAATAATAACTAATACTCACAAACAATCAAAAGTCCATAAACTGTAAAATGGATAAAAAAAGATGATGTATTAATAGAATTCTATTCAGCATTATAAGAGAATGGATTATAACACTTCACACCCACAAAGACTATGTTTTAAAAATGTGAAATAACAGTGTTGGAAAGATGCAGAGAAATTGGAACTCTAATAAACTGGTGGTGGGAATGTAAAATAGTTCAGCTGCTGCAGAAAGCAATATGTCAGTTTCTTAAAGAATAGAATTACCACATGATCTGCTAATTCCATTTCCCTGGATGTACCCATACAAAGTGATAGCATGTACTCAAACAGATAATTGTGCACAATGGTTATAGCAGCATTTTTGACAATAGCCAACACATGGAAGTGACCCAATGTCTATTAATAAATGAATGGGTAAATAAGCAGTGGGACATACAAACAATGAGATACGATTTGGCTACAAAGAACACTGAATTTCTGATATGCACTTCTAAATAGAAGAACCTCGCAAACATTATACTCTTTGAAATAAGGAAGTGAAATGTCATTTATAAGAGATGTTAAAAAGGAGCAAATCCCCAGGAGCAGAAATCAATGAAGAGGGTTCAAGGGGATGAGGGTAAAGGGAAGAGGAAATATATGTTGGTGCACATAATGAGTGTGTAAAAAGGAAATAAAAATATATTTAAAAGTGAATGAAATCTAAATTATGAAAGAATATTATAACAATCTTACTATTAACTATATTTCATATGTTATATTCAGTGTATTTATCACCTGCCCACTCTATTATTATTATAAATAATATAAAAATATATTTTTATTACAAAGTTGGCACTTATAAAATAATCAAGCATATGTGTAGAATTCCCATACAACACCCTTTCATCAACACACCAAAACAGGGGAATATTTGTTACAGGTTATGAGATAATATAATCAGTATATCACCACCAGCCATCATCCATACCATATATTTGGTACACTTTTTCCATACTCCCTGATTTTGTCTCACAACAATACAGTGTGTTGGTGGTGACTTGACATATGGGATCTCTGTATGATGTTATGCATGTTTGTTTGTAAGTTCACAACTTTTATTTTATACTTAGTCTTTGTGTTTGTTCATATATTAGTAATTTTGAATAAAAATTTTAAAAAACGAATGAACTATACAAATACATCCAGTGAAATGAATGAATCTCACAAATAATATTGGTAAAAAAACCCAAGCAGAAGTAAATTAGGTGCTTAGAATTCAAGAAGGTAGATTATTTGGAGATTTGAGAGGGAGTAAATGATTTAGAGAGGTTAGAAAAGAGGCCTCTGGAGGGCTGGGTGTGTTCTAGTGCTTGGCCTGTGTGGTGTTACCCATAGTTTCACTTCCTCATAATTCATTAAGGCATACACGTATGGTTTGTTCCCTTGTATGACTATATGTTACACACCAAGAAATACATTTTAAAAAAGAAAAGAATGGCAGCTCAAAAGTGAGTAAAGTGGAACTGTTATGAAATTGAAGGACTGAACTTCCAAAAGAAAGCCAGAAGTCTAAAAGAAAGTTTAGGGGAAGGAAAATAAGCAGATTAAAACACAGAGTTCTTTTGAGTCATCACAAACTTGGTAGATTTGGCTGAAATTGTCCAATTTTATTCTTTTGGGTCCAGTGAATAAGTGAGAATTACTGAATACGTGCTGGTGACACTTTGCATTTCTTGTCAGATATAGAACACTGTGTGAAGTGTCCATATCATCAGTATGCAAACAGTGAGAGAACTCGCTGCATCCAAAAAACTGTGACCTTCCTGGCTTATGGAGACCCTTTGGGTATGACTCTGGTCTGCACAGCACTTTGCCTCTCTTTCCTCACCGCTGTTATTCTTGGAGTCTTTGTGAAGCACCGGGACACTCCCATCGTCAAGGCCAATAACAGGACTCTCAGCTACATCCTGCTCATCTCCCTCAAGCTGTGCTTCCTCTGCTTCTTGCTCTTCATCGGTCGTCCCAACACAGCCACCTGCACCCTCCAACAAATCACATTTGCAATTGTGTTTACCGTGGCTGTGTCCACTGTCTTCGCCAAAACAATCACTGTGGTTCTGGCATTCAAGGTCACTGCTCCAGGGAGAAGGATGAGGCAGTGGTTGGTATCAGGAGCACCTAACTTTGTTATTCCCGTTTGCTCCGTGATCCAGATGACAATCTGTGGCATCTGGCTGGGAACCTCTCCCCCATTCATTGATAAAGATGCACACTCTGAGCCTGGTTATATCATCATTGAGTGCAATAAGGGCTCAGCCACTGCTTTCTACTGTGTCCTGGGATACCTGGGCTGCTTGGCCTTCGGGAGCTTCATTGTAGCTTTCATGGCCAGGAACCTGCCTGACACCTTTAATGAAGCCAAGTTCTTGACCTTCAGCATGTTGGTGTTCTGCAGTGTTTGGGTCACTTTCCTGCCTGTCTACCACAGTACCAAGGGGAAGGTCATGGCAGCTGTGGAGATCTTCTCCATCTTGGCTTCCAGTGCTGGATTACTAACCTGCATCTTTGGCCCAAAGTGCTATATTATTTTGTTAAGGCCAGATAGGAACACTCAGCATGGATTATTGTATAAATCACCTTCTGGGGGCAATAAGCTGTCTTAAGTTATAATTGAATGTTTTCCTGCAATAAATAGAAGATCTGAAGAAAATCTATACCATCATTGCATTTACCCTCACTGATTATGAAGCAAATATAATTTTCCTCCTCTCTAAAAATATCAGAATGACAACCACAGCCATCCAACTTTTCAACTTTAAATTTCATTTGTCTTATTTTTATTTCACAATTAATCTAATGCTAAATACTGTTATTCTAGATATTTTATGTGTTCTGAATATATTTATATAGACTTTTACTTTGGTTTTCAGTCCTTTGTTTCTCAATTTCTTTTTTTCCAAATTATCATCGAAAACATGATATAGATTTCTTCCTTTTCTCTGGCTATGTCTTTCTTAATTGTTGTTGTTTGATTTTTAAAAATATATATTTAATTATTTTTAGAATATACATAGATCACATGAAATGTTACATTTTAAAATATAGGAGTTTCCCATATGTCCCACTCCCCACAACCCCAATTTTCCCACATCAACAACTTCTTTCTTCAGTGTGGTACATTCATTGCAATTGATGAATACATTTTGGATTATAATTTATACATCCTGGATTATAGTTTAAATTGTAGTTTACTCCCCTAGTACATTCAGTAGGTTATGGCAGGGTATATATTGTCTTGCATCTGTCCCTGCAACACTATTCAGGAGAAACTCCAAGGCCTGAAAATGCCCCCTTATCACACCTTCTTTTCCCTCTCCCTGCCTTCACCAAACCCTGTGGCCACTGTCTCCACATCAGTGCTATAATTTCTTCCATTGCTAGAGTCACAATAATTCTATAGTAGAATATCAGTAAGTCCACTCTACTCCATATTTTACATCTCCAACCTGAGGACCCTGGGATGGCGATGCCCTTTCCACCTCTCAACTGAGAAGGGACTTCTATCATGCATGGCTTGTGAATGGGAATCTCATGCCCACAGGTCTAAACTCTCAGTTCCTTGACGTGGTGGTTGTCCATCCTTACCTCCCTTTCAGCTGACCTGGGTAAATCCAATGAATCAGAGGGTAGGATTTGCAAGTCTGCTGAGACTCAGACCGCAGCTAGCACATGAACAGTCCAGAGATTCAAGTCTCCTTGGCATACACCAGCCCCAGCACCAAAAATGGTCCAATAATAGCATCAGAAAACGCTTGTGTGGAGAAGTCACATCTGAGTCCAACTCCAACAAATTCAGGAGCACAAATTGCCAAGTAGGGCCCACTGGCAAGGCACTAAATTCCAGAGCCATCTGCCATGATTGTAAGACCTGGGTGTCACCATACCCTCAGAAGCACCACTACCTGGGGTTGTATCTACTTTGGCTGTCTCTGAGATCCTACTGAGATGTGAGATGTGCATAAACACCACCCTTCTGATGACCTCCCAACACATTTTGAATTCTTAGCCATATAAATTCATTTGTCTTTACCTGACTATGGTGATCTTAATGATCCAATACCATTTAGGGAATATTCCTTACTTTCCCACATATTTGAATTGCTATATTTTAAGGATAATAAATACCTACATATAAAAGCTCTGTTTCTGGGCACACTCTGTAGCAGTTTGAATTATACAGCTTTTATTGGGCCATATCAGTTGGACTTTGAATCCCCTTTCCCTTGTTTCTGAGATTCCATGATTTGGACTCAGAAACAATAATCCCCCAACACCAAAATAATTTGCAGAGCAAATAATGCATGGATAAGTATCCTACTGCCCCTAGACCTAGAGGTACTCACTGTCAAGGCATTGAGACTAAGCTGAGAAATAAACTTTAACTGAATTCTGTACAAAGAACTGCAGTATTTTCCCATCACTACAGGCAGCAGGAAAACTACAGGCAGAAACAAATAGCTCATCTAGGAAATAGCATGGACTAGGTGAGAAAACCCCATGGTGTGTGAGTGGTGGAGTGGACCATGGTATAGCCTCAACCAGTCATTTTGGTTATCATGTCAATGTATTTTTTCTACTCTCACCTGAAAATATGTACAATGAATATACTTGCTATCTAGAAGTACTAAAATGGGACATGAGATCAGATTTTTATTCTCTACTTCTGAGTCCCACTTTACTTGCTTTAGTTTATAGTCACTAACACTGAATTATTGACACTCAATTTATCCCTATGTGAAATGTTATGATGGGTTTTGCTCTTTAAGGCTTCAGAGGAAGTGTTTTCTATGTACAAGGCCTTGTCCACACTAGACTTCGATAAGAGAGTTGAAAAAATTTGTGAGTGCATAAAACTGTGATGCTATGTGTGCATTTCATTTTGTGGACATTTGTTCATTCATTCAACATGTATGCATTAATACATGTAAAGTATTTATTCTATGAAGATACAAAACAGAATATCATGGAACCAGAAATTGTCCTCATTAATCTAACTGAAAAGTTTGATTTGATGGCATTGGCCTTTGAAGGGAAATTCAGGATGCAATGAGAGAATAGAAGGGAATGCCCTAATAAAGATATGGTAACTAAGGAAAAAGCCTTGCACGAAAGGAAATTAGAAAAGATACCTGGAGGATGAGCAGGATTTAGGACTAGGCAGGGAAAGGGGACAGAGATACAGAAAAAATGATATTACAATCATGGAAATAAGCTGAGCCTAGAACCTGAGTTTGATAGGTGCACTGTAAAAGACAGAGGTACTGGAATCCAAGGCAAAGGGAGAAGTGAGAATAGACAGGCATAATCAGATTGTACAGATTATGTAGTGTTGCTGCCTCCCTTCACCCCTCCTCCTAGCCTTTGTTATCTCCCTTTTCCAGCTGTTGCTATCCTTCCCGCCAGTCCCGTCCACTTAGCCAACTCATAATCTGCCCCCTTTCTTAATCACCGCCTACTTCATAGCTGCCTGCACAGTTCCGCCTATCCACTACCGCCCCGTAGTTAACCCGCCCCAATTCCTACCCCTCCCTTGACCCGACCTTATATAATCAAGTGTGTGCCCGCAATAAAGTAGACTAGCTCATTCTCACAAGCTGTCTCCGTGGTTTTTACCGTGCGTCCCCCACACCTGGAGAACCTAGGCCTACTCGCTGGCCTAGGGGCTCACCGCCGAGCCGTGGAAGCCTGCCCGGTCCTCGTAAGTTGCTAACTTAGAATAGCAGCCCACAGCAGGGGTTGCTAATTTAGAATAGCAGCTCACAGCTGGGGGCCCGTCCGGGATCCTTTCCTTCCACCGCCCTCCGGCCCCTCTCTGCTGCTGCTGCTGCTGTCTACTGGCGACCATTTCAGCTCTCCAGGTAGGGACCCCATCGCCGTCTTTTCTTCTCCCACTATGGGCACCTCTCTCTCCTCACACCATACCCATCAGGTTCGGCTTTTAGCCGCCCTGCTTGATACCAATGGAGTCCGCGTTTCCCTGAAACAGCTCCAAAAATACTAGAACCTGCTACTCCCTTTTAATCCGTGGCTTGCGACCTGCCAGCTCTGAAGCCCAGACACATACTCTCGACTCATAGATCGAGTCACCTCTGCCATAGACCATGAAAAGCGGTCTTTTCCACACGACCTGCTGCCTGCTCTAGTAGCCATACACGCCTGTCTCCTTGGTGCGCCGCCAGAAGCTATCCGAGACAAATCGGTTAAGCAACCCAATGACTATGAGCCCGATGATCCTGGCGACACAAATTCTCTGTCTGACCAGCTCGCCGCCGCTCTCGAGCGCGAACCTCCCCGCCTGCGCTCCCCACGGCCCGCAGAAGCCGCTTCAGTAGCTCCTCAAAATAGCGGACTTTCTCCTTCTTCTTCCACCTCTGCCCAAAATGGCGCACTTCCGGCTTCTTCTTCACCTATGTCCGAGCCCGCTGGCGGGAACAAAGGCGCTTCCTCTCACCTTTACCCGCCCCTCCCTGTCTCGTCATCTTCTGGCCCTGCCCCGGAAATAATGCAGTCGCCATCTTGGCAGGCGCCCGGAAATGACGTGACTTCGCCGCCATCTTGGCCGGCTACCAGAAATGACGTGACTTCGCCGCCATCTTGGCCGGCTCCCGGAAATGACGTGACTTCGCCGCCATCTTGGCCGGCTCCCGGAAATGACGTGACTTCGCCGCCATCTTGGCCGGCGCCCAACAATGACGTAACTACACCGCCATCTTGGCAGGCGCCTAAAAGTGACGTCGCCGCTCCGCCATCTTGTCCAGCGCCCAAAAATATCCCGCCGCCAGTTTGTTGCCGCCTTGACGCTGCTAAGCCATCATTCTCTCATCTGTTTCCCGCTACCGTTCATCCCTCGCCACCACCGTATGGCAGCAGCTCCCCACCTGCTTCTAGCGAAGCACATTCTCCCGCCCCCCAGCTATACCCGCTCAACCCGCTGCCCACGCAGCAACGCCCTCAAACTTGGCTTCCCTTCACAGTAGAAGAATTTAAAACTCTTCGTAAAGCCGTTAAAGAAGACGGCATTGATAGCCCATATGTTCGACAACTAATAGAAGAGTTGGGGGTTCAGCTTGTTCTTCCTTATGATTGGATTTCTCTAGCCCATTCCATCCTTCAGCCAGGCCAGTTCCTTGAATGGCGCGCTCACTATCAAGTAGCTGTTGATCAACAAGTAGTGGAAAATGTTCGAGCGGGTGTCCAAGATCCAGCTGATGCCTACACAGGAGTTAACAGCTATGCTGACCCTCGTTCCTATGTAAACATGGACCCAGGGTTTTGGCACCGAGTGAAAGTTCTCGTTCAGCGGTCATTCTCTTCAATTTCCACCAAACAATCCACCAAGTTAGCGCAAATGCTTCAAGACTCGCAAGAAACCTTTCCGGCATTTGTCGCCCGCGTTATAGAAGCATGCCAACGTAAAATTACTAACGAAGATGCTCAGTTTGCGTTAGCAAAAGAACTCATTCTCGATGGGTGCCTCGTGCCCTTCCGAGCTGTCATCCTTCCTATCCGCGACAAGCCAATGCACGAATGGGTCCTAGCTTGTCGAGACATTGACCCACAGACTAAAGCACTTACTGCTGCCTTCGCTTCCGCCATGGCTGTCTCATCTGCCTCCACTTCTGCCTGCTTCCGATGCGGTCAGCCTGGTCATTTTGTTCACGAGTGCCCTCAACCGGCAGCTTCCCGCCCTGCCGTAGCACTGCACAGACCAAGAGGCCCCCCCACACCATGCCCGCGCTGTGGCAAGGGGTATCACTGGGCCCGCGATTGCCGCTCATCGCAACGTATCTCCCAGCCTTTAAACTTCCAGCGGGGCAGGCCTCAGCCCCTCCCCCAAGAGGCCCTCCAGAGAGCTCCAAAACCTTAATGTGGACAATGCCTATCAAACGTCACCAAAAACCTTCCTTAGAGCTTAAAATAAACGGACAATGGCTTGAAGGGCTCTTAGACTCTGGTGCTGAAATCTCTTGTATTCCCTTTGAAATCGCCGCCTTCAATCATTGGCCCCTCGAAACTGGCCCTCAAGTCATCGGCGCCACGGGAGCTGCTACTTCTTGGAAAACATCTCAGCCTCTGCATTGGAGCGACTGAGAGGGTAACGAAGGCAAATTCGTCCACTCGTCCTTTCTTCAGTCCAAACCATCCTGTGGGGAAGAGATGTACTCAGCCAGCTAAAAGCTCGAATCACCACAGAAGCCTTCTTAGCTGCGCCGCCCCCCCCCCCCCTTATAGGGGCCACTGCTCCTGTTTCAAAACCTGACCCTATCCCTCTGGAATGGGACACAGAGGAGCCCAATCTGGGTCAAGCAGTGGCCCTTGCCAACTCATAAACTGCAAGCTCTCTCTGCCCTCGTCGAAGAACAGCTACAAGCAGGGCATATTGAGCCGTCTACCAGTCCCTACAATTCGCCAGTCTTCGTCATCAACAAAAAGAACACAAGTAAGTTTCGCCTCCTCCACGACCTTCGAGAAATTAACAAGCATATTAAGCCAATGGGATCACCTCAGCCTGGCTGCCCGCATCCCACTGCAGTCCCTCAGCATTTTTATGCAGCCACCATTGACATCAAAGATTGCTTTTTCTCCATTCCTCTTCACCCGCGAGACTGTCCACGATTTGCGTTTACAGTCCCGCGTACCAACAATCAAGGAGCAGCACTCCGATTCCAATGGCGAGTACTACCACAAGGCATGCGGAACAGTCCAACTATATGTCAGCTCTATGTCAATCATGCCATTGAGCCGCTACACTCTAAGTTCCATCCAGAGCACACATACATCATCCACTATATGGATGACCTCCTTTTAGCAGCAAGTTCTAACACACTTCTCAATGATTTACTCTCTGCAGTTACGACGAACCTTTCAAGTCTTGGATTAATAGTGCAACCTGACAAAGTCAACCCCCAGCCACCTTTCCAGTTCTTAGGCTTTCATTTTCATCAATATATTCGGCCCACCAGCCCGCAAATCCATGTTTCTGATCACATGACGCTGACTGAGCTCCAACGGCTTTGCGGACAAATCAATTGGCTTCGATCAGCACTCCCCATCACAACAGCGCAAATGCAACCCCTTTTCGAGCTCCTGCAGACTAAGTGCAGTCCATCCGCTGCAGTCGTTCGCCCCATCACCATCACCCCAGCTGCCAAAGAAGCCATCCAACAAGTAAATGCTGCACTCCAGCAATGCCGCCTAGAGCGATTCTCTCCCCATCTCCCAATCCTTGCCTTAGTTTTGCCAACACCAGTAACCCCAATGGGTCTCCTATGGCAAGATGGTCCTCTTCTTTTTCTACACACATCAAAAAGTAAACTCCCAAAAATCTGCCCATTTACAAGGGCTTGGATCACATTAGCCACTGACTTAGTACTTCTCTCCATACAAACGTACGGCGTCCCGCCACACACCATTGTTTGGCCCTTTGATGCAAAAGAAGTTACCTCTCTCATCATGAATAATGCCCAAATGCAAAGCCTAATAGAATTCTTTCGTGGCTCCTTTGACAATCACTATCCGCATCATCCACTACTACAAGGGGTATCTCAATTAGCATTTTCCAACCCGTTCCATCCGCTGCCCGCAAGAAAGCCAATTCCTTTTGCCATCACTGCTTTCACCGATGCTTCAAAAAAGGCATTCACTGCTGTCATATATACGCCAAGAGAACCTAAGCCACGACAATTGGTGTTTGCTAATGACTTTTCTGTCCAAACAGGTGAACTTTTAGCTGTCGCCGCAGTCCTCAATCTCAACCCGGACCAGCCTCTTAACATCTTCACAGACAGCTTATACACTTTACAAGTGTGTCGCAGCCTCCCGCTTGCTACTTTCCTACCCAGTGACTTAACTATTGACCAAGCACTCGCTTTTGTACAGCGACTGCTTGAAGAAAGGCAACAGCCCTGGTTCATTGCTCATATCAGAAGTCACTCTGGCCTGCCAGGACCGCTAGCTCAAGGAAATGCCCTCGCCGACGCTTTAGCATCCAGCCGCCATGTATGCCCAGTTGCCATTCAAGAAAACCTCACTGACAAAACAAGACTGGGAGACATTGTCAACCAAGCTAAGCTCCTACACTCTCAGTTCCACTTCTCAGCGCGATCCATTCAAAAGCTCTTCCCAGACCTCCCCATTGAAACATGTAAACATCTTGTGCGTTCCTGCCAAACATGTGCACTTTTGCTGCCTCTTGGACCCTTGCAGCCTCGCGGAGCTAATCCCCGCGGCCTACGGCCTAACTCCCGCTGGCAACTTGACGTCACACACATTAGCGCCTTTGGACGCCTTAAGTATCTTCATGTTGCAGTTGATACTTTCTCGCACCTGTGCTACGCCGTGCCCCTCACAGGAGAGAGCGCTAAACATTGCATCAAAGCACTCCGACAAGCCATTCTATTCGTGGGAATTCCCTGGGATCTCAAAACCGACAATGGACCAGCCTATCGCAGTGCCACCTTTGCCAGCTTCGTACAAATGTACTGCATCACACACCATTTCGGCATCCCCTATAACCCACAGGGGCAAGGAATTGTTGAGCGCACTCACTAACAGCTCAAGCTACTCATTCAAAAAGAAAAAGTTTCCTCTCCCCATAAAGCCCCTGCCGACGTCATCACTGCCTGCCTTATTCATCACAATCTCCTGACCTTCGATGACAAAGGACTCTCCCCAACTCATAAACACTGGGGACCCATGTGACAACCCTCGCAAGTCCCTCTCGTTCACTGGAAAGACCCTGCCACAAATCTTTGGCAGGACCCGGCTCCCTTGCTAGCACAGGGGACAGGTTTTGCCTGTATCTTCCCAGACTCAGAGCCACAACCACTCTGCGTCCCTGGACGCTATATTAGGCCTGCCACTGACCCTAAAGTTCCCCCTAATGATAAGCACCCTATACCCTCGGTAAGAGACAACATTGACAGCAGAGGCCCAGATGTCGCCCCATTCGCTCAAATTCAGCACCAGCCAGCCTCTCCCTAAAGTGCCTATACCTAAGCAAGTGCTCTTTGCTGATTGCCCCCCCCTGTGAGGGCTCTCTTTTTCTTCTTCTGTCATTACAGATTTCCCGAAGACCTCAACTCTACACACTCTACAAGAAGCGCTCCTAATGCCCCAACAACCCATCGCTGACAAGCGTCTGACCTCCGCCAAACGTGCCTTATAGCTCATCAAGAAACCTCCCGGCGCAGATGCTCCTCGCACTCCCCTCGCACCCACTCCTACTCTACTTCTTCCTTGTTATTTTCTCCTTTCTAACAATCTTTTCAGCTGTCTGTCTCGCAGCCACAGCCCCGACAGATTGGAACCTTCGTCAACGCCTTCTCCTCGCTGTCGCCTGGCTGCTTCTGATTGGCATCTTCACCTCCCTTGTTGTCCTCCTCCCATGACTACTATGCGCCCCCAAGTACATTCATCTGAGCCTGCTACTCCAACACCGTCGCCCATGGGGACCACACCAGCTCTCTCTCGCCGCGAACGACGTCGACAACGCTTCTTTGCCCGCCGCCTAAGCCGTCTTTCTCTTGAAGATGATGACCCCATCGAACGCCAAGTTCTCCAACTCCTCCGACAAGCCCGCTCTGTTCATACCCCTGCCTCCTGCTCCCCCACCCTCCCCCACCTCATTCATCTCCTCATTCTCATGTTGTCTCTAGCCTCTTCTGCCCAAAGCTCCTGCTGGTCATGTCTTTCCCCCAGCCTCCCCCTTTATAATCCACCTGCTATTCCCTGCACCCTGGCCTTCTTCGCCCTCTCAGCCGCTGCCAATCAGAATCACTGACCTTTCAACTGGACTCTCACTCAGTTTGACAAACTCATCTCCTTCAACGTAACTGCAGGTGCCCCCTCCTTTACCCTGCCCTTTTGTCAGCTCGCCGGCTTCCAGCCCAAGTATCAAAAAGCAAACCAGCGCTCCTTTGTCAACTGCGAAAAACGTGGCCTCACTCGCGAAGAGACTATAGTCTCATCCGCCACTGGTTTCTATATCTGCCCAGCTTCCGCCATTGGCTGCCAAGACCCAACAAATTTCTTCTGCCCCTCCTGGGGCTGTGAAACTATAGCCTACAGCTGGCAAAATCCTCCTAATCGAGACTCCCATCTCTCTCTCTTAAGCACCACCCCCCTGCGAACCAACCTGGCCGCCAGCATCATGTTTTCGATCAAAAATCCCAATGATGACCAGTGGTTGACTGGCCGCACGTGGGGAGCTCGCCTATATGCACACGGCTACCACCACGGCAGCCTCTTCACCATACAAAAGCGCCATGCAACCACTGCAACACGTCCCCCTGCTGTAGGCCCAAATCGAGTTCTCAACCTTCCTAAGGCACCGCCTCCTCCTCCTTCTCCACCTCCGCTCCGCTCCACCTCGCCCACTCCCTCACCTGGTACCCCCCTTACCACTGCCTCCCTCAGCTCCCATGCTCCTAAGCCTCACCTGCCCCCTACTCAGTACTCCAGTCCCCTCTTCAAACTAATCAATGCCTCATACACCTCCCTAAACACATCTTACCCCAACCTCACTCGGAGCTGTTGGCTCTGCCTCTCCCCCTCCCTTCCTCTCTATGAACCTGTCACCACCAACCTCTCCTTCAGCAAATCCTCCAAACATAATCCCGCCGAATGCAATTGGAACGCCTCTTCTGTCCCACTAAACTTTCAGTCTGTTTCCTCCACAGGACACTGTGTTCACTCTCGTCGGGGCCCTCACCCCTCCCTTAGTGTTTGCTCTAATTACTCCTCTCCCGACACTACTACCAGATTCTTAATTCCTCATAACACCTCTCAATGGCTTTGTACCTCCACTGGACTAACCCCTTGCCTCAACGTCGCCACCCTCGATGCTAATAATGAAACTTGTGTGCTTATCTTTCTCGCCCCTCGAGTCCTCTACCACTCTGACACTGACTTTTTCCGCTGTTTGCTGCGCAAACAAACCACTCTCCACCTACAAAAAAGAGAACCAATCACTGCAGCCCTAACTGTTGCTTCCCTTCTGGGTCTCACAGGGGCAGGCACCGGCGTCGCTGCCCTCGCCACACAGTCTTCTGCCCTCTCCTCTCTCAGACAGGCCGTAGATGAAGACATAACCTATCTTCGCGAAGCTGTCAAATATCTAAAAGACTCTCTTAACTCTCTCTCCGAAGTAGTCCTGCAAAACCGTCGTGGCCTCGACCTCCTCCTTCTCAAAGAAGGAGGTCTTTGCGCCGCTCTTGGAGAAGAATGCTGCATATACGCCAACTCCACCGGCCTAGTCAAAGACAATCTAAAAAAAGTCGAAGAGGGACTAGAAAAGCGCCGCAAAGAACGAGAAAACGCAAACTATTCTTCTAATCTTTTTCATGCCCTCCTCCCCTACCTCCTTCCATTTCTAGGCCCGCTCATTGTCATCATTTTGATTCTCACTGTGGGCCCCTGGGGCATCAAGAGAGTGCTCAGCATTGCCAAAGATCAAGCCAAGGCTGTATCCCATGCAGTATTCAGCTCTTTCGTGCAAATCCATTACCAACGTCTTGCTACCTCTAATTCCACTCCTCAATCTCGACCACGTCCTCACCCCCTTTCCCACCGTACTTCCCGCCTGTGAAGCTGTTTGCTGTGAAGCTCTCTGACCTTAGCCGCCAGCACGGGTTTGTTTCCCTCAGCGTAAAGGGCTTGGCTGCACCCTCCGCCCCCCTTTATTGCTATACGTCTGAGAGTCCTTCGCGGTTAGCCAGCCACAGTGCTATCCACCCCAAAAAAGCGTGCGCAGCATCATGTTAGATATTTCGTCTAGCACTGGCACGCACCGACCCTAAGGGCTATGCATACACTCTGGCCAAATGATATGTCATTTGCCCATCGCCAGTCAATCCTGCCCCCTTTTTTCTCTCACCCTCCACAGCCCATCCCTCTACTCTCTCACACCTATTTTTTATATAACAAAAGGAGCAATTGTTGCTGCCTCCCTTCACCCCTCCTCCTAGCCTTTGTTATCTCCCTTTTCCAGCCGTTGCTATCCTTCCCGCCAGTCCCGTCCACTTAGCCAACTCATAATCTGCCCCCTTTCTTAATCACCGCCTACTTCATAGCTGCCTGCACAGTTCCGCCTATCCACTACCGCCCCGTAGTTAACCCGCCCCAATTCCTACCCCTCCCTTGACCCGACCTTATATAATCAAGTGTGTGCCCGCAATAAAGTAGACTAGCTCATTCTCACAAGCTGTCTCCGTGGTTTTTACCGCGCGTCCCCCACGCCTGGAGAACCTAGGCCTACGCGCTGGCCTAGGGGCTCACCGCCGAGCCGTGGAAGCCCGCCCGGTCCTCCTAAGTTGCTAACTTAGAATAGCAGCCCACAGCAGGGGTTGCTAACTTAGAATAGCAGCTCACAATGTAGTTCATTTTAGGTGCGCTTAACTTTATTCTAAGAAGGCTAATTTATTGAAAGATTGACAACTGGAGAAGTGGAAGTTGTTCATAAAAAATGACCTCATTTTGGTAGCACATTATTGTGAGTTAATTAACACCACTGAGTTATACAGGCGACTTACATATTACTGGGAAAATGTTAAAAATAAAACATAGGACTGTATAACACAGGGAACCTTATTGTAGATGATGGACTATAAGTAATAGTGCATTTGTAAGAATGTTGTTTTATGTATAATCACTAATGTAGAACATTTTAATACAAGATGTTAATAATAGTGTGGTATATGGGGAAAATGCACCTAATGTAAGCTATGGATGACAGTTAACAGCACTATTTTAATAATCCTCCATCCACTGCAACTAAGGTAATTACTAATGCAAAGTGTCAAGAATAAGGGACATATGGGAACACTTCAATTTTTACATGATTTTTCTGCAAATCAATTACTTTTTAAATTAAGCATAAATAATAATTATAATAGGAAATATTTCATGTGCTGAGTAATGTTTTTTTTTTATTGTAATCCATGTAAATTGCTTCACACACTGTCTAGAATATAAAATCTTTCGTTAAATACTGGCTATTACAGTAAAAAATAGAGGTCACTTATATTTTAAAAATCTATCATCAAATTTAACAATTATTTGACATCAATGAAAGGTGTTGGTGTGGTGCTGTGTGGGAATCCTGTATTTTCTACATGATTGCTCTGTACACCCACAACTTTGCTAATAACATTTTTAAACAAATCCATTTTATTGATAAATATTAATAAAGCATAAATCCACCTATAGTGTAAAATCAGTGGTATTTGGTCTAATCACATATTTGTGCATTCAACATATTTTTCATTCCTAGAGCACTTTCATTACCCCAGTAATAATAATAATTAACAAAAAACAGACACACACAAACAAAACTCAACACCTCTCAATCTCTCTGCTTCCCCAGCCATAGATAGCTGTTAAACTTTTTCCTTCTCTCTAGTATATTATTATTTATATTTGTAAAAAGTCTTATATATGCAATATCATGCATATTTGTATTTTACATGAGGTTTTACTATCTTATAGAGTCCCATGTTGCAGTTTTTAGCTTTCTTTCTAGTAATATACATGACCTTAAACGTTTCATTTCACTCACTGTCATACACATATAATAGCTCTGCTAGTTACAAACACCATGATCCATGATGTGCTTTAACTATTTCTATTTATTTCCAAAGTCTTAAAAACAGCCTTTGTTTTTAACCAATTTTGCTGCTTAACCATCAGGTTTCTAGTCTCTATCCTCCTCCTATTTTTGTGTCCTATATTCTAATTACTAACTCCATGAGTTTATACAATACACTTAGTTCATGAGAGTGCCATAATCCAGCATTTGTCCTTTTGGGTCTGGCTTGCTTTACTCAACAAAATATCCTCCAGCTTCTTCCATGTTCTCATAGGATTCATGATTTCATTTCTTCTTACTGCTACGTAATATTTCATCATGTGTATACTCCACAATTTGTTTAGCCATTCATAAGTTGATGGACACCTGGGTTGTACCCAACTTTTGGCAATCGTGAATCATGCTGCTGTGTGTGTAGATGTCTATTCATATCTCTGCTCTCATGTCTTCTAGATATATTTCTAGTAATGTTATTGTCAGGTAACATGGCAAGTCAATAGTCAATGACCTTCGGAACTGATAAACAGTCCTCCACAATGACTTTACCTTTCTACACTCCAAACAATGAATAAGTGTGCCTTTCACACCACATCCTCTCCAATGTTTATAATACTTTTATGATGTTTTAATAGTGACCAGTCTAATAGGTGTAAAATGATGTCCCAGTGTCTGATTTGCATTTCCTTAATTTCTAGTGATGTTGAACATTTTTTCTTGTGTTTCTTCACCATTTGTATTTCTTCTGTCAATAAGTGTCTTTTCAACTCTTTGGCCCATTTTTTTAAAAATGGGGTATTTTTTTTTTTTTGGTAATGGAGTTGTGTGATCTTTTTGAATATAATAGATATTAAACCCTTAGCAGATACTTTATGACCAAATATTCTTTTGAAGTGGCTGCCTTTTCACCCTTAAGGCAACGTCCTTTAAGGTGCATGTGTCTATTTTTGAGAAAGTCCTCATTTGCCTATTTTTTTCTTTTGTTGCTCGTGCTTTGGACGTAAGTTTTATGAAACTACTGCCTATTACAAGATCTTGAAGATATTTTCCTAAATTATCTTCTAGGAGTTTTATGATTGGAACTTTTATACATGGGTCCCTGATCCCTGATCCCTGATCCATTTCCAGTTAATTTTTTTATAAAGTATGAAATAGGGATCTTCTTTCTTTCTTTTGATAAGGATCTCCAGTTCTCTCTGCACCATTTGTTGAAAAGACTGTTCTAGCTTAGCTAGTGGGGCTTGTCCACCTTCTAAAATCACTTGAGTGCAGATGTGCGGTTGTATATCTGAGTTCTTAAATAGGGTCCAGTGTTCAATATATCTGTCTTTATGCTAGTACTATGTTGTTTTTAAAACTGTGGCTAAATAATATGATTTAAATTCCAGAAACGTGAGTCTTCCAACTTTGTTCTTCTTTCTCTAAGATCTTTTTGTCTATTCAGGTCCCCTTACTGTCGATCCAATTGATAAATATCCAATTTAGTATAAACAGTCTTTCATTTCTTTCTAGCACCCTCCTGGATGACCCGGGGCACACACCTCCCTGTACACTCCCTATATATCTTGAGGTGCTGGCAGGAAGGAAGAAGCCTGTTCTCCTCTTACTCAGACACCTTTTGCCAGGTGTTTTACCCTTGTTGGATATCTCAGGAATAGGGAAGGGGAAACTTTCCTGTGACTGGGAGGTTCAATACCTCACCATTTGCTATTTCAGCTTCCTCCTCTCTGTCCCTGACTCTCTTGTTATTATGAAGCAGTGCCCTGGTCTACTGTACTTGAAAGCAGGTTACCAAGATGGCCTTAGACTCCCTCTCAGGTATTTTAGTAAGAGCTAAGCTTTATCTGTCTAACCCATCTGTCCTGCTCCCACAATCCTCACCTATACATATATTTTCTCTCTCTCTTTATTTTTTTAATGTTACATTTGAAAAAATTTAAGCAGTCCCCATATATCCCCCAGCCTCTCCCTCCACTCCTCCCACCTCAACAAACTTTTTCATCATCGTGGCACATTCACTGCATTTGGTGAATACATTTTGTAGTACTGCTACACCACATGGATAAGGATTTACATTGTAGTTTACACTCTCCCCCAGTCCACCCATCTAAATTAAGAAAAATTCAGTTAAAAAATAAATAATAATTAGTACTTGATTTAAGAAGACAATGGCTATTATTTAACTGTAAAAACTCCAGTAATTTATAAATGCATATTTTGTCAGATGTGTTTCTATAATATGGATTTTTGCCAATAGGATGGTATTTTACATTACTTTTATGATTTAAAATTCATACACTTTAAATATTGATCCTCTTGAAGTGATTCTAACACATTAATCAACTCTCTGGCAAATTACTGTTTATGTGGTTGTATGTAAACCTATATGTAAATAAGCTTCGTAATTTGCCCCTTGCAAATATTGAAGGCTGTGTTAATAATTTTCCTGTAAAGAGCCAGATAGTAAATATGTTTAGCTTTGTAAGCCTTGTGGTCTCTGTCACAACTGCTCCACTTAGACTATGTAGTGTAAAACTTGCCACAGATGATATGTAAATAAAAGAATAAGGCAGTGTCCCAGTAACACTTTATTTAGGGGCACTGAAATTTGAGATTTGCATAACCCTTGCATGTTATTAAATATTTTGTTTTGAATTTCTCACAATCATTTAAAATTACAGGAAAAATTCTTAGCTCATGGGCTACCTAAAAATAGAGGTTCAGATGTGGTACATGGGCAGTAATTTGCTCACACCTGAAATAAACAAATCCAAAGTAAATGAAAAAATTCTTACATAAGGAAGAAATTATCTTATATCTGTAAGAGTCATCCTGACCTCTCTCTTACCCCCATTTGTAATATGAGAAAGTTATATCTGCCTCGTAGTTATATAATCAAATGTTTGGTTGTTGATGAGTAACAATTCCCTCCCTCTACCTTCCTCTCCTTTATTCCAAAATTCATCCCCATATTCACACAGAATTTCTTGGATGTCTGGAAAATCTGTATGGCATCACCTGTGTGGTAAAAAATCCTATAGCAAAACAACTTATGCTAAGTGCTTCTAATTGTCTGAGCCTGTATTATCTTGTGTTTGGGGTCATAGATATGTCTTTATTGAGGGAAAAAAAGGTGTACTCTCATTAATCCACAAGACTATCAAAACAAGATAAAATTTATCTGAGGTTAAAATAGATAAACTGCTTACTATTGCAGGCCAATAAGTACATTCAGAGTACAGAGTGCTAGATAACCAGGGGAAAAGGTGTGCCTCCATATTTAAAAGATGTTGAGACTAATGTGGAGTAGAACACAGATTCTGGTAAAATAACACTAGACCTCTCTGCAGACCTACAAAGGAACCGTGTGGAGAGGGTCAAGTTAGACAGGAATATTGCAGTGTAATTTTCCCATCATTTAATCTTCCTCGGCATGTGGGCACATAGGAAGACATTTCCCAGCATCACTTATAGACAGTCTGGTACTTGTGACTTAGTTCTTGTCAGAAAGATGTTGGTAGCATATTGTATGTCTGGGGTCTACTCAGTATTCCAGCTTTCTTCCCTTTCATCAGCAAACAAAGGAACCCCAAGATGAAATAACAGAGCTGCAAGATTAGAGTTGCCTTAATTCCTGAATCACTACATGGGAAAAAGCAACCTCACCCATGCTGGAATTTGCAGGAGAAAAATATAAATCTTTGCTGCACTAAACCACTTAGATTTCAGGATATATTTGTTACATTAGTATATCTTAGCTTAAAATATCTAAAATATCTAATCATAAGCTATATCCATAAGCTATATCTAATCATAAGCTAAATTTTGGGACACTCAAATTTCTTTCAAATCATATTTAATTTATCATATTAATTGCAATATTTTTCTAGATTGTACATGATATGCTAGGTGCTGGAGATACACATATCTTTCTCTTTATCCATCAATAATGAAATATACTCAAGCATTTTCCACCTTAAAGGAAACAAATGAGTGTAAAAATAATAGCTATTTTAAACTTCAACATAAAAAAGAAAAGAGACATAATATAAACATTCCAAGATGACTGTAGATATGGGTGCTATGAAACTCCAGATACAACCTTTATGGAAGGTTATCCAGCAACTGAAAAAGATAAGACTAGTAGCAGCAAATATGAAAGCAATATAAAAAAATGATATAAATGTATTTATGTTATTTTTATGAAAATTCCTTTTTTGCCAATCACTATTGTAAGTGCTGTAAAATGGATATATTATTATCCACATTTTAAAGATGAGAAAAATTTAGAAAGAAGTTAACTAACTTATGACAGCTATTAAATGAGGGATCTTAGATGTGAACTATGCCTCCAGGCCATAGTGTCCATATTCTTTCAAATTTATTATAGGTGTCACCTGGGAGACATGTTGCATGACCTTTCTATAAATCTGAGTTTACATAGGTAAAAAAAAAAAAAAACGGGTATAATAATAGTACCTTCCTCTTAGGGTAAGTTTGAGGGTAAAGAGAAACGTTGCATGAGAAGCCCTTTGCACAAAACTGGCAGAGTAAATATTCAGCAGTTTTAGCATCAGATTTGTCAGAGTCAGCTTCTCTCTTCTTCCTCCCCTTGGATTCACAAGTCGACAGGTTGTATGCAGTTCCCTATTACCAGCAGTTCACACCACACTCACTGCCTAGTGTGCTGTATCCATGCTGGTTAGACCTGGAGAACAGAGCCACAATCAAAGCTAAGATGTCGTAACCAACAGGGGACATGCTTGCACGTGTGTAGTTAGCCATCTTGAGGCTCCTGACAGAGACAAACAGGTAGTGTTCCAGGGAACATCCAGGTGAAGAAGGTCAAGTAGAGATAATTCAATTCCTCTGCAGTGATGGAGCACAGCACCTAGAGAAGGGGAGGAGAATTCCTACAGTGTTTGATGGGCACCAAGAGCCCACCATCCATTATTGACTAGAACAAGTTTGATGGGCGATAGCTCATTAGATTTTTAAAAATATCATTGTTTTATTAGATGCATGACTCTGAGTGGATTGTGTGATCCCCTTCTCTATTCCTATGAGTTGAGAAGGTATCATTTGGACCATCTATGAAAATGAAAAAGTATTTAACTTAAAAGGAATCTTCATTTTATAAAAACCCATCTTAAAATGGAAGAATAGTCAATGCATGCTTAGGGTTCTAGACATGTATTAACCTCTTTGCTGCCTAATCCATGCTAGATTTCTATAAATCAAGTTACTCTGGGTCTAGCCAGTGCTGGTGAATCCCACGGAGGCCTGTATTAGTTTTTTTTTTCCCTTCCTCCTTCTCAGGGTGAAAGTATTGAGCATTTGGTGATTAACTTACCCTCTCATGAGTCAAATCCCTTCCATCTTGTTCACTGCCCAGGATGAATGAGCCTCTAGACATTTGGCATATAGTAAGTTATTCAAATAAGTGTAGGATGGATGAATGAATGAATGACTTCTGAGAAACTCTTATTTCCCTAAGGCAGCAGAATGTTTCATCACTCTTGAGACATAGCCCATAGCATCTCACATTGCGAAAATTTCTGAATGGAAACCCATTTTCATAGTAACCTAACTCTTATGCCCACTAATCATCTTCATGGAATTTTCCTTCCATATCCTTGATTCACATGTAACCAGACTTTCATCTGAAGACTACTTAACATGGATTTCAAGTCGAAAATGGCCACTCTCCAGATCCAGGGTGCAGTTGGATTCCTCCCCACTCCTAGATTCATTTTTCACACAAAACCTTCCTCCCATGCCAAAGGCTTTATAGTTTCCTCCCCTTCTTTATTCTATCCACTTGCTAACTAGTTTCTTTTCCACATTCCCTGGGGCCTGTTGTAATTAGCACTCTTGTCTGGCTGAAATCAAACAGCTCAGCCCATGATATTAATCCAGGGCATCTAAAACCTGTCTCCTTCTTGCAGATCCCTTTCATTTCATTCATGCTGTTAAAAAATTGGCTATTACCTGGAAAGGAGCACAAGGGAAATGTCTAGATCTTGATCAAAGTGATGGTTACCTGAGTGTTTGTATGTGTGTGTGTGTGTGTATATATATATATATTGCACTTTCATTTTTTATATCATACTTAAAAATAGTCAACTAAAAAACAGTCATCAAAGTTTACAAATTGGATGATTTTGAATTATATATCCAGACATTCGACTTCCCTAAAATGTGATGATGGATGCAGCATTAATGTTTCCATCCCTCTGATTGGAACAACAGAGTGGAGCAGAGAAGCTATCTTTGTAAATAGGCATATTTTCCATGATGTCTGGAAAGCCTAGGGTTGCCATGTGTTTGATGAAAAATGAGGTAAGAAATGATTAGTTTAGTTTCCACATGAAGGAAGAAAATATTGATTAATGTAACCTGGCAATCTATTGCCTCGGTCTCCCACTCCCAGGTTAAACAGCAACAAAGGAAACCAGCTTAAGCCAGTCCTATAGGCAGTAAAAAGATGCCCAAGAAAGAGCTAAGTCAATACCAAATCAGCACTAAATTCCATTCCTTATTTAATGAAGGGGAGCAGGTAAAAACTAAAATGGTTGGAATGTGATGGGGGAAGTGGTTAATCACAAACTTTTGTGTGGGAAAGTTAGATATTCTTGGATAGGCTATAACTTCTAAAGTATCCAATCTATGGAGAAACAGAGGAAAAACTTGTGTGCGAAGCTTAGGGGTATAAATTGTGTCATTTTTCTTTGTTTGGAGCACAAGCCACGTTTTCTGGCTGTGCCCCTCTTCTTGAAAGACTGAGAATAAATTCTTTTCTTCTCCACAATCGGGTGAGCCTTATTTTCTTCCAGAAGATTTCTTTCTAACAGCTTTGGGGGCTCACCCAGGATTCTGAAGCTTCAGAGAGCAGACCCCTGGGGTGGACGACAGGGAGATGCATCCCACTGCTTAAGTGGTCTTGGACTCTGCCGGCGGGGGCCTCACCTCTGGCAGCCAGGAGGCCCATAACAGACACTTAGATCTGCCAATTGTGGATGAGAAAAAGGGAAGGAAAAACCTGCCTCTTGTTGACCAGGTGACAACATGCATGGACCAAGGTAAGAGCAAAGGTTTTTAAGTATTACCTCAGTGGTTGGGAATTCTGATGAGTCTGAATTTCTCTGTGTGTGCATGAGATGCATTACATACAGTGTGAATTGAGTGCAGGGTCCCAATTCGCATTTCCCTTCACCTGTGAGGGAAAAGGCTGGATACGGACAAAGCGAAAGATTCAAAAGAAAGAGACCCAGACAAGATTCAGAATGGGAAATAGAGGCAATCAGTAGACTGGGAAAAAAGGGGAAGAGGGTATCTGTAGGATCTCCCGGAGACATTCCTCCAGATAGTCCACTAGGGAGGATGTTAAGGCATTGGACCAATAGCAATCAGACCAAGGGAAAAGACAAGCAGAAAATGATTAAATATGGCTGTTGTAACTGGACCAAAGAAAGTATTTTACTGCCTGACATATTCTGGCCAAAATACGGGGCAGATGAGGATTGACTTTGTGCTGACCTTGTACTATGTGTTAATGGAAAAACACCCTTCTCCAAAGAAGAGTCTGACTATGCCATGTGCTGGTTAAAGGGAAAGGGGGCCACTTTCTATCCATTGAAAGCTGAAAATCCAGGCCCCAAGACTAAGTTTGTAGAAACTAAGGCTGCAGAATCAAAGGCTGCAGAAACAAAATCTGTAGAAACTAAACCCTGGGACCCCCTGTCTAATCTCCCTCCTCCTTATGTTCCCCCTCCCCTCCCAGGAGAAGGACCGTTAAACTTGGAGGGTCTAATAGAACCCATTGTAAACCCTGGGGAGCCAGAGAATCGAGTGAGGCCAAAAGTGCCACCAGTTACAACACACCAACAGCTGAGAAAAGATTTGGAACAGTGTAAGAAAGATAAACAAAATTTCCCATTGTCCAGAGCATCTGAGGAGAAGAGAGTGAAAGGACAAAACTCCATTGAGCCTTTGTATCCACTGAAAGAATTACCAATGGGGCCAGGGGAAATTGGCTATGTAAATGCCCCACTGACAAGTACTGAAGGAAGGAACTTCAAAAAGGAGATGAAATCTCTAATGGAAGATCAGGTGGGGCTGGATCTAGTTTATACACCTTGCCTGAACTTATGTCCATACTGAATATCCTCTTTATGGGAGAAGAAAGAGGAATGGTGCAGAGGTCAAGTATAAAAAGGAGTGGGAAAGGCAGCATCCACCCGGACAGGGGGTAATGGCAGCAGAACAGAAGTTCCCAAACACAGACCCTAATTGGGATAAAAATGACCTGGGGGACAGAGCACAAATGAAAGATCTTAGAGACCTCATTATACAGGGGATCAAATTGGCTGTACCCTGTTGCTGAGCAGGGAGGTCTCAGTCTCGCTCAGGCCCAAGCAAGAGTTGGGGGGGGCAGCTCCTAGCGAACCGCCGGCGGGGGGTGCTCCAAGGATAGAGCACCGGGGCTCTCCAGGCGTGGGGGACGTACGGTTAGGAAAGAACCACAGAGACCGCCTGAGTGCAGGAACAAGTCTGCTTTATTGCGGAAGTACACTTGGTTATATAGGGTTGGGTAGAGGGAGGAGTGTGATGAAGGGAGGGTTGGCTACGGGGCGGCTGTGGATAGGCTGAGGCAGGCAGGCAGATCTGTGGTGGTCTGCCGTAAGCAGTTACTGGGGAAGAGGGCAGATTGTAGGTTGGCAATAAGGGCGGGACTGGCAGGAAGGACGGCGGGGGCTGAAAGGGGAGGAGGGGTAGAGAAAGGCGGTAACAATTGCTCCTTCTGTTTTAAAAGGAAATTGAAGCAACAAGTTTTGGTGTGCACGGTGGGTGGGAATGGCTCAGCGTGCGCAGCAACAAAAGACAAGGATTATGAGGAGGAGGAGGAAAAGGGGATCATAGGGACGTGTACTAGGATAGGGCGAGGGGTGGGGGGAGACCACGAGGACCGGCCGGCCGTGAGCGGACGACATAGCATCTGGCCAGGACGCATGTGCCCGCCATTAGGGTCGGCGCACGCCGGCGCCTGGCGCGCGCCGA
This sequence comes from Dasypus novemcinctus, assembly GCF_030445035.2. Taxonomy (NCBI): domain Eukaryota; kingdom Metazoa; phylum Chordata; class Mammalia; order Cingulata; family Dasypodidae; genus Dasypus; species Dasypus novemcinctus. Next base: position 41,857,442 of record NC_080702.1, on the reverse strand, counting down.
GCCTTGCCAGCAAAACGGGCCCGCAATGTCCCTGAACACCCCTGCCTGACGGCTAGAAAAGGCGGGGAGAGGTGCAGGGAGAGGGACAGGAGGTTACAGGCGTGTGGTTTGGAGTAGGTGGCGTGGGCGGAAGGGGCGTGGTGGACGGCTGGGGGGGGACTCATCGGTGACGAGGTATTGGTAGTGGACTTGTACAAAGGAGCTGAACACTGCATTGGCTTGGTCTTTGGCAAGGCGGACAATTTTTCTTATGGCCCAAGGTCCTACAGTGAGGGCTAAGATGATGATGATGAGTGGGCCTAGAAATGGAAGGAGGTATGGGAGGAGGGTATGGAAAACACTGGAAAAATAGTTCGCGTTTTCTTGCTCTTTGCGGCGTCTATCTAGTCCCTCTTGGACTTTCTTCAGGTTGTCCTCGACCAGGCCAGTGGAGTTGGCGTATATGCAGCATTCTTCTCCAAGGGCGGCACATAGACCCCCTTCTTTAAGGAGGAGGAGGTCGAGGCCGCAACGGTTCTGGAGAACTACTTCAGAGAGAGAGTTAAGAGAGTCTTTTAGGTATTTTACAGCATTACAAAGATAGGTGATATCTTCATCAACGGCCTGTCTGAGAGAGGAGAGGGCAGAGGACTGTGTGGCGAGGGCGGCGATCCCTGTGCCTGCTCCTGCAATACCCAGAAGGGAAGCAACTGTTAGGACTGCAGTGATTGGCTCCCTCCTCTGTAATTGGAGAGAGGCTTGTTTGCACAGCAAACGGTGGAAGAAATCGGTGTCAGAGTGTTAAAGGACTCGAGGGGCGAGAAGGATGAGCAGACAAGTTTCATTGGTGGCATTGAGGGTGGCAACATTGAGGCAGGGGGTTAATCCCATGGAGGTACAAAGCCATTGGGAGGTGTTAAGGGGGATTAAGAATTTGGCGGAAGCGCTAGGAGAGGAGTAGTTAGAGCAGGCGTGCACAAGAGGATGAGAACCTTGGCGGGAATGAACGCAGTGCCCTGTGGAGGAAACAGATTGGAAGGTTAGGGGAACAGAGGAAGTGTTCCAGTTGCACTTGGCTGGGTTGTCTGAAGTGGGTTCATTGAACGTGAAGTTAACAGCAACAGGCTCATAGATAGGAAGGGAGGGGGAGAGGCAGAGCCAACAACTCCGGGTGAGGTTGGGGTGGGAGGAGTTTAGGGAGGTGTAAGAGGCTTTGATTAGGCTGATGAGAGGGCTGGAAAGCTGACTAAGGGGTAAGCGAGGCTTGGGGTGGTGGGAGCTAAGGAGGGCGGTAGCGAGGAGGGTGCTGGGCGAGGGAGAGGGTGAGGCAGAACGGGACGGAGGGGGAGGCTGTGCTTGTGGAGGATTGAGAATCTGATTTGGGCCCACTGGGGTGGAACGTGAGGGAATTGGCTCCTTTTTTATAGTGATAATGGCGCCGTAATCGTAGCCTACTGCATACAGGCGGGCTCCCCACATGCGGCCCTGTAACCAGAGGTCGGAGTTGGGGTCTTTAACTGTGAGTGTGATGGTGTTCCATCGAGTAGCATTACGCTGGAGAGTGAGGTATGGGTCTTTGTTAGGGGCGCCGGACCATCCGTGAGCGATGGTTTCGCACCCCCAGGAAGGACAGTAGTAATGCGTTGGATCATGGCATCCTCTGGTGGAGGATGGGCACATGTAGAAACCTGTGGCAGCAGGTTGGCCTGCCCCCCAATTATAAGACAGAAGGTTTATGCGTCCAGTGAGATTGGCGACATCAGTTGTGAAAGAGGGGGCGGAGGCGGTCACATTTGAGGCGAGGAGCCTTTTTTGTTCATGGCAGCCTTTGCAGGTCAAGAGGGAGAGGGTCCAATTGAAGGGCTGGTGATTCGGGTTGGCAGCGACCGGGAGAGCGAAGGAGGCCAGAACGATGAGGACGGTCGCGAGGCAGCACGGGGGCATCATCCGGCGGCGAGGCATCTGTGGAGACAAAAGAAGAGAAAATTCCTCGCTCTCCACGCATGGTGAGTGGGCAGCATGAGGGGGGTAAAGAGAGCGGGGTGAGGGTTGGAAACGTATTAAGAGGGGGTGTTCTTTGATGGTGGCTGGTGCTGGATCCAGGTGAACGGGGCGACCTCTGGACCATAACCACTGTCAATGTTATCTCTCACCGAAGGCATAGGGTGCTGATCGTTCGGTGGAACTAATGGGTCGGTGGCTGGCCGGATGCAGCATCCGGGGACCCAGAGCGGCTGTGGCTCTGAGTCAGGAAAAATACAAGCAAAACCTCTCCCTTGGGCTAGGAGAGGAGCTGGATCTTGCCAACGATTCGTGGTGGGGTCCTTCCAATGGACAAGGGGGACTTGTGAGGGGTGCCACATTGGTCCCCAATGTTTGTGGGTGGGGGAGAGTCCATTGTCATCGAAGGTTAGGAGATTGTGGTGGATAAGGCAGGCATTTACAATGTCGGCTGGAGCCTTGTGGGGAGATGAGGATTTTTCCTTTTGAATGAGCAACTTGAGATGTTGGTTAGTACGCTCAACGATTCCTTGCCCTTGTGGGTTGTATGGAATGCCAAAGTGATGTGTGATGTGATACATCTGCACGAAGCTGGCAAAGGCGGCACTGCGATATGCTGGTCCATTGTCTGTTTTGAGATCCCATGGAATTCCCATGAACAAAATAGCCTGGTGAAGTGCCTTGATGCATTGTTTAGCACTTTCTCCTGTGAGAGGAACTGCATAACACAGGTGTGAAAAGGTGTCAATTGCCACATGAAGATATTTGAGGCGGCCAAATGCGCTGACATGAGTGACATCTAATTGCCACCTTGAGTTCGGGCGGAGGCCGCGGGGGTTAACACCTTGAGGTTGCAAAGGCCCAAGTGGCAACAATGGTGTGCAAGTCCGACACGCGCGCACAAGGTGTTTACAAGTTTCAATGGGTAGGTCTGGGAAGAGCTTCTGGATGGACTGCGCAGAGAAGTGGAACTGGGAATGTAGGAGCTTGGCTTGATTAACAAAGTCTCCAAGCCGCGGTTCATCTATAGAGTCTTCATGAAGGGTGACCAGGTTTATTTGGCGGCTTGACACAGAAGTTTCAGCAAGGTTATTCCCTTGAGTGAGCGGTCCTGGTAGGCCAGAATGGCTTCTAATGTGAGCGATGAACTAGGGCTGCTGCCATTTTTCAAGCAGCCGCTGTACGAAGGCGAGCGCCCGATCGATGTTTGAGTCACTTGGTAGGAAAGTGGCAAGCAGGAGGCTGCGACACACCTGAAGAGTGTACAAGCTGTCAGTAAAGATGTTGAGAGGCTGGTCTGGGTGGAGATTGAGAACTGCAGCGATGGCTAGAAGTTCGCCCACTTGAACAGAAAAGTCATTTGCGAATAGCAGCTGCTGTAGCTCAGGACTCCCAGGAGTGTATATGATGGCAGCGAACGCCGTTTTTGAGGCATCTGTGAAGGCAGTGATGGCTGAAGGGATCGGGTTCCATGCGGGCAATGGCCGGAACGGGTTAGAAAACGCCAATTGGGACATTCCTTCCAGCAATCGGCGATGAAGATAGTGGTTGTTAAAGGAGCCACGAAAGAGCTCTACCAGGCTCTGCATTTGGGCATTGTTTATGATGAGGGAGGTAACTTCTTTGGCATCTAAAGGCCAGACAATGGTGTGTGGTGGGATACCATACGTCTGTATGGAAAGAAGCACTAAGTCAGTGGCTAGCGCGATCCAGGCCCTTATGAAAGGGAAGATTTTTGGGAGCTTGCTTTTTGACGTATGAAGAAAGAGGAGGGGGCCATCTTGCCATAAGAGACCCGTGGGAGTGATTGGCGTTGGCAGGACTAAAGCCAAGATTGGAAGGCCAGGGGAGAACTGCTCTAGGCGACACTGTTGCAGAGCGGCGCTGACTTGTTGGACGGCTTCTCGGGCCGCAGGAGTGATGATGATGCTGTGAGTGGTCGCCGTTGGAGGGCTGTCCTTTGTCTGCAAAAGCTCGAAGAGAGGCTGCATTTGCGCTGTTGTGATAGGAAGCGCTGAGCGAAGCCAATTGATTTGCCCGCAGAGCTGTTGGAGTTCAGTCAATGTCATTTTTTGAGAGAGGTGGATTTTTGGGCTGGCGGGCTGGATAAACCGATGAAAATGAAAGCCTAAGAATTGGAAAGGAGGTTGGAGGTTTATTTTATCCGTTTGTATGGAAAGCCCGAGGCTGGAGAGATTTGTTATCACTGCAGAAAGCAGGTCATTGAGGAGCGCACCGGAGCTCGCGGCTAGGAGGAGGTCATCCATGTAGTGGAGGATGTATACCTGCTCTGGATTGAACTTTGAGCGTAGCAGCTCAATAGCGTGGTTAACATAAAGCTGGCACATGGTTGGACTGTTGCGCATGCCTTGAGGCAGCACTCACCACTGAAATCGCAGCGCTGTGCCTTGGTTGTTGGTGCGCGGAACTGTGAACGCGAATCGTGGACAGTCCTGGGGGTGAAGAGGAATGGAGAAAAAGCAGTCCTTGATGTCGATGGTTGCTGCATGAAAATGCTGGGGGACTGCGGTGGGATGCGGGCATCCTGGCTGAGGTGACCCCATAGGCTTAATATGTTTGTTAATCTCACGGAGAAGGCGGTATTTGCCAGTGTTTTTCTTGCTAATGACAAAGACTGGTGAATTGTAGGGACTAGTGGATGGTTCTATATGCCCTGCTTGTAGCTGCTCTTCAAAGAGGGCAGAGAGAGCTTGCAGCCTGTGAGCTGGCAAGGGCCACTGCTGGACCCAGATGGGCTCCTCTGTGTCCCATTTCAGAGGGATAGGGTCAGGTTTGAAATGGGAGCAGTGGTCCCTAGAAGGGGGGGGGGCAGCGCAGCTGAGAAGGCTTCTGTGGTGATTTGGGCCTTTAACTGGCTGAGGACATCTCTCCCCCATAAGATGGTCTGGCCTGACGAGAGGATGAGTGGGCGAATTTGGCCTTCATGGCCTTCTTGGTCACTCCAATGCAGAGGCTGGGATGTTTTCCAGGAGGTAGCGGCTCCTGTGGCGCCGATGACTTGAGGGCCGGTTTCTAGGGGCCAGTGATTGAACGCGGCGATTTCGAAGGGAACACAGGAGACTTCAGCGCCAGAATCCAGGAGCCCATCGAGCCATTGCCCATCGATCTTGAGCTCTAATGAGGGTCTCTGGCGGCACGTGATGGGCATTGTCCACATTATGGCTTGGGAATTTTTTGGAGGGCCTCTTGAGGGTGGGGCTGAGGCCTGCCCCGCTGGGAGTTTAAAGGCTGCTGGGACCTTGGGCGGAACGGCAGTCGCGGGCCCAGTGATATCCTTTTCCACAACGCAGACACGGTGTAGAAGGGCCCCTTGGCCGCCGCAATGGCGGGTCTGAGTGAGGCGTTGGGCCTGGCTGGGAGCACTCGCGGACGAAGTGGCCGGGCTGGCCGCACCGAAAGCAGACAGGAGTGGGGGCGGATGAAACAGCCATGGCAGAGGCAAAGGCAGCGGTGAGTGACTTGACTTGTGGGTCGACGTCACGGCAAGCAAGGACCCACTCATGCAGAGCTTTGTCACGTATGGGAAGGACTATGGCCTGGAACGGCGCAAGGCACCCGTCTATGATAAGTTCTTTGGCCAGCGCAAACTGGGCACCCTCGCTAGAAATTTTTCACTGACAAGCTTCAAGGACGCGGGCGACAAATGCTGGGAAAGTCTCATTAGAGTCTTGAAGCAGTTGTGCGAGTTTGGTGGGCTGCTTGGTGGAGACTAGAGAGAAAGACCGCTGGACGAGGACTTTTACCCGGTGCCAAAACCCTGGGTCAATTTGGAGATAAGAACGAGGGTCTGCATAATTGTTGGTCCCCATATATGCATTGGAGGGATCGAGGACGCCAGCTTGGGCATTTTCCACGATTTGCCGGTCAACAGCCGCTTGGTAATGGGCGCGCCATTCAATAAATTGACCCGGCGTCAGGATGGCACGGGCCAGTGCAATCCAGTCATATGGGAGAACGAGTTGGGTCCCCAACTCCTCAAGGAGTTGCTGCGCATAGGGGCTGCCAATCCTGTCTTCCTTCACAGCTTTGCAGAGGATTCTGACCTCTTCCGCTGTAAAGGGTAACCAAGTTTGGGGTCGCTGTGGCATGGGCTGCGGATTCAGCAGATACAGCTGAGGGGTTTGAGAAGATGTGGCATTGGGGACTGATTGAGCAGCTAAGGCAGGTGAAGGGCTATTGCCGTACAGCGGAGGCAAGGGATAAGCGGAACACGGGTGAAAAAATGGTGGCTTAGTGGCTTCCAGGCGATAACAAAATTGCGGTGGGACCCTTCCGGGTGCCGGCCAAGATGGCGGAGCAGCTACATCCGGCAGCGGACAAGATGGCGTAAGGGGCGCTTCCAGTTTAGAGGAAGATGGCGACCATGCAGTTTCCAGGCCCGAACTGGATGTTGACTGGGCAGGAAGAGGCGGGTAGAGGCGGGAAGAGGAGGACAAAGGCGCTGGCAGAGAAGAAGCCAGATGTGCACCATCTTGGGCAGAAGTGGAAGAAGAAGGCGGAAGTCCGCCATCTTGGGGAGCGGCAGGAATGATTTCTGTCTGCTGCGGGGAGCTCGAACGGGGAGGATTGCGCTCGAGAGCAGCAGCAAGTTGGTCAGACAGAGAGTGTCGGTGGGCTCATCGGGATCACAGTCTAGAGGCCGTTTGGGAGAAGCTTCATAAACAGCCTCGGTCGGAGCACCAAGGTGACAAGCGCGAATGGCAACGAGAATGGGTAAGAGGCCTGTTGGGAAGGCGCGTTTCTCGTGCTCCATGGCAGAGGTGACTCGATCTATGAGATGCGAGTACGTAACTGGACTCCAGAGTTGACAGGTGGCGAGCCATGGATTAAAAGGGAGCAAGAGATCCCAGTACTTTTGGAGCTGCCGCAGAGAGACACAGACTCCATTGGCATTGAGCAGGGCAGCGAGGGCCCTGACTTGAGGCGCCTGACGCAATGACAAAGAGGCGCCCATGACGAGATAGGAGTGGGACGATGGCAAGGGGTCCCTACCTGGAGAGGAGGATGATCGCTGATTACAGCAGCAGCAGCAGCAGAGAGGGACCGGGGGAGGAGCCGCCACGTTGGGCGCCAGTTGTGGCAGAGCGGGGGGATTCCAACCTCGCTCAGGCCCAGGAGTTGGGGGGCTGCTCCAGTCGAACCGCTGGCGGGGGGTGCTCCGGGCAGAGCACCAGCTCTCCAGGTGTGGGGGACGCGCGGTTAGGAAAGAACCACGGAGACCGCTTGAGCGCAAGAACAGGTCTGCTTTATTGAGGAAGTACACTTAGTTATATAGGGTTGGGTAGAGGGAGGAGTGTGATGAAGGGAGGGTTATCTACTGGGCGGCCGTGGATAAGCTAAAGCTGATGGACTGACCTGAGGTAAACAGTTACTGGGGAAGAAGGCAGATTGTAGGTTGGCAATATGGGCGGGACTGGTGGGCAGGACGGCGGAGGCTGGAAGGGGAGGAGGGGTGGAGAAAGGCGGTAACACTCACATTTTTAAATAACCAATAATTTGGATTCATGTGATCCAGTGGTTAAGAAAAGTTTTCTCAAACTTCATGTATATACCATAGAGCAGGTGCTTATTATGTGCTATTGTCCTTTCCTTTTTTATCTAGAAAATAGAAAGCATGGATGTTGAAGCATCATAGCCAGAGGTTGTATTTGAGAACCCAGACTCTGGAATCCACTTCCACTACTTGCTAACCCAATATATTAGGAACTCAGAAAACAGTAATGAATCGATCATAATTTTTGTTATTAGTAACGAGCTCCAGAGTTTGTAAAGGAATTAGGAATGGAAATAACACAGGGCCCCAGTAGAGGAGGGTCTGGAGTAAAAGACAGGAAATCCAAGGCAGGGTCACAAACGCAGGAGGGAAGCCTCTAGATTTCTTAGATTAGATCCATGGGGGCTTTAGAAACAAAAAATAATATAAAAATCAATTATTAGAAAAAACATCTTTTCTAGGCTTATGGTTCAGGAGCTGGGACATGTGGAGGCATTGGGATGAAGCCAGGATGTACCCCATTTGCCTCTAATTTGCCAACCTATCAGCATAAAATTTAGCACTGATATGTTACGGAGCTCTGGTGGCTTCTTTCATAAACCATTCATGGGGACCTCCCCACAAAACATTTGCCTCTTTAGTGGTCCCCACCCCTTTCATAACTTCTCTGCTAGCAGCAACTCCAATTGGCCTTTTAATGTCTTTAGCACAGGTGACATGGAGATGAAACAGATGGAGACCTGGCTGCTTTGGTGCCAAGGTCCAGAACCACTTTACCCAGAGGAAAAGCTACAGGACCCACATGTGGACATCAGCTGAGGGTGGCCCTGGGGAAAATATGTCATGACTCCCCAGTACTCATCAAGATCACAAGGAGAGAGTCTTGATTAGGAGATTAGGGACCTGCCTACTCCTTCTAACATCCCAATGCTCTTTTTGATTCTTCATTCTCTTTCCTCAATTTCCACCATACCCACATTTTTCCTCACTCTGCCACATTTTTCCTTGGGCAATGTGAACATTTCCAGTATGAATGACTGAGTAATTCCTTTACCCGCAATAAAGTCATCAAGCCATATCCTGGCAAAGACTTCATAGGGATGGAATTCACCTCCAGATAGAGTACACCCAATGGGTGATATCATTGCCCAGTTCAAACATCCCCTAAGCCAGGGGTTCCATGGACCACTTTGCCAGTCAGGGGAAAACCGCAGACCCCTTACTAAGTCCACACTATACAGTGTTTTAATATGTCACATCTGCACCTACACACCCCCAAAATAATAATTTTTAAAATTTAAATTAAAACTCACTTCCTTAAGCTAATAGTCTATTCTTCATCTTTACACCATCCATCCCAGAGCACATCATACACACACCCCCACCACCAAATACAGTATATATTTTGTGAAATGATAAAAGCCACAATGTTTCAGGAAGTGTTCCCATCCCTGAACTCCTCTACAGCTGGGTTACCCTGTGCTGAGGGGACAGTGGGGACACCTGACCCAGACCTGAGGTCAGTATTCATATTTCCTCTTTCGAATCCAGTTCTCATCATATGGCTATAAACAAACCTGTGAAGCAGTTGAATATGTGAAGAGATGTCTTGCCCAAGCTTATAAATAGCCTCTCCTCTTATCAACCCAATTTGAAAGGCTCATTCCTCTGAACCACTCCCTTCTATCATATACCCTTTCATTTAGAGGAAAAAAGAACAGAGAAAGGAAATTTCTCTGTGTGTCCCCACAAAGCCACCACCTAGGGCTACCGTGTCCAGCAGTCAATAGCCAAGGTCACCACACCTGTGTGTGCAGTCATCAACATTCAAGGACCTGCCTGCCCAGACTCTGGGCTTGAGAGAGGTTACATGATCATTGAACTTTTCATTGGGGCTGAGAGGAAAACAAGTCCCACAGTAGACTCCCTGGCTGTTCCCTGTATACACACATAGATACAATAGCTCTAAAGTGTGTTCAGGGGTAGAAGAATTACAAGCGGTGGAATTTTTCCATTTCATTAAGGATAAACAAAAAAAGTGGAAAGCAGGGCCCATGTCCCCCATCTTCATCAGGAAAGAAAGGAGACTTGGGTGAAGGTGTCTTTTTTTCTCATAAAAAATTGATAGACATAGATTATTTCCACCCTTCTAAACTCAGCACTGAGGCAGCCCCAGACTTCCCCTTCTCACATTGGAGATATGTGATGCTGCAGGTCTCCCATCTTCCTGGATGGCAATTTCTGTTTCTGGTAAACCTGTGTATCCCCATCCATCCCATCCTTCTCAAGAAAGGGATAGGGAGGAACTTCCTGAGGCAGGACTGGGATTGGATCTCTATGAACTTTATAGAGTCATAGAAATTTTAATGGGTGCTTTTTGAAATTTTTAAAATGAAAAGGTAAGGAAAACATATTTTAAATGTAAGATATCTGAGCACATGAAAATGAACTGCCTGGTGGCAATGGATGTGCAATGTCAGTGTTAAATTCCCTCCATGAACACGGGCTTCTTTTAGAGGCCAAAACAGGCACCTAATAGGTGTTAACACTACCACTTTATTTAAGCTCAAGCTATTGGAATACCCTAAACCACAACCCAAATGTGGCAGAGACAGACACGACACTCTTATTTGAACAAATAAATATATTTTTAAATAATTTTTTTTAAGTTAGAACAGAAAATGTGGTATGTCGCTGGGGGCGGGGAAGAAGATTTATAATTCGGTGGAGGAGACACAGGACATAAAGCATAGCAGGGGGAAGTGGTGACGGCGGTCTCGGGGACCTTGCACTCTAGGTACATGCTGATGGGCCCTGATGGGATTCATCAACTCCATGGGTGGAATGGTAGGAGTACGGCTTGGATGCTGTTGCTCAGAGACTGACACTGACCTAGTTGATTTCAATGCAGCTTGGTGGCTATTTCTTTTTCTCCCTAGACAAATCCACTCTAGCACACGGCTAACCCTTTTCTGATGTTTGCTTTCTTGATGTCCCTGTCCCTTTTGGGGCAAGAGCTGGGGCATCACACTCTCTGTTGATCCCACATCCTGAGAAGGGTCGTCCATCATCTCTATTCCAAGGGAGGACACTGACCCTGACTCTCTTTCTGGGTATCTTTCCAATGGGAAATCCTTAGGGTCCTCTTTTTCTGTATTTAGGTTTAAACTGGCATCTTCGACCATCCAAGAGATCTTAACCTTAGAATCCCTTTGCTCCTGCAGGCCCAGGTTGCTCCCTCTCTCTTCTAGGTGGATATAGGGGACCTGGGAATTGGTCATGTTTCCTCTACACACATTTGGGAACCAGGGCTCATAGTCCTCAGAAGACAAACTAGGTGAATTAGGGAACCCTTCAGTAGCACAGCCAGGAGGAGACTGGCTCAGTGGCTCTCCCTCCAGTTGGAGCTTTGGCTCACTATTAGGATAAACTTTCAGAGGTGACTTCCCTACATCCTGCTCCCCCATTAGGTTCAATATTGTGGGGCATTCACCAGGTGATATATTCCTTATATTGAACAATTCATTGATAGATTGGGAATCTGCAAAATCACTGGCCCATGGGGAATCTCCTGATTTGGGTCTGGAGACAATGGTCTCCCCAGCCTTGATGGTTTCCTCATACAACTGTCCTGGTTCATCGCCAGTGCTCAGGAAGGGAGGGGTCCCTGGGAAGTCCCCATCAATATCAGGTAAATCTACAGTTTTTTCAGAATTGAGTCCACATTTCCATCTGCATTGTCTTGGAAATACTTCCTCCTTTTCTTTCTCCAGCACCATCTGGACATCCACTCCCCTTGTTCTATCAAGGGGCTCCTGAAGAAAATGCCAAAAGAAATCACTTGATGCCATATGACAGCATTCACGGTATGCCCGGGGTAAGGCCTGTGAAAGATGAAGAGAAAGACACACTTTATGGAGAACAGTGTGGGAAGGTGGAAAAGACAAGCTCTTGTCAGGTAGCTGCATCCAGGAGAAGGCTGAAATGAGCAAGTCTGAGTCCTCCAGACCTGATATTGTTAGAACAGAAGGCTCTAATCAAAAGGGACACTGTGGAGTTGAGCTCTCTGGGCCAGTGTTCAATAGAAAAGGAGGCAAGTCAGACTGAGTCAGTATAAGATGTGTATGTGGTATTGGAGTGGAAGAGCGGGTGGTGGAGCATGGCAGGCAAGTGATTTGTGGGATTCATGGGATGGCAGACTTGGGGGAAAGAGTGATATTCTGAGATTGTGGGCCCAGCTAAGGACATCCTTCTCTTGACTCTGAATTGACCCAGAAAGAATGAGGGGCTGAGACCCAGTTCGTACTGTCATTTCTTAGGCAAACTGCAGAACTTCCTTTTTCATAAACTATATGATGTTCTAGCTAGGATGCAAAGAACTGTGTTCCTTTCTTTTTATTCTTTTAAAGGGGATAAAATGTTTTCTACTTTTCCTTCTTTGAAAATCTCAAAGTACTTTATGCACATGATCCTCTATTGATACTGCAGTCAGTGCTCTGTGCTGAGGACAGTGTAATCTCCAAACTTTAGGTGCCTGGGGGGGCCTTGTAAGATTCTGCTCCAAGGCCAGAGCTTGTGCTTAACATCTGACCAGAGGCCTTCCAAGGCTCAGTCTCACTCTCCAGGTCAGCTTCACCTAGAGACACCAGACTTGGGAAGGAGAATGATGAATAATTATCATAGCGGCAGTTTGATGCTGACATTAAGAGACATTTCTCCCCCAAATATTCCCTATATTCTCTTAATAACCCAGCCCAGGGGCCCTGAGTCACAGCCCTTGAAATTTACCCTGGTGTCCTCTGCCACCCCCAAGGAGACAAGAGTGTGGATAGAAGCCTCTCTGCTGCCTCACCCTGTTTCCCTAAAAAAATGTTTTCATCTTTCCTTAGAGGGTCCATCTCTGTGGAAACATAAATGATTTAGTGAAGTGGAAGGAGCAGAGAAAGCAAGAGTCCATCTATGATGGGGGTTGGATCTGGGATTCCCTTACCTCATCTCTGTCTCCATCTTCCTCAAATGGATTCATCGGAAGTAAGAACAGAAGTAGGAAGAGCAATAACCCACACAGTAAGAACACATTGTATACAACCACACATGTGGAAGTACTTGTGCTCGTCCATGGGGCACCATGGCTTCTCAGGAAGTAGAGATCTGTCTCCATCTTCTCGAGCGCACACCTGCCTCAGGCAGCACTGAGTACTGAGTGCTGAGCCTGCGCTGCCTGGAGATACAGGCCCGCATCACAGAGCCACAGAACACTCAGAGAGAGTGCGGGGAGGGGCCCCCTCTGGCCCCCCTCCCACCTTAAAGACCCCACAGCACAGCCAACTGCACAGTTACAGAATAGCATATGTATACCTCAGTACAATATCATCAGATAGGAACTGTTCCTGCTTTATTCCTTGGTGCTTTCAGCTTTGATGCAATCAAACCAATAAACCAGAGTGTTTGATGCTTTCTCAATAATTTTTTTGCAAATTCTTAGTACTTTACACTTTCTGTATTTCTCTGCCCTCAACTCCAGCTTTGCCACCCTTCTGGCTTGTTTTGTATGAACCCAGGTATAAAATTCAGCTATCTTTCAAGTTTACCCAAACTATTCCATTTTGATTAAACACACACACATGTACCCACATACACTCATGAATTGGCAATGTACATTCTATTACAGATACTATAAGGGCACCCGACAAGTTTGAGAGAGAAGCGAGGACCCCCCCATGCCAAATAATTTAATTAGAAGAATAATTTAATAATTTATATGTTCAGATTTTGTAATTTTTTGCAGCAAAATCATTTTATGGGCATTCTGCCCGAAAGCCTCTCCTATCTCTCCTCTTAGCCCATAGCACCCACCTTGCTGGTCCCTGTCTTCCAGGCCCCCATATCCTCCTCAGAACTTCTCCCAGAAGCTCTTGAACATCTTGACCCCAACCTGTCCTAAACCCACTGGATTTTGAGATCAGCTGAGGAGAAGCTGAAGTATTATAAAGGAAATATTAACATTTTTTTAAAAAAGTATTTAACCTATGTTACTTATTTTGTGAAAAGATTTCTGATTTTTGACTTCTACTTTTTAAGTTTTAACCAAAATACTATTGGCCTCTCAATAATTCTTAAAACAATGAATACTGAATAGCTATATTCACTCACACATGCATACATAGATATTTATCTCCCATTTCAGCAGGCATATAGCATAGCTGTAATAATGATACCTTCATTATTAAGATTACAAACCATGGAAATAACTGATTTTCTCCTGTCAGACTTGACCCAGAGCACCCAGATCAGTTTAAGTAGGAAGATAATACATGAAGAAGATACATGAAAAATAAGGATTAGGAGAGAAAACTAGCCCATCTGAGAGAAAAACATAGTAGAAAGCAACCAGTTAAATCAGTTTGGTATAATACCAGGATAGAGACAAAATTAAAGGAAACAGAGTAGAATCTAGAAATTGATCTAAATTCCAATGGGAATTTGGGGCATGCAAATCAATACAGGAGGTTTTTCAGATAATTGGGAAGAAAGCTTCGGTCAACATAATCTGATAAGAAAAGTGCGTAGCCAAAGAGATGGATTTCCAGAATGAAGGGAAATGGGAATCTGAGATGTTTGTCCAGGAATAACTGGGCACTTGCCTCTGTTTCTCCCACAAGTGATAATATAGACCTGATGACCTGGAATTTATACAAGGAAACTCAGTATTTCTATCTATTTCCATTAATGGAAATGCCTAGTTGCATCTGTGTGCATGTGCATTTTTCTGAAGGGATTTTAAAAATATCAAGTCAAAAAAACTGTGGCATGGTATTAACCAAACTTTGCAGATCTAGCAGATTCTGCTGTGAGAATAAATCACCTGGAGTTGCTGGGCATAATTCAAGGCTCCAAACACCAATGAAAGCTCCTATGAGAAGTGCTGTGTCTCCTCCTTTCCTGGGTGACCACCTCTCTTCTAAAAATACTGTGTGGCTTTTTTGTGTATGAACTGTTACTGCCCATTAATCTGTGGCCCACTTGAAAAGCTGCTGAAACTATTTATACAAAACAACATTAGTTCTTTACTTCATTCCTTCCATAAATATAGTATCACTAAAATCAAAGAGAAATGTAAAAAAAGGAAATTTTAAAAATCAAAGGAACAATGTATAACATTTAAAAGCTTGGCTCAATAAGCATTGAAAATACTGACTGGTAAACTCATATACAGGAGTTGTAATAGACTCATTTTTTAAAATGTTGGCTTCCCTGAAGATAAAAATATTCTCTTCAAAGATATGGCAAGACTATCAGTGCCAATCACCATTCTCAATTAGCAAAGATTTTATTGTATTTTTCCTGTTCAGTTAACTGAGCATATTTAGTAACCAGTACCACATTTGTCACTTAAATATACCTGTAAAATTACAGGTTATATTATTGGAAGATATTAAAAAATCAAACTATCTTTTTGGTACAAGTTTTAAGAAACATATTTGGTTCAATTTAGTAACTGAATTTCCTCAAAAACTAGTGAGACTTCCCTCTTTATTTTTTTTGTTTGTTTTTTCTCTCTCTCTCCATTTATTCTTTCTGTAAGAAGAATCATAAGATAATTAATAGCCTTAACTGTGAAGAGATGAGTGTGTGGATTTTCAGTTTTAATATTTTTCTGATCATACTATTTATATTGTCCAATTATATAAGTGTATATTGTTTTAATTTTAATTGAAATCATGCTAAAAGGGGACTTCTGGGCCAAGATATTATGCAACCTCTCCCAGTCCTATTTTTAATGCTTTGGTACAAGATAGGTATTTTGCAGGAAATATTTACAACCCTGACTTCTAGGTTGTAGACCCTGAGACAAGATTTCGGGAGTAATTGACCCCAGGAAGCAAAAGATGATCAGGAGAGTGAGACAGAGAAGGGGAGGTAGCTATGAAGTGCATGTTAGCAAGTCATTCTTCTGCATCTGGGGACTACTGAGGATCTGGGGGTCAGTGTGACCCATGTGTATCAGAGTAATGCTACTAGAGGAATGGTCTGCAGAAGGTGATTCCCAGTAGTGCTAATTCTCTGCCCATTCTAGTTTGCCAGGGGCCTGGGGAGATGAGCCTCTGGATGCCAGAGAGAATCAATAGGGAATTGGCAATCAGAGAAGTGGTTCAAGACAGTCCTAACACCTGAGGAGGTACAAGTGGTGAGGCTTCTGGAATACTTCAAAGACCTGGGAGTGTGCTTAGACTGGTGGTGTACTTTACCTTATCTTCCTCTGATTTACAGTTTGAAATGCCTATTGGCTCTCTACTGCTTGGAATTGGCCACTTATTAGTGTAGAGGTCTGACCAGTGATTCTAGATAAGGACTCCTCTGGAAGGGAAATAATTACTCTGAGGCTGGTTTGAAGGTAGATGAACTTATGGTATTCACTGGGTGAGTGTTCATTTTTGTTTGCCTACCAGAAGATTTTTCTGCTTCCAGAAACATCCTCAGTTTGTACTTTGGGAGCTCCCCTCACTCCTGCACATGCTTTCCAACCACACAAATCAAGATAGACATAGGCAGTTCAACTCAGGTGTTGGAAAAAAACAATTAGAGCAAGTGTCAATAGATTTTCTGTAAAGAGCCAGATAAAAACTATTTTGCTCAATATTTGTGAACTAGGAGGCAAAATTTAGGAAAGTTGTATAACAAAAGGGAAAACAAATGCCAAAAATTTTTACTGAAAAAAAATTGAAATTATAATAATAATTTACTTTTAATACAAGTCTACTAATGAGGACAAAGGGATTATTTTCTCTTTGGCAGATAAGATTTCACTTAATTGGATTAAAAGTTAGAATTCCTTATCATCCAAATCAATTGCAATTTTAATCTGTTAATGCTGATCTGTAATGAGATTTTATGTACTTTATCTTTGAAAATGTCTTTTCAGACCGATAGGCACTGCGAAGTACTGATACCAGGTCATAAGCAGTTGGTTTTAACTCAGGATCTACATCATTTGGAAGTCTATTAGATTCTTTTATTGACATTTGCTTTTTAGCATGTCTTTAACATACAGATTAGTCACCTCCAATTAAAGATTAGGTGGAAGCACTTGTATTGAGATCTGAAAAATGCTTCAGGACTGTAGTATCACCTTGGAACATATGCACAAATTTTTGTGAGATTGGATTTCTCACTTCTTATTTTCACTTTTAAGACTAGGAAGTATATACAGCAGTTTAACATTACTTGTCATTTAAGCAATTTTAATTGTTTTCAAAATGATTTTACCAGAAGATAATTTCACACAAAAGCACTGTTTTGCCTTGTAAATTTAGCTTTAATTAACTAAGAATTATTATTAAACCTATAGCAAAAGCTAATTTAAAAAAACGTGCAGTGTTTCATAATAATGTTTGAAGTTGGTCCTCATTCAGAAAAATTTCAATCTCCGGACTGAACTCAATCTAAAGAAACCATATCATTGGGAAGCCATAATACTTCTGTGAGGTAGGGCAAATCAGGACATTCAGCTTCTACTGCATATAAAAATTCAGAAAAAATCATGATTATTTTGCAAGAGTAAATGAAGTTCACTACTTACACTACCAGTTCAAGAACACATTATAGATTCAAATGTTTTATATAAACTACCTGCTAATAATATAATGAATAACCATAGACTTTATACATTTTACTTTTTCACAAGCATTGTAAATTTGTCCAACCAAATCTATTTCTGTTTGACATGTATTTTTACTACTTTTACTTATTACACTTCTTAGCAGGTTCTACTTCAGGGAGTATTGAATTAGTGTTTTCTTAAATTCTTTGAAAATATTCTGCCTGTAAATGTTCCACAGAGTATTTGTAGGGGCTAATTCTTGACATACTTCAAATTCTTTATTGGCCCTTAAATAAATAACTGAGCAGTATAGGTAGCATCTCTCAACTCACCCAAGGAAATTCTCTCAAAGTTGTTTGTCTTTATTTTAATTGGCAATTGATGTTGTTACAAATGTCCTCAACTCTTCACATAAGTATTCAATCAAACATGATCCAATTAGCTCCTCATAAATCAATGGCTTTTCTTGCTTATTTAACAAATGAGCCATCTGAAAGTTTACTTTGGTTGTGTGTCCATTTTCTATTTTTGTGAAGAATTTCTGCTGAGTTGAGATTAAAAAAAAACTTTCTAATTTTCCTGATCAATATTTTCCAGTTTGTTGAGGTATTTTGATGAGTGTTCATTCTGGCAATGTCCATATATGACATATTCTTTTATCACATCCATACTGTCACTGCATCATAAACACAATGATGTGGATTTAATAATAAAATAATTCACATTCCATTGTTAATTAAATGTGTGACATTCCATATTAGCTTTCTATTGCTAATGTAACAAATTACCATAAGTTTAGTGGCTTAAAATGACACAAATTTATCCTCTTATTGTGCTGGAGGTTCAAAGTCTGAAAGGAGTTTATGGGGATAAAATCAAGGTGTCAGCAGGGCAGTTCCTTCTGGAGTCTCCAGGGATTAAACCATTCCTTGCCTCTTCCAGCTTCTAGAGGCTGCTGGCATTTCTTGGCAGTTCCCTGCATCTTTGCAATCTCTGCTTCTCTCATTACATTGCCTTCTCTCTACATCTGACTTCTCTGTGCATCCTTCTTCGAAGGACCTTTGTGATTACACTGAAGCCACTAGGATAACCCAGGATTTACTCCACATCTCAAGATCCTTAATTTAGGCATAACTGCAAAGTTGCTTTTGCCAAAAAACTTAGTAATAATTTCAAAGGTTTCAGGGGTTAGGATATGGATACCTTTGGGATATTCAGTCTACCACACATTCAAAGCCTATTTTCTCTTCTTCAATTGTTTTGAAATGGTGGATATGAATTAATAATTTAAAAAATAAAGCATTGTAGTATGATCATATGTGTTGGAATGGTGTCAACTTATAACTGTGTCAATGCAGTTGTAATGTGCTGAGCCTGATGAGAAAGTCACATACACTCTAAGTTGCAAGTACTTAATTTGCTTTTGTATCATCAAAACAGCCATAGACAATATGCAAATGAATAAGCATGGACATTTTCTACACTGAAATTTAAATTACATATAATGTGCATGTGCCATGGAATATTAATCTTCTTTTGATTTTTGTCAACGAGTAATAAAATATAAATATTATCTTTAGCTATCAGGCCATACAAAAATAGGTGGCAGGCTTGATTTGACATGTAAGCCATAGTTTTCTGATTACTAGCATAAACCAAAAGACACACAATATCCAGACAAGATCTGCAGATATACCTTGGACCACCAAGTGATTTTTATAAAAAGAGAGAGCATTGATAATTAAAAATAAGGAGAAGGGAAACAGATGTGGCTCAGGCCACTGGGCTCCTGCCTGCCACATGGGAGGTCACTGGTTTAGATCCCAGTACCTCCTAAACAAGATAGCAAGCTCTCACAACAGGCAGGTGAAGCAAGCTAACATAATAAGTGACACAAGAAGAAGGAAAAAAAAAAAAGACATTCCGAGAGGCACAACAAAAGCAAGGAGCAGAAGTTCCTTGTGTCTCCTAAAGAAGACAACTAGCTCATGTGATGGGCAGGTGTGGCAAGCTGGCACAATGAGATGATGCAACAAGAGATGTGGGGAGGAAAAACAGAATGAGAGACACAACAAAGCAGGGAGTGGAGGTGGTTCAAGTGATTAGTCACCTCCCTCCTACATCAGAGGTCCTGGGTTCAGTTCCCAGTGCCTCCTAAAGAATCAAGGAAGACAAAAAGACAGAGGAAGTGAGAAACAACAAGGGAGTGGGGAGAAATAAAATAAATCTTAAAAAGATATAGATGATAGGGGTTTATTTTTAAAAAATTAAGGAGAAGTTCACATGAAACCTTGCTTTCTGCCTCCTCTTATAAAATCCGAATATCCAGAAATAATGGGTCCACATGGCAACAATTTACCTCTTTTTTTCTTAGGACTGCCCTTCTGACCTACTTCAGTCTTTATGCCTTTGAGTTTGAAATCCAAGATTCTTACCCTTCTAGGTTTTCTCTTAAGGTTAAATGTCTTAATTTCTTTCAACAATTCCTTCTAGGCCATCATTTCTCAACTCCCTCTACTATCTAAAACACTTTCCTTTGTACCAGTTCTTTTCTCACCTAAAATATGACATCCAGAACATTGTCCATTTAACACTTTCAATTCAGTGTTATCAATTACATTACCACTATTGTGCTTCCATAGCCAATATCCATTACTATTTTTCATCACTTCAAACAAATACTGCCCTCATTAAGCAATAAGTCACCTCTCACCTCCCCGCCCCTGGCCTCTGGTAATTTGTAATCTCCTATCTTTCTCTCAGAAATTTGTTTATTAGATATTTCACATAAGTGATCTCAATGCAATATTTGTCATTTTGTTTCTGGCTTATTTCACTCAGCCTGATGTCTCCAAGCTTCATCCATGTTGTAGCATGTATCAAAACTTCATTCCTTTTATGGTTGACTAACATTTCATTTTGTTTATCCATTCATTTGTTGATGGACACTTGGATTCCTTCTACCTTGCAGCTATTGTGAATAATACTGCTATGGACATTGGTTTACAAAGATGTGTTCCAGGCTCTGCTTTCATTTCTTTTCAGTATATACCAAGATGTGGGATTGCTGGGTTATATGGTAATTGATGCCTTTTTAAAATCACAAGTAGTCAAGGGTAGAGGTGAAATTGTGAGTTTCTGTATTTGCTCAGGTTTCAAGTGTCTGTTGTCCTTAAAGGGTATAGTTTTTCAGAGTGCTAAGAGTATCATCAATGTAAATTTTGCCTTGTCTCACACCACACTTGCTTCTCCAAAATTTGCCATAGTCATATTTGATTTGTATTTTCTACTTTGGGACTTCAGCTACATTATATAGTAAGAGGTAATAAAAAACTTCCCCCTTGAAGAAAAATACCAAGAGCTGTTTCTCTAGTCACTTTTGATTAGCTCTAATCTGGCTCTCCAGAGAGAAAGAACATGACATTGGACATTGAGCCTCTCTATTAAAAAGCTGATTCTTAATAGCACTGAGGGAAAAGGTAAGATTCTTTTGATCCTGTATTTTAAACTTAAATTTTAATCTGCACCATAAAATTTTAATAACTGTCCTCTAGGTTTCAAAGTGAGTGGAATTAAGTATTTTGCTCATGCTGTATATTATACATATAACTTCAGATTCCTTTGTATCTGCAAGAACTTTGAAGACTGCTTATTAAATTAGTAATGACCACCAGTCAAAGACTGTCAACCTTTGTGTACTCATGAGCCTTGCCCACACATCAAAAATAGATGCTGCAATCCTTTCTGTTCACGAGCATAATGTAATCATATGACTGTGAATAATAAATTCTGTGTTTCTCATGGGACTCTCAATAATCATATCTCTAGCTTCTTCCAGACTCTGCTCTTTAAATGCTAATAAATGAAGAGGCCAATTGATGGTTTATACTTTCCAAAAGGCTGATGATAATGGGAACACTTCTGATCAAAATGCTTTACCCCTATTATCCTAAACTAAAGCAAAGTTTGTGTTCCAGAAATAGAAATGGATCAGTAGCCTAAACCCATTTAAAATTGGTCATTTTATTTTTCTGTTTAGTTTTTTGTTTTATGCAATGAGTAGATGGTTTTTAAAATTAAAGAATACATTTTGAAGAAATTATACCCTTTACCATTTTACATGTGGTGGAATAGGAGTATCTATAAGTCAATTAAGAAGAAACCAAAAAAAAAAAAAAAAGGAACAAATGTGTAGTACAATTGGCAGACATATTGCTATTTTTCAAGAAAGTGTATTTTTTCCATTAGTTCATCCAGTGAAAATATGCTCAGAATGCACTACATGTTATGCACTATACAGGGAGATGAGATAGAAAATTTCTAAAACAAGGAGTTTTGTTTAGTAATTTGATATTTACTTATTACATAAAATAAACATAACTGTAATCAATCACATGAAGGCAGCAGAAGTGACAGAATGGAAGAAACATAGTAATTCAGAACAAAGTTGATTAGTGATTGCCCTGAGGGAGCAGGAAGCTTCAATGAGAATATAAACCTTAATTTAGTTCTTAAAATGTAAAGAAATAAGGAGGAGTTCACCAGTCAGATAAGTGGAGCAAGGACAATCCAGGAAGATCTCAGGTGAGTAAAAAGAAAGAGTGGCATGGAATGCATAGCCTTTTAGGGAATTTTTGAGTTATTCATTATTGATAGAAGATTGGGGGGGTGGAGAATAGGAGGTGATATTGAATAGGAAGGCAAGACTTCACTGTGTGTGTGTGTATTTCTGTGTGTCCATGGCTACATGAGTATGGATAGAAGTTAAATAGTTGTTTCTAAGAATTAAAATGGCTACCCAAGCTATTTATGTATATATGCAATGTAGCAATGCAGGAGAAAATATAAGTGAGCATCAGATTTGCTATTTTATTCTCCTAACCCCATTGCCTCAACACCTTGTCCCCAACACTCAAACCCAAACAGCATATACAAGCAAAAATATATTTGGCACAGAATAAGGTATTCGATGAGTACAATCTATATATACTAATGACCTGGTAAGATACAAATTATAATAGACACAAATCTATATTTATTATCATAATGATTGACTCTAATGAGAGATTCAACAAATTACCTAAGTTGGTTTAATGTACTTTGTTTACTGAGCTATAATTTAAATGTAGTAAAATGGCCCTTTTTAGTGTACGATTCTATGGGTTTGACAAACACATACACTTATGAACATACCCAATTAAAATAGAGTACAGGGAAACAGATGTGGCTCAAGCGATTGAGCTCCCTCCTACCACATGGGAGGTCCATGGTTTGGTTCCCAGTGCCTCCGAAAGAAGAAAGAGAGCTGGTGTAACAGACAGGCACAGCAGGCTGACTCAACAAGATGATGCAACAAGAGACACAAGAAGAAAATCATAACGAGAGATACAACAAAGCAGGGAATGGCGGTGGCTGAAGTGATTAGGTACCTCCTTCCCCCATTGGAGGTCCAGGTTCAGTTCCCATTGCCTTCCTAAAGAAACAGCAAACAGACTCAGCAGGTGCAAACAATGAGGGTGTGGGGAGAAATAAATAAATAAAATAAATCTTTTTTAAAAATACAGTATGTTACTATCACTCAAATGTGTAATTATCAGAATGATCAAAATATAGTATGGGTCCATCGGCCCCCAAAATTTCTTCATGCCATTTAGTGATTAACTCAAGCCAATGGCAGCAAATGATTCACTTTTTGTCTCTGTAGTTATGCATTTCCCAGAGTGTAATATAAATGGAATCACAGTTTGAATCTGGCTAATTTGATTTGGCTTAATGCATGTGAGATTCATCCATATTATTAGATGCTTCAACAGTACCTTCTGTTTTATTGCTGTTTTATTCCATTACATGTATGCACAACAGTTTATCTATTCACCAGTTTAAAAGCATTGGGTTGTTTCCAGGTTTTGCCAATTATTTATGAAGCCACTATATACTTTATATAAGTTTGCTTGTGAACATCAGTTTCCTCTTAGGTAAACATTTTGGAATTAAATTGATGGGTGATACAGTAAATATATTTTTAACTATATTTGTAACTGATAAACTGTTTTTCAGTTTGGCTATAGTATTTAACAGTCCCTGCAGCAAAGTATGAGAATTCCAATTGCTCTTCATTCCAACCAGCAGTGAAATTTTCCAGATTTCATTGTTTGTAATAGATATGGAGTATCACAGTGTAATATTAATTTCCTTAATGACACGTGATGTTGAACATATTCCCTTGTCCTTTTTGCCATCCATATATCTTCTTTGGTGAAGTATCCACTCAAAACCGTTTCCCATATTTTTAGATGGAATATTTTTTATATTTGTGCTTTGAAAGTATTTTTTATATTTGAATACAGCCATGTTCTGCAAAAATCTTCCCTCAACCAATAACTTTTCATTGTCCTAATGCTATCTTTCAAAGAGCAGAAATTTTTAATTTTCATTAAGCCCAAAGTTTTGGGGTTTTTTCTTTTATGGATTGTACTTTTGATGTCATAAATAAGAAATATTTGCTTATTCTAAGGTGACAAAAAATAAATTTTCTACTTCTAGAACTGTTGGCCTCTAAGGTCATTGTAGTAGAGAAAGAGATGGTTGGAGGACTGGATTTTGCACCATATTTTAAGTGCTATGGTTGAAAGTGACGTACATCAGTGCTTCTTCTACTTTAGTGTGCATCAAAGGGAATCTTTTTAATGTGGATTCTGATTGAGAACGTTGGAGATTGAGCTTGGGATATGTATTTCTAGCAAGCCCTAAGGTAATAGTGGTGCTACTGTCTCATAGCCCACACCTCGAGAAGCACAGACTCAAATTCCATCTGAATACATCCCTTTGGCCTGAACTCTTCATTTGCTCTAACCTAATTGCAAAGAGGTCAAGGAACATGTGTTTCCTATGTGCCCCGGAAGAGACATTATTTCTGTCCCATGAGACTATAACAAGAAACCTCAGAGAATCAAGATGGAAGTTGCCTCTGTAGCTGCAGGGTCACTGTGGTTTGGCTGAATTATATCTCCAATGATGTCCATATCCTAGTGCCTGGAACCTGCTATGTTACCACATGTGGTAAAAGGGACTTTATAGATGTGATTAAATATAGGATTTTAAGATCAGATGATTAGTCTGAATCATGCTGGTGGGCCCAATGTAATCACAAGGGCCTTGATAAGAAGAAGGGGCAGTGTCAGAGAGGGTGACATGATGATGGAAGCAGAGAAAGAGAAGCAGTTGCAGTGATGGAAGCAGAGGTAAAAGTGACATCAGTTGTGGAAGGGACCCACAAACCAAGGAATGCAAGTAGCATCCAGAAGCTGGAAAAGGTAAGGAATGGATTCTCCTCTGGAGCATCCAAAGAAATACAGCTCTGTCATACCTTGATTTTAGTCCAGTGAGACTTATTCTGGACTTCTGTACTCCAGAACACTCTCAGGGAACCCAGGAATTGGCTAAACACTCAGAGAAGCAACTGTTTTTAAAGACTTGGGACTGACATTCTGAAGGTGGCTGAGAAACTCCTGGCCTTGGACAAGGTTATGAGAAGGACACATGAGCCAAAACTGAGGGTGGAACTTTGAACAGTGAGCTATGATTCCATGAGTCTGGAGCTTCCTGATATTTGAATACTTTTCTCCCTCTCAGGAGATAGCATAGACAGTTTTATGTTGAAGGGAGCAGCAAGGTCTTAGGGTTAGCACATCCTGTCAGCTTGGGTCAGAGAACTGCTGAAGAAGGAACCAAAGAACTAAATTTGTCAGAGCTGGAGATTTTTGAGACAATCTATTTTAATAGTGTAATTTCCTGATAAGCAGGCCTCTCCTCCTTGCTCAACATCCTTGAACAAAGTCTAAATCTATTATGACATCT
Organism: Dasypus novemcinctus; assembly: GCF_030445035.2. NCBI lineage: Eukaryota > Metazoa > Chordata > Mammalia > Cingulata > Dasypodidae > Dasypus > Dasypus novemcinctus. The sequence continues at coordinate 41,832,489 of NC_080702.1, read as the reverse complement.
TTGTTTGCCTTTCCCCAATGAGTACCAACACTATCTCAGATTCATTTTCGGCTAGCAACCCACACAATAACCATTGAATCAGGCATGGATGTACCTGCTCAGAACTCCCATCAGGAAAGCACTTGCTGCCCAGCTGCCAAGAGTATGGCATCCTTCAGCTGTTAGCTCTTTCAGGGTCTGTCTCAGCTTTTGGGAGGAAATTGTATTCTTTTCTGGGCAACCCCTGCTCAATGCCTGAGCAGGGCCATAGTGTAAGGGCCCAGTTGTTAATAGCACCAGTAATTATGCCATAATAAAAATTTTCCATTCCAAAAATCTTTGTATCAATGGGCCAGATATTTCAAACTCTTGGATAAACTTTTAAAAATGAAACAAATAAAATGATGGACCTAACTGATACTGCGGTAATATGCAGCAAGCTACCTAAGGTGGAAATGAGCAGTCTAAAAAGATAATTGAGGAGATGGGAGAGAGAGGCTTGACAGAATACAGAAGGCTCTAAAAACATGAGGTGCCCTAAACAACAACAGATAGCCATACTTAAAAAACAAAACTAAACAAAACACTGCTATATCCAAGTGTCCACATTGTGAAATTTCCTGACCTATATTTTTACTAAAATGAAATAATTGGAAAAACAATTACAGAGCAACCTAGCTAATAATTCAGGAATAATATTAGTAAGGAAAATAGTAGAGAAAAAAGAAGAAAACGTAGGATTACAGATTATTACCAGCTTAAAAAAAAGTAGTGAAAGAGACAAAACTCACACACTCAGTGGGGAAGTTTCAGGGATCTAAACAGTTCAGAAAGATGGGGTTTCCTTGTTTTCCTCCCAGGAAGGGAGAAGGTTGGAGAAGACAGGCTTAAGGAATTTGAACTCATTACTTTTGCAGTGTCTTATCAGACACACTTTGTCCTGGAACAGGGTCCCAGTGCCACTAACACCCACCCAATGGCCTTGAAAGGGGCCCTTTGGCTCTGAGCAATGACACCCCGAGGCAGCATGTTCCTCCTTCACAGCCGCAGCATACCACTATGATCAGCAGCACCAAGATCAGGAAGAGCAAGGAGAAAAGGGCCAAGGCCATGACCACATATTCTTTTATTTTTTATTTTTTAATGCCTAGGTGTGCATTTGTTTTTTTAAATATATTTTTATTTATTTTTAAGAGATACCTAGATTATGTAAAATGTTACATAAAAAAATAAATGGGATTCCCATATTTCCCACATTAACAATATCTTTTTTCAGTGTGGTACATTCACTGCAATTGATGAATACATTTTGGAGCACTGCCATAAGCATGGATTATAGTTTACATGGTAGTTTGTACTTTCTCCCACTCCATTCGGTAGGTTATGGCAGAATATGTAATGGACTGTATCTATCTTTGCAATGTCATTCAGGATGATTCCAAGTCCTGAAAATTCCCCCATATTACATCTCGTTTTCCCTCTCTCTGACTTCAGTACCTCCAGTGGCCACTGTCTCCACATCAATGATATAATTTCTTCCATTGCTACAATCACACAATAAGTCTATAGTAGAATACCAGTAAGTCTACTTTAGTCCATATTTTATTCCCCAATCCTGAGGATTCCTGGATGGTGATGCCCACTCCATCTCTAATTGAGAGGGGACTTTGATCCCATATGGCTGATGGATAGGACTCCCTTGCTTGCAGTTGTAGACACTCTTGGTTCCTTGGTGTGGAGGTTGCCCATCCTCACCTCCTTATTAGTTGTCCTGGGTGAGTCCAATGACCTGGAGAGTAGGTGTTGCAACTCCACTGAGGCTCAGGACCCAGCTGGCACATGGACAGCCCAGAGATTCAAGTTTCTTGGACATACACATACCAACTCCCCCACAACTATAGGTTGCAACAGCAGCGGCATGTGTAGAGAAGACACATCTGAGGTCAACTCTATCACATTTGGGAACCAAAAAGCAAAGTAGGGCCCACTGGGAAGGCATCAAACTCTGGAGCTATCTGCCATGACAATAGGACGTGGGTATCTTCAGAGCCCTCAGGAGCACCACTATTTTGAGTAGCATTTAGTTTGGCTGTCTGTGAGATCCTGCTGATATGTGCATGAGCATTACCTCTCTGATGACCTCCTAACTCACTTTGAAGTCTCTTAACCATATCAACCCATTTGTCTTTACCTTTTCCCCCTTTTATTCAAGTTCTTTTTCCAGTTGCATCACTAGCTGGTTATTGGTAGTAATCCCTTGGTGCCAGAGATGCTTGTCCCCGTGAGTCATGTCCCACACTGGGAGGAAGGTAATGCATTTATATGCTGAGTTTGGCTAGAGAGAGGCCACATTTGAGCAACATGGAGGCTCCAAGGCAGTAACTCTTAGGCACCCTACAATGCTAGCCTAAGCTTCAATTTCAAGAGCAAAAGGCTCATTAGCATTCTCATCAATATATAGGGCCTATTAATGGATCAGCCTTACTCACTAGTCATTGCTCCTGTACTTGGGGTATTGTTGCTGTTCCATTAGAGAATGTGACAGCGCTTCCCAGGAAGAAATTCAGTATTCGTTCAGTTGCTGTGCAGATCTCTACCCACTGTGGCAATGCCCCATGAACATCTGAAGATATTTATATACCTTATACATATGCACAGATGAACTTCCTCCCATGTATCCCCCATCACTGACACCTCAAACCAATGATGCTCCTCTGCCATAGTTGTAACCCTTCTGTGATCCAAAACTTCTTCAAAAATGAAGCTAAGAATATTCCCAATTTCAATTAATAAGAAAATGAAATAATAACAATAGATTTAAACATAAGAAATAAAATACGTAATAATTTTGAAAAACTAAAAGCAAAAAAAATTGGGGCATTAAAAATGAAAAATAATTAAAATTTTTTTTTTTGCATTTTACCTTTCATCACCGTAATAAGTATTATCGGTATGTACAGTGGCATTTTCTTCCATTTCTTCCCCAGTGTCTTACTTTTTCTCATTTCATCTTCAAAGAAATATTTTTTGCTTTTTTTAAAAGATTTATTTATATATTTCTCTCCCCTTCCCCCCCGCCAGTTGTCTGCTTTCAGTGTCCATTCTTTGTGTGTTCTACTATGACTGCTTTTATCCTTAGCAGCACCAGGAATCTATGTTTCTTTTGGTTGTGTCACCTTGCTGTGCTAACTCTCTGTGTGTGCAGTGCCATCCTTGGGCAGGCTGCACTTTCTTTCATGCTGGGTGGCTCTCCTTACAGGATGCACTCCTTGTGCAAGGGGCTCCCCTACTCAGGGGACACCCCTGCATGGCAGGGCACTCTTTGTGCACATCAGCATTGTGCATGGGCCAGCTCCACATGGGTCAAGGAGGCCCAGGGTTTGAACTGAGGACCTCCCATTTGGTAAGCAGATGCCCTATCTGTCTCCAAGTCTACTACTCCAAAGAAATCTTATGTCACAGTAAAGTCACATACAGAATATAGGGGACTCCCATATATGTAACATCCTTCTCCTTTCCCCCTTCCCTATTAATAAACTTTTTACATGTGGATGGCACATTCGTTACGACTGATGTCCAAATATTGAAATCATGGTCAATGGTTTACATTATGGTTTACATTTTAGATCATACACTTTTATAAATTTTTGATGAAATTTAACAAGGCCTGTATCCATCATTGCAAGATCATGCAGAACACTTCCATTGCTCCCTAACTACTATTCTTCTATCTATTCTATTTCTCCCTCCCCCTCTCCTCAGGGCCCTCAGTGACCACCAGCTTCACTGCTTGAAGGGCAAGATTCATAGATGCTTGCAATAATGCTGAGGACTTGACACACAAGTGTGTCCTGCCCTTTTAGGAATCGCCCATGCTCTTGAGAGACACCTAACCTCTTTTTAAGAACATATTGAGCCTCCCAAATTTGGAAGTCCAACTACTTCCCATTCATTATGTTGCTCTCCCTCCACTGATACAACACACTATGACCAAATGATCACTCACACTTTCTCTGGAAGATTGCCCCAGGTGTCCCCTGTGCCAAATGCCCCTCCACCACCCAACACCTGAACCAGTAACCCTTCCTTGTCATATTGCCAAAAGAGTTTTCTTAATATAGTAGTTTCAACCACATACCTGCCAATCCCCCATGTTCACCTGCTCCCTGTCCCAACCCTTCCCCCAGTTCCATGGACCTTCCAATCCATCCTCCTCATCCTAGCCCCCTGTCAAGCTTGCAGCACCCAACCCAATATCCTTACACCACTGTCATATCCCTTGATTGCACAAATACTCACTTCCACCTTCTCTTAGATTTCGCCAGTGTGGGTCTTGGCTCACAACCTTCTTCTCGCTTTCTATTTCCTGTAAACCTATCTTCCAGACTCTAACTCTCTGAGTCAGCTCAATTTCCTTAATTCATATCAGAAAGGTTGTGTAATATTTGTCCTTCAATGCCAGCTTACTTCACTCAACATAAAATCCTCTAGATTCATCCATGTTATCCCATTTATTAGTACTGTATTCTTTGCTACAGCTGAGTAATATTCCATTGTATGTAAACACCACATTTTGTTTATGCATTTATCTGTTAATGGGTGTATTGGTTGATTCCAAATTTTGTTAAAAGTGAAGAATGCCACTATGAATATTGGTGTGCATACATCTGTTCATGTCCTTTTTTTCAGTTCTCCTGGGTATATACCCAGCAGTGGAATTTCTGGGTCATATGGCAGATCTATAGTTAGTTTTTTGAGGAACCACCAAACTGTCCACCACAATGGTGGGACCATTCTAAATACCTACCAGCAGTGCATATGTTCCCTTTCCTCCACAACCTCTCAAACATTTGTAGTCCTCTGTTTTTTCAATGGCGACCAGTCTAATGGGTGTAAGATGGTATCTCATTGTAGTTTTAATTGGCATTTCTCTAATAGTTAGTCATGTTGAGTATCTTTTCATGTGCTTTTTAGCCATTTGTATTTCATCTTTGGAGAAGTGTCTGTTCAAATCATTTGCCCATTTTTTAAATAGGTTGTTTTTCTTTTTACTTTTAAGATATAGGATTTCTTTATATATGCTGGATATAAGACTCCTCTCAGATAAATGGTTACCTAATACTTTTTCCCATTGTGTAGGCTGTCTTTTGACTTTTTTGACAAAAATCCTCTGAGGTGCAAAACATTTTAATTTTGAGCAAGTCCCATTTATCTATTTTTTCTTTCACTGCTCATGCTTTGGGTGTGATGTCATGAAACCATTTCCTATTACAAGTTCTCATAGATGCTTCCCTATATTATCTTCCAGTCTTTACGGACTTGGCCCTTATATTTAGATATTTTATCCATCTTGAGTTGATTTTTGTATAAGGTGGGAGATGGTGTTTGTATTTCATTCTAATGGATATGGATATCCAGCTCTCCAAGCACCATTTGTTGAAGAGGTCTTTCTCTCCCATTTGAGTAGGCTTGGTGGCCTTGTTGAATATCAGAAGACTGTATATGTGAGATTCTATATCAGAAGCCCCAATTCAGCTCCATTTGTCAGTATGTCTATCCTTGTGCCAATACCATGAAGTTTTGACCACTGTTGCTTTGTAGTATGTTTTAAAATCAGGCGTTGTGATTCCTCTGATTGCATTTTTCTTTCTCACTATGTCTTTGGCTATTCAGCACCTCTTGTACTTTGAAATAAATTTCATAGTTTTTCCAATTCAGTAAAAAATGCTGTGCTGATTTTTATTGGGATTGCATTAAGTCTGTAGATTAGTTTTAGTAGGATAGACATCTAATGATATTTACTCTTCTTACCTGTGAAGAGGGAATATTCTTCCATTTATTTAAGTCTTCTTTGATTTCCTTTAACAGTATTGTATAGTTTTCTGTATATAAGTCTTTTACATCTTTAGTTAGATTTATTCCTAGGTATTTGAATTTTTTAGTTACTACTGTAAATGGTATTTTTTCTTGATTTCCTCCTCAGATTGCTCATTATGGGTGCACAGAAATGCTACTGATTTTTACACATTGATCATATAACCTGCAACTTTACTGAACTTGTTTATATGTTCTAGAAGCTTCATTGTAGATTTCTCAGGGCTTTCTATGTAGAGGATTGTGTCATCTGTGAATAGTGAAATTTTCACTTCTTCCTTTCCAATTTGGATGCCTTTTATATCTTTTTCTTACCTCAGTGCTCAAGCAAGTACTTCTAACACAATGTTAAATAGGAATGGAGATAGAGTGCATCCTTGTCTTGTTCCTGATTATTAGAGGGGGAATTTTTAGGATTTCACCATAGTATGTGATGTTAGCTGTTGGTTTTTCATATATACCCTTTATCATGTTCAGAAATTTCCCTTCTATTCCTATCTTTTGCCGTGTTTTTATCAGGAAAGGGTGCTGTATTTTGTCAAATGTTTTTTTCTGTGTCTATAGAAATGATTGCATGATTTTTTTCTTTAGATCTGTTTATGTGGTGTATTACATTGAGGGATTTTCTTATTTGAACCATTCTTGCATACCTGGGATGAAACAAACTTGGTCATGGCATATAATTTATTGGATGTGCTGTTGAAATGATTATCAAGTATTTTGTTAAAGATTTTAAAATCTAGGTTCATTATAGAGATTGATCTGTAGTTTTCCATTTCTTGTGGCATCTTCATTTGGCTTTGGTATTAGAGGAATGTTGGCATCATATGAGTTAGGCAATGTTCCTTCTACTCCTGTTATTTGGAAGAGTTTAAGCAGCATTAGTGTTAGTTCTTCCTGGAATGTTCAGTGGAATTCACCGGTGAGGCTGTCTGGTCCTGGGCTCTTCTTAGTTGGTAGGTTTTTAATGACTGATTCTACCTCTTTACTTGTGATTGGTCTGTTGAGTTCATCAATTTCTTCTGTCATTAGTGTAGGCTGCTTGTGTGTTTCCAGGAATTTGCCTATTTCTTCTAAATTGTCGTACTTGTTGGCATATAATTTTTTCAAAGTATCCTCTAATGGTTCTCTTTATTTCTGTGCAGTCAGTGGTGACATAACCTTCCTTATTTCTTATCTTTTATACTTGCAGCTTCTCTCTTTTTTTATTTGTTAGTCTAGCTAAGGGATTGTCAATTTTATTGATCTTCTTGAAGAACCAGTTTTCACTTTTATTTTTTTCTAGTGCTTGGTTATTTTCTATTTCATTTAATTCTAATCTTTGCTATTTCTTTCCCTCTACTTCCTTTAGGGTTAGTTTGTTGTGCTTTTTCTAATTCCTCCAGGTGTGCATTTAGGTCTTGAATTTTAGTTCTTTTTTTTGTCTGACATATGCATTATGGCTATGAATTTCCCTCTTGGTACAGCTTTAGCTGCACCCCAAGTCATTTTCATTAATTTCAAGTATTATTGAGTTCGTTCAAAATTTCCTTCTTTACCCACTGTTTCTCTAATAGTGTGTTTATTTAATTTCCATATCTTAATTTCGATATCTAATCTGGTTCTCTGCCCCTTACTGATTTCCAGGTTCATTCCATTGTGGTCAGAGAAATTACTTTGTATAATTTCAATGTTTCTGAGTTCATTGAGAATTTTTCTGTGGCGTAGAATGTGATCTATTTTGGAGAATGATCCATGAGCACTCAAGAAAATTTATCACACTGTATTTGGGTGTAGTGTTCTGTGTGTGTCTATTAGGTTCAGATGCTCTAATGTATCATTCAAAGTTTCTTTACTGATTCTCTGTCAAGAGGTTCTGTCAAATGGTGATAATGGTGTAATAAAGTGCCCCACTATAACTGTAGAGGCATCTGTTTCTCCACCTTAGTTTTTCCAGTCTTTGCCTCATATATTTTCAAGCACCCTGATTAGGTGCATAAATATTTATAATTGTTCTTACATCTTGAAACATTACCCTTTTTACTAATATAGACTATCTTTACATCTTACAATACTTTTGCATTTAAATTCTATTTTACCCAGTATTAACATAGCTACTCCCACCCTTTTTTGGTTATTGCTTGCTTGTAAGATTGTTTCCAGTCTTTCACTTTCAGCCTCCTTGAATCCCTGGGTCTCAGCATATAGGTGGGACATATTTCCTTATCCATTCTGCCAGTCTGTGTCTCTTGACTGGTAAGTTTAATCCATTAACATTCAGCACTATTATTCTCAAGGAATTACTTACATTAGCCATATTTTCTTTGGGTTTAGTTCATGTATATTGTATGTTTTATTTATTTCTGTTTTTTGTCTTTGTAGTTGTTCTTACACTCTCCTCCAAACTCTCTCTCCTGCTTTTTCCTTTCAGTCTGGAGAACTCGCTATAGTATTTCTTGAAGGGCAAGTTTCTTAGTGACATACTCTTAATTTCTCTTTATCTGTGAATATTTTGATTTCCATCATTTTTGAATTCCAGTTTTACTGGATAAAGAATTCTTGGCTGAATGTTTTTTCTTTTAGTATCTTAACTATGTCATACCATTGCCTTCTTGCCTCCATGGATTCAGATGAGAAATCAGCACTGGTCTCATTGAGTTTCCCTTTTATGTGATGGTTCTTTTTTCTCTTGCTGCCTTATTTTCTCTTTGTCTTGAGCTTGAAGATTTTCACACATGTATGTCTTGGAGAAGGCCTGTTGAAATTTATACTGTTTGTGGTTTGCTGTACTTCCTGGGCATGTACTCTATCTCCCTCAACAGGGTTGAGAAGTTTTCAGCCATTTTTTCCTCCAACAATCTTTCTGTTTCATTTCCCTTCTCTTCTCCCTCTGGGATGCCTATAATGCATATGTTTGTGCATTTTGTGTTGTCATTCAAATCCCTAATTCTCCGCTGGACTTTTTTCTATCTTTCATCTATCTGTTCTACTATCTGCTTGATTTCAGATGTATTGCCTTCCACATAGCTAATTCTTTCTTCTTCCGGTTGAAATATGCTCTTGTGTGCTTCCAGGGTATTTTCTATTTCTTGGATTGTGCCACTCATCAACATCATATCAGTTATCTTTTTCTCTATGTTTACAATTTCTTCAGTATGTTCTCCTGGTGTCTTAATATCCTTTATCTCTTCATTCACTTCATTAGGTTGGTCCATGAGATTTGTATGAAAAGCTTTGACTCATTGTTCCATGTTTTGAATCTCTCGCTGGTTTTTGTTTGTTCACTGGACTGGGTCATGTCTCCCTGTTTCTTGATCTGGTTTGTAATTTTTTGTTGCTGTCTAGTCATCTTTTTATCTTGATGGTTTTAGTCAGGTGATTATGTTCTCTCTCTAATCCAAAATTTTATTTAGCTGCGGATTTGTGTGTGTGTGTTACATTTTCTCTTTGACACTTTGTTTTTGTTCTATTTCCTTGCTGTTTTCTTTGTTCCCTTGTAGGAAAAAGATTAGGGCCTGAGAATGCAAAAGATGTTAGAAAAGAAAAGGGATAATGGTTATAATAATAGTCAGAGTTAGAAGAGGAATCACTTAAGGCTAGGAAAATGAATATTTACCTTACATAAGCAGGATAGAGTAATAGAAATAAAAAAATGGAGTACCTACAGTGAAATGGAAAACTGAATAGAGAAAAATATATATAATGAATTATAAGGCCAGAATGATGAGGAGAAGAGGGAAAGAGAAAAGAGAGGACAAAAAGGAAAAAGTTGATAAAAGAAAGAAAACAGAATAGATGAGATAGAAACAAAAACCAGAAAAAAAATGAGGGCTAAACAAACAGGTAGAATGTAGGAACAACACAGAGAGTCAAAGATAGTAATATGAAGGAAGGAAAAGAGATAGCATTGGTAGACAAAATCGTTATACAGAGAAAAGGGGGAATCAAAGAAGAGGAAACAAGAAACAAGTCAGCAGCACCTAAAGAAAAAGAAAAATGGGGAGGGGGAGAGAGGGGAAGAAAGAGGGGAAAAAAAACAAGGAAACAATACAAACAAACACACAAGCAAGCAGTCAAACAAAAACTAAGGAAGAACTGCCTTCCCACTTAGGCCCCTGCGGAACTTCTCAGGCTGCCAGTGTTCATCGATCCATTACCCTGCAGCCTTCCCTCTGCAGGTTTTGAAGCATATTTTAGTGAGCAAACTAAGTTAAATTTTTAAACAAATGTAACCTTTTCTTAGGAAAAATAAGAGACCCAAGAGAAGCTAATACAAAAATAATATCTATCTTTTCCCTGTCATAAATTATCAGCTGGATGTTTGATATCCCAGGGGATCACTACTCTAAGAGGAGACAGGATTCAAACTAGGGACCTTGTATATTCAAGGTGGAAACTCCTCCACTGAGCTAAACTGTCTCATTGGGTCAGTTAGCTCTTCAGAAAGCTGTCTAGTCATTTTTCCTTGGGCAGATTTGACTCTTTGTAGTTGGATGAATTCCTGCTGATTGGGAGTCTGTACCAGCCTCCTCTTTATTCTTACTGCTTTCTCTCCCAGGGCAGCTGGATGCAATAGCCTATGTGAGCATTTCCCCCCTCACCTCACCAGGTTAGGTTGTGCTCCCTTTTAAAATTCAAATGGGACCCTGGTGACTTAACTCACTGCAGAAAGAAATGATCACCAACCCTCTTCCAGACCACCTCCTCCTCCCAGGGGACCCTAACTAGACTATTGGAAGCTTATTAAGCACTTCCTATTGCCCACCAAATTCCAAATTAAGCACCAAATTCCTATTGAAATTCTTAGTTTTCAGCACAGGGCTAGTCAATTGCCTGGCTACCTTCTCCCAGGCCAAGTTTCCCTATCCCAGGGCAGTTAGGTGCCTCAGCAGCTTTGCCTCTCTCCTCCACCTGGTGCCACCTCAAGCCAGCTGGTATGCTCCTCAAAACCCAAAGGGGATCCAGGCAACCAAATCCACAGAAAGAAAACTCCTCTCTGCCCTCCACCAGAGCCCTCCCACTTTCAGAGACATGGTCCTCCAGCTGGGTAGGGGCTCTCCCTGGCTTTTTTCCTTGAGGTAGGTCTTTGCCATCCTGCAGTTTCCAACCTCAAGGACAAGAAAATCACACTTTTTCCTTGAACAGTTTATCTCTTTGTCCAGCTCTCTCCAGACCAATGCCCTGAAGCCTCCTGCTCTGTGGGTTCCCAAAACAGTTCACTCAGGCAGGATCTTGCCCCAATTCCAACATATTCCTATTAGACATATCAGTGTGGGTTATTTTTCCATGGATTCACTGATTTCAGCTGAAGCTGACACATGACCCAGGAAAACTGGCTAGGAAGATTTAACCTTTAGTGAACAGTCAATTAGGAGCCAGCACACACCTGAGTACCAGAGAATGCATGAAGATCAGCTTTTCATAGCTCTGTGTACAGATATTACAAGATTTTTTCTTTCTTTCTTCGGATTGATCTTATATATGCCTATGGCAGAGTCGCTCAAAAAGCCCTTGGCTGAAAGGAAGTTTCTGAGATTCAAAGCCTCTGCTCTTAGTCAACGGTTTTTGATACCATAACTGCCCAAATCCAAATCCTCAGCTCACTTCTATCTGCATGCCATTTTCCTTTGTGTGATTCAGTACATAATTTACATGAAAGTCATCTCTCTATCAAGGGCTATAATTCTCCTTTAATTAGATTGTAATTAAAACCAAATAGAGACACATGTAGATGAATAACTTCATAAATGTTTACTGCCAGAAAACAGTTGCTTTTTTCTTTGTTAATCAGCCTAAAATATATTCAGAGAACAGTTTTCTGCATCTTGATAGTAAACCGCTGAGTATGCCTGTGTGTCTTTTCCCCTGAAAGGCTCTCACACAGAGCATTTAAATTTTCCATAGTATTGTTATGATGACCTCTGAGACCTTGTAAAGGATTTATGATCCTGTGCTTTTTTATGGTATTTTTTCAATATTTTGTAACATTTGTATTTCTTGCTGATGTTTTTGGCATTAAAAATCACTCAAGCCATGCTAAAATATTATGGTATTCATTGAACCATACCATGGAAGGATAATTCAGTTCAGTGAGGTTATTCTAGCTCATCATGTACAAAAAGGATTGAAAGAAATTGTAGAAGAGTCTCAGCTTCTTACATGTGCAGTATTGAGACTTGCTCCCACGCCCAATAACTTCACGTAGAAAAACCTTCACTTGAACATAGAAATTTCTAGTTTAAAGTGTTTAGAAAGGACTAGAAATGAAAGGAATAATACAATGGCCCAAGAGATAAGAAAGCAAAGTACTGGTACTGGTAAACAGTTTCTCTGGATCACCAATATCCTTTACCTGTGACACAGACAAATATCAAGTTTCAACAAAGAGTCAGCACTCATTCCCAATTTCAACATATCTCTAGAGAGGTCCAACAAATGATGTCAACTCAAACTTAATTAACTTAGTAGAATGTGCTATTACAGATAGAAACCAGGGATGACTTAATGTCCACATATTTAAGTTGTCTGTAACTATGGACATGCCCACACAATGCCTAAGTTCGAATGCTATATTTATGCCATTTTCTACTTATTTTGCTATTTCTATCCCAAGAGTACACAAATACAGAGCCTCTTTCTTATCACACTCAGACTGACATATAGATGATAAGAGTATCTGGTATGTCTTGATCTTTTGTATATTTTCTGTTTTGATGGGTTAACCATTTATGTTTGATATTAATAATATCACATAAAGTCCTAAAAGCTGACTGGTCAAAACACCAATGTTTACATGCTTCAAGGATATGTGTGCGGGGTCTATGGGAAACTTTCATATTTTTTAATGTATCATTTTGTGTGATCTATGTATATTTTTTAAAAAAAGAAAATTGATTAAAAAAATAAAGGATGTATGTGTGCATATATGTTTAAATTATACAGTCCAAACATGTTTTGAATTACAAATGATTGAGTCCTTAAATTTGGTGTACCCATTCAATAGAAGTCATAAATTTTTTCTGAAGATGAAAAACAGACCTTTCAAATTTTATTTCTTGTAGATAAGAAAGTAAATACTGTGGCAATATACAAATGCAGTACAGTGCCAAGCACATGGGCTCTGGAATCAGCTAGGTCCTGGGTTCAAATGGAGCCACTGCTACGTACCTGCTGGATGGCTTTGGGCAAGTTACTTTTTCTTTTTTATGGCTCAAATTTATCATTTGTAAGATCAGTATATGTTTCAACTGTTACAGCAAAGACAATAAAATGATACTGAATTAAATAAGATAGAAGTTTATTTTTCTCTCAGATAATAACTCTGCTCATAAGCAGTCTAGGGTTGAAATAGCACCTAGGATACCAGGGACAGGGCTCGTTCTATTATGTTGCTTTGCCATTTTCAATATATAACTTCCATATTTTGGTCCAAAGAATGCTGCCTTAGCTCTAGTTTCATGTTTACATATTTGCCAGTGGGAAAATGAATAAATGGAAAGGAAGTGAGGTAGACCACAAAAATGGTCACTGTTCTCCACCCTTCCCTGTATCTATGTCCCTTTACAACATGCCTTGCAGCAATTCCTATAAAGTAGTCAATTTTCCCACCCTTTGAATATGTGCAGTCTTGTGATTTGCTTTAATTAATAAAATGCAGCAAAAATGACATTGTGAATGTTCTGAATCACAGTCTCATGAGGTCTTGAACTCTTCTGCTTGCTCTCCTGGAACCTGCTAGCCACTGCATAAACAAGCAGACTAGTCCACTGGATGAAAAACAGATGTGGAGCACCACTGCTCCTATGACACCAGCTCACAGTCAGCCCAAGTAGCTGCCAGATTACCACAACTGTAAAAGTTCACTGACTGCCAGAAGAAACAAACAACTGATCTTGGCCCAAATTATCAGCCGCAGAACTGAGTAAAAGTAAATGGATGTTGTTTTACCCCACTAAGTTTTTAGGGGGTTTGTTAGTCAGCAAAAGAAAAAAAGAAAGACATTACTTTCTTTTGATAAATAAAATCTAGGAAGCCCATCGTGGAGGCACCCATGCTAAGCCCCACATCAGCAAGACCAAAAACCTAAGCAAATCTCTATTTCCTATAAATGCCTGACTCACCCAGAAAACCAAATTTACATACAGCCAATTAGTTATCACCAACTAACTTCATCCATCCCAAGCAACACTTGCACAAACCATTTTAGGAAACATAGTCTGAGCTAACCAATAAAATGTATCTCCCAATGTACTTGTTTATTCTACCTGTAAAAATTAATTTCTCTCTTTGTTTCCCTACTTCATGAATCGATTCACTGAAACTCTGAGATCCAACCAAAATTTGCTCAAGCTTTTATTTTAACACCTTCTAAGCTATGGCGGAATCTTCACATATCACTTCCACCCATTTGCCAAAGATAATTTAACCCTCTGGCCACCCTAGCTGCAAGAGAATATGGGAAATGTAGTTTTTAGGTAGATGGACATCCTGTATCCAACTACACCTAAGTTTCTACTATTATTAGAGGATAAAGGGGAAAATCTATAGAGAGGGTAAAGTAGTAGTTTATGCCATCTCTCATTCTTCAGTTTGTTATGAAGATTACATGAGAACACAATTGCAAACTGCTTGGCCCCAGTGACTTGGAACTTCCAAAGGGCCCAATAAATATTTGCTGTTATTTATAGTCAGAATCAGAAATAGACAATATTTGTTCAAATAGTCACAAAGAATAATCTGCCATCTCAAATTCTCCAGACACATTTCTGAAGTCAGGGTCCACATTGGAAGAAGATCCATGGAGAGAACATAAAGGATGACATTGAAACACTGTGTCTTCTGATGTGATGTGGACAAAGCCTGGGTGCCTGCTAGAAAAGATTAGATAGTTGATGGCATAAAGGCAGGGGACAGGACTAAAGGAAGTCCGTTCAATTCTATTATCTGTCACTGTGTATAAATAGAGAATGTCACTGTGCAGCTGTTAGAAATCAGAGAACAAAGTATTTTTTTCCACCTTTTTCTCTTTTTTTTTCCCATAAAAAAAGGAAAAAAAAGGTGGTATATTAGTAAATGATTTTGGTCTTGAGCAGAGAAAAAATTGGTGCCTTTCCTGTGGTCAATTTATGTCTCTTCCCTATTTTAAAGTAAAATAAATGAAAATAAGCAGAATGGGAGATGGACTGTGTAGGAAAGTGACAGAAATGAAACCTAAATGTAAATCTTTTGAAAACAGCAGAATGAATGCATATAATCCTCCATAAAATATGATTGTCATTTATTGGTAAGTTCAATTATCACCTAATGATAGCTATAAAACAAATAAGCAACTAATAAATAGGCTTTAAACATGAACACAAGTTTATCTCTATATTCGGTATACCATAATAATTTAACTGAGCCTGTGGTTTCTTTAGATATATGATGTTCTGAATTTTCCTCCAGACTACTGTATGGCTTTACACTTGGTAAGTAGTTATCATTGTTGAAATCTGTGTGAATCGTTCCTCTCTACATCCAGAGCTGCTGCCAATTCAGAATTTGCTATTACATGTCAAATCCTGAAACAACCTGAAAAAATACAAGAGACCCTGGATGGAAGAAAGATTAAATAATCAATAAGTAAAGTGGCACTTGCACAAAAGAATGAGACAGCAGTGAGATGGAGGGCAGGCACGGACCATCTTGTGAGTGGCAGTATTTATACAATAGGTCCAATTGAAATGCAAGGAAGGGCTCAAGGTCAACAACAACTAGAAAATCAGAAATCCCTAAGAAAGAAGGCCTTGTGAGGAGCCATATATGGGTAAGGACTAGCAGGGTGAGCCAGAGAAGACAAAGGATATTCCAAATGGGTGGAGAGAAGGAGCATAAACCAGTAAAATGGCAATGAAGGCAAAAAGAAAATGGAAGGCCCTAAAGCAGGGCTTTTAGGAATATTTATTTTATTCAAAATGATTAAGAAGCAAACACCCATGTCACCCATACGAGATGATATTCTAAAATATGAAAAATTTTGAGGCTAATTCTATCAAATGACTAGAAAATAATAATAGAGTATAGGAAAATAAAAACAAAGATTAAAGTGTGATGCCCAAGAGATATAAATCAGCAATCCCTAAGGATATTCAAAGGAGTACTAGTTTCTCCTGAGGTTAACAGACATCATATAAACAGCAAAAACTATGAGAGCATCAGGCAACATGTGGTTATATAGATTACTTTACTGGAGAGAATATTCAGAACTATTGTGCACTGTGGCACTGTAAAGGGAGAGAGTAGTGTGTTGTAGATTCCTGTTATTTATTCTTCCAAGGGTTCTTTCTCCCCCTTTCAGTAAAGCTGCCCACTTTTCCTCTGGGGAACAAGATGGAAACTTGATTTGGGACTTTCCATCAGAGTGCTCAAATTTTTTCCCCTTTCCCAAACTGCTGGACATATGACCCGGCCTAAGCCAATCAGGCTCCTCCTGAGAAATTGCCACTTTAGGAGCTGGACACAAAGACAAATTCAGTGCCATGAAGTGTCACTCCATTTTCCCGCCTCTTTCCAAGCTATGGTCGTTCAGTTTACCCTGAATGTTCTGAGGTACTTCACATGCTTCCCTTGAATTCTATTCAGGCTTAGTAACCAAATTATTTGTAACACTTCACAAACACATTTCCCTATAGATGTTCTCTCTCTCTCTCTTTCTCTGTCTTTCTTTCTTTCAGAAAAATAACCTGATACCACAAGCTATCTTCAGAAGACACACAGCTCTAGATATTAATGGAGGAGTCTGAGAACATATTAAGGGGACATAAACTGGACTCGGTGCTGATATTTACAACTCGGGAGTCATCTAGTAAAGAACAATAATGCATCCCTCTCTGTGTTCATGTCACAGAGGGATAAATGTTCTTGCTAGTGATGGTGAAGCCATCATACAAAGATATGGTATTGGTACCATGGCTATCAATGGCCACATGATTCTTTCTCTGGAAGAAATATGAGATCCACAGCAAGGAATAGTCTTTACCAGGGCATCATCTTCAGAAATGACTATAAAAGGGAACCTTGCACTTATTACAATCTTCTGGGAGAACAATAATATTTAGTTAAGTGAACAGTCTCCCTCAGTCAGGAGGGATGTGGAAGGAGGAGAAGGGGGAGAGCATTCCTTGGAAGACCCCTCCCAAAGCCTAGTAATGGTTGGTATGTATATTTTTGAGAAGCCCAATAGCTCTTTAAGTGTATTCAATTAAGAATGAAGAACTAAGTAAAACTGTCCTAAGATAGAGGCACAGCACCATTAGCTTTGCCTTTGGAAAAAGCCCTCAACCAAAAGGGGGAAATGATAAATACAAATGAGTTTTTATGGCTAAGAGATTTCAAACTGAGTCAGGAGGTCATTCCAGAGGAGATGCTTGTGCGTGTCTCAGCAGGATCTCATTGACTGCCACAGTAAACAGTGCCTCAAAGAGCCTGGCTCCTGAGGGCCCCAGAGATACTGAGACACTATAGGCAGAGCAGACAAGCTTAGGACAGATACAGGTCATTATACATTTTGTCAAAACCTATAAAATTGTGCATTGCAAAATGTAAATTATAATGTAAACTACAGAACATGGTGAGCAGCAATGCTTCAATACATGTTCATCAATTGTAACAAATGTACCACATTAACAGAAGATGTTACTAAGAGGTGAAAATCTGAGGGGGAGTGGGGTACATGAGAAACCCCCATCTTTCTGATGTAACATTTATGTAATCTAATGCTTACTTAAAAACAAAAAAGATTAAATTTTAAAAAATAGAGGTACAGCATATAAATATTCCTTAATATGAAAATGGCAGAAAGGGGAGAGTACAAGTGGAAAGAAAGAAGGGTGCTAATAGTACATGTGCAAATAATTTTAATTCTATATATGTGTTTCTACAATGATAAAACCAAAAAACAACTATGATAATAATCATATTAATAATAGCAAAGATGAAAATATCACTTGGGCTCTATTCAATACACATTGCAAATCATTATCCCCATTATACAGATGAGAAAACTGAAGCAGGAAGATCAGCTAAGTTTAACATCCCCTCAGCTAATGTTTTTATCCTAACCTTTCTTCCTCTTTACCCCACAAAAAAATGCAAATATGATAAAATTTGTGATGATAGTTTTGTTGCAAGGACTTTGTACATAAGTATGTAAGTACTTCTTTCTGACTTTACCTGGTTCACACCCCAACTATTCCCAAGGTTATACCTTATCCAGCCAAATCTGCAAATCAGTAGCGGAAATCTGCTGCCAACTGTCTCCTCCGATTTTTCTGGGAAATGGAGCTTCAATTCCAGCCAAAAATAGTTCCTGAAGCATCTTGTGCAGCTAGAGTAGGAAAATCACCAGTTTCCATGGATTGGCCAGTAATTTCCTGGAGAGGCAGGTGCAAGTCGCCACAGCTTCCTCCCTGCTGGACGTGGGGCTGGGACCTGGGCTGGAGCTTCAATTTGATCTGGATGGAAAGAAGCTGGTCCTTACCAGCACTGAGGTTTTCAGTCTGACTCACTTCCCCTCATGCCAGCTGAAGAGTTAAGATTGTGGGTCTCAGGCTTTTTCTGACTTGCACAGGCTCAAAATTTAGCTGTTCTCAAAATTATACTGTAGCCTGCTGAATTTACTCATCAATAGCTGAAATTGGTTCCCAACCATCTCTTCCTCCCCCATTTTGGGGAAGAGGAGCTTTCAATTACATCTGCAGAGCACCTCCCAAGGAAATTTTGCCTCCAGGGGAGGATGGATACCAACCTCCACAGCATGGAGTGCTCTACTTACAAGTCTTCACTGAAGATGGGCAGTCTCCTCTTTCCACTCATTCAAGGATGTGGCAGGGTGATGTTGTGGACTCCTGGAGGCCCCAAACAAGTGTTTCAGCTAGCTCCAGAGAGCTATGCGTGTTTGCTAACTGCCCTGTAGCAAGCGCAGTCTCTAGGGGCTCCTTACTCCACCGCCATCTTGCTCCTTCTCTCTCTTCTCTTTCTCTCTCTCTCTCTCTTTTTTTTTTTTTTTTGAATAAGGGCACTTGACTGCAAGACTCAAAGCCTAAGATCTCAGAGTTTCAATTATTTGAATCATCCATGAAACTAGAGCTTAACCAAGAGTCACATAAGACCTTAAATATAATTTTTTTTGTGCACATATTTGATGTCTTTAAAATAGAAAAAATGGCAGGTGAGGCAAGATGGAATCTGAAACAGTGCACCTTATAGTCTCTCCTGCAAAGAACCAGTCAAATGGGATTGGAGTCTTGCCAGAATGGGGGGTCTTGAGGGCTTGAAAGGCAGGAGGTATATGGATGTTGATCTGAAGTGACAGTGACAGAATTAGTGCTTGCTAAAAATAGAATTGTTGGTTACAAGTACAGTGGCCAGTAGTTGTGGGCTGTCAGGCCCTTCCCCCTAGGGATAGAGGCCACCATGTTCCCTAAGAACTGTCATTTGAGCGGTGGTTTTCCTGGGGCCCATGATCCCCAGAGTTGTGGTCCCAAGGTCCATGTCCCTTAAGTCCCTATAACTCACATTCCAAAGACCTACATACATTAAGTCTTCAAGTTTCCCAGACTTCCGTTTCCCAAGCACTCCCTGAGGTCTGGGATTGCCCTAGCCCTCTGGTTTTGGACTGACTCTGTAAGTGGGAGGGATTCAGTTGGAGGTGCAGCAGAGGGACCGGGTTAGTGAGGCTTCAATTTTCTGGTTCTCTCTCCCCCGCATTTTTAAATTTTTTTTACACTTGGAGGGCCATACCAGTTGGCAAGGGAAGAGCCTGGGAAGAAATGAGTGATGAATCTATTGAGAAAACCCAATTCACCTAAATACCCTGGGATAAGAAATGTGGTCTGGAAGAAGGTGAAGTCAGAAAATCAACTAGCCCTCTGGTAGCACACTTAAAGGAGATTAACTGTAGGAGGTGATTTTCAAGTTTCCAATAGCATACTTGGGGTTCCTGGTGAGGTGTGGGTGCTCTGTATGGGAAATTAACAGTCATTGTTTCCTATGCAGAGCTGGTTCAACAAGGAACCACTTGAACCTCCTACCAGACCTCTCAGGCAGATTCCCTGCTGCCCTGGGAGAGAGGGAAGGGAGGAAGGGAGAAAGAAGGAACATCAGGTCCCTAAGATATTATTTAACTGCAAAGAGGTTTCCTTGCTTCAAATTTTTTGTCTTGTCTTTCCTTCCTCTTAATCCCCTCAAGGTCCTTTTTTTCTTTTTCCCTTTTTTCTCTTTCTTTTTCTTACTTGCTTCCCCCCTCCCTTTTGTCCCTTTTTCTATTATTTTCTTTCTTTGTTTCTCTTCTTTTTTATTCTTTTTATATTAGGCACTACAGGGAGCATTTCACATTAGTTGTATTACCTCATCCACTATTTCCTCTTTTCTGTGTGTATAGATTTTGGCACCAACACTATACCCTTTCCTCTACATCTTTCTAGCCTCCATCATTTATTGTTTCTTCTACCTTCCACGTCTCTTTGTTTACTTTCCTATTTTTCTGAGTTTTTATTTCTAATACCTTTTTCTGATTTCTATATTATATTCACTCTTTATATTATTGCCTTTTTTTTCTTTTCACACTCTCCTGAAAACACTATCCTTTTAATTCACACTATATTCCTCCCCAAATACAGTTTACTCTCTCATTATACTTACTCTAATTTTCTTACTGTTATACCTCTACATACCTCACATGAGACTGATATCCATTCTCCTAGATCTCACATGGTTCCTCTGTAAATAATTACTATCAATACTACCATTATTCATTTTATTTTCTTACTCCTTTTGCTTGCTTTGGCCCTAATATTTTCCCTCAACTGAAATTAGTCAACAAAATGGAAATAAAATAAGAAGAACAAATGGAGAAAGAGAAGACTTAACACACAAAAACAACTAATTAAACCTCTAACTAGACAAAGAAGCTTAGCAACTGATTAAAATCTCAAGATAAAATGATGGCCAGACAGCAACAAAAAACTACAAGCCATACCAATAACCAGTAAAACATGACCCAATTCAATGAACAAACTAAAAATCAGGAAGAGGAACAGAACATCAAACAAGTAATGAAAGATCTCAAAACATAAATTAGGGGCCAATTCAATGAAAAGAAGGAAGAGACTAAGAATATAAAGGAAAAATATGGAGAGAATACAGAAGAAATTGCAATCATATGCTAAAAGATAACAGACATGATGGTGATGAACAGCACGATTCAAGAAATCAAAAAATATACTCTCATCAATAATAGCAGACTTGAAGAGGTAGAGTAAAGAATTAGTGATATGGAAGACAGTACATCTGAAAACAAACAGATAGTAGAACTGACCAAAAAAAGATAGAAATCATTCGGGAGGGACTGAGGGACCTGAATGACAATGCAAAATGCACAAACGTATGCATTATAGGCAACCCAAAAAGAGCAGAGAATGGTAAGGTTCTGGAAGGGGTATTGGAGGAAGTAGTGGCTGAAAATGTTCCAAAACTAATGAAGGAGATGAATGTACATGTCCATAAAGCATGATGCACCCCAAACAACATAAATCCCAACAGGCCTACCACAAAACATATACTTGTCAAATTATACAATGCTCAAGACAAAGATAAAATACTAAAAGCAGCAAGAGAAAAGAAAACCATCACATACAAAGGAGGCTCCATAAGATTAAGTGCTGATTTCTCATCTGAAACCATGGAGGCAGGAAGGCAGTAGTATGACATATTCAAGGTACTAAAAGAAAAAAAATTCCGACCAAGAATACTTTATCCAGCAAAGTTAGCATTCAAAAATGATGGACAGTTCAAATTATTCACAGATAAACAAAAACTAAGAGAGCATGCCAACCAGAATGCTGCCCTTCAAGAAATACTAAAGGGAGTTTTGCAAGAAGGAAGAAAAACACAAGAGAGACAGAGTTGGAGGAGAGTATAAGAGCAACTAAAAAGAAAAAACAAAAGAAAAAGTTAATCAAACAAAATATGAGAAACACAAATCCAAAGAAATTGTGGCTACTATAAGTAATTCCTTGAAAGTAATAACATTGAATGTCAAAGTATTAAACTCAAATTTCAAAAGACTCAGACTGGAAGATTGAATAAGAAAATCTGGCCCATCTATATGCTGTATACATGAAACACATCTTAGACCCAGGGATTCAAAGAGGTTGAAAGTGAATGGCTGGAAAACAATTTACAAGCAAACAATAACCAAAAAAGAGCAAAAGTAGCTATATTAATATTAGAGAATAGACACTTTAAATGCAAAACAATTGTGAGAGACAAAGATGGACACTACATATTAGTGAAAGGGAAAATCATTTATGTTCCTAATAAGGGAGGTTCCAAATATGTGAGGCAAACACTGAAAAAACTAAGTGAAGGGATAGATGCCTCTATAAATTTAGTGGAGGACTTTAATGTACCACTATCAACTTTGGACAGAACATCTCAAAAGAGAATCAATAAAGAAAAAAATTATTGAACAATATATTAGAGGGGCTGGACCTAATGGACATATACAGAATATTACACCCAAATACTGTAGTATATTCATTCTTCTCAGGAGCACATGGATCATTCTCCAAGTTAGACCACATGCTAGTCCTCAGAAAAGTCTCCATGAATTCAGAAATATTGCAAATATACAAAATAATTTCTCTGACGACAGTGGCATGAAGATGGAAATGTGCAAGGGACAGAGACCCAGATTTGGTACCAAAACTTGGAAGTTAAACAACACACTCTTAGAAAAAGAGTGGGTCAAGGAGGAAATCACAAAAGAAATTAATAACTACCTGGAAAATAATGAAAATTATAGCACAACATATCCAAACTTAGGTTTTGCAGCAAAAAGTACTGAGAAGAAATGCATAGCCATAAATTCATACATCAAAAAAAAAAAAGAAAGAAAGAGCGAGCTAAAATTGAACAACTAACTGCACACTTGGGGGAATTAGTAAAAAACAAAAAACTAAACCAAAAGGAAGAAGAAAGAAAGAAATAACAAAGCTCAGAGCAGAACTAAATGAAATAGAAAATCAGAAAGCACTTGAAAAAATAAACAAAACCAAGAGCTAGTTCATTGAGAAGATCAATAAAATTGACAATCACTTAGCTAGACTAATAAAAAAGAAAGAAGATGCAAATATGTAAAATAAGAAATGAGAAAGGAGATATCACCACTGACCCCACAGAAATAAAGACTATCAGAAGAGGATACTTTGAAAAACCATATTTCAACAAGACAGACACTTTAGAGGAAATAGAGAAATTCATAGGAACACATCAGTAGCTTACATGGAAAAAACAGGAAATTAATGATCTCAATAAACCAATCACAAGTAAAGAGATAGAATCAGTCATTAAAAACCTCTCAATGAAGAAGAGTCCTAGGCCAGATAGCTTCACAGGTGAATTCTACTAAACGTTCCAGAAAGAACTAACACCAACGTTGCTTAAACTCTTCCAAAAAATCAAAACCAAAGGAACATTACCTAACAAATTCTTTGATGGCAACATTAGTCTAGTACCAAAGCCAAACAAAGACACCACAGGAAAGGACAATTACAGATCAATATCTCTAAAGAACCTAAAGGCAAAAATCTTCAACAAAAACCTGAGCTTAGGCCTTATCATCATCTGGCGCTTGGTAGTAAACCCTCTGCCAGGGAGGCTCATCCCTGGGAGTCATGTACCATGCTGGGGATAAGGTACTGCATTTTACATGCTGAGTTTCTCTTAGAGAGTGGCCACATTTTAGCAACATGGAGGCTCTCAGGAGGTAACTCTTAGGAATGCTGCAGCTCTAGGACAAGTTCATATTTCAGGCACACAGGCTCATAAGCATAGTCATCAATATCAAGGGCTCATTGCTGGACCATCCTTCTTTGTTGGACTTTGCCATTGTGCTTGGGAAATTCCTGCTGTTCCCTTGGGGAATGTGAAAGAGCTCCCCTGGGTAGGAGCTCAGCATTCCCCCAGTTGTCATTTTGTAACAGTAACTACTGAGAAAATTCCCAAAATATATCCATTCTTTTTTATGTACCCTATATACATGTCATGAGGAACTCCCTCACAAACATGTGTGCCCCTCAATAACACCCCACACCGCTGTTCCTCCCTAGTTTCACACCAGTGAGAAGAGTTGGTGGAGGGTTAATGTATGAGACCCCTGTGTGATGTTATGTGTGTTAATTTTGTAAGTTTGCAATCTTCACTTATAGTTCATAAGTGTTCATGCATGAATGATAAACTTCAATAAAAAAAAAGGAAAAAAATAAATACATTTTTCTTTATTCTGTTCCCAGAAACTCACATATGGAGATGGAAAAACCAGCCAATTCATTTGAAAAATGAAGTAGTAGTTTAGTCTAAAAATTATAAGCTGTTCCATGTCATCATGCACAACATTTTTTCATTGTGAAAAGGAAAGGCTTTCAATTTTATCCATTTTAGAAGGTTAGAATAGATTGTGGTCATCGTGGTTTTTAATATATTGACCTCTTTTATAAGTATTATTGGCCATTTGTGTATCATATTTTCTGAAATTTTCATGGTTTTTCCATCCATTTCTGATTTATGCTGTTTGTAGGTATTCAGCATATTTTAATCCATCAGGTATTTTTTCAGGTATACGTATTGAGAATATTTTCTCCTAGACTTTGTATACTTTTCAATTTATAAAGTAGTCTGTTTTGCTTTAGCTCTTATTGCAGTGAGGATTTGTTATTAATATCACAGCCCATTTCTTTCCTTTGTGTATGTGATATAATATGATACATACAAACATGTTGTTCAAAAACATTTCAGTTCAATTAACATTATGGTATTAAACCCATGGTTGGAATTTTAAAATGAAATAATATATATGTTTTGAACAATTTTTGAATACTTCACAATATTGATGTGAGCATTATTCTAATTCTAAAACCTCAGTTTTTGAGTGAATTGCTTTTTTTTCCTCATTGTGCAGAATATATGTGCTTTAGTGTTATCAAACTGACCTACACCTCTGCCATTAGCTCTTTTGGCTTAAACTATTAGAATATTCCCTTCCATCTGGTGAAGTCCATAGGTCAAAAATGTGTGTGTGACCAAAACTGAGCAATGGGAGGAAGTATATTTAAAGATTCATGGAGAGGATATGATAATTCATAGATTCATAGATAAATGCAATCAACTTCATACTTCTGCTTAAGCAAAATTAATTTTTTGTTGTTGTTTGCAAACCAAAAGATATCCAAGGTATGTGGTGATTTTTATTAATTATGATAGAATTTATGAGTGCCTCACTGGGTCTATCTTTATATCTAGTCAAAAGTAAGACTCATTTTAATTTAGATATTCTGTCTCTCCTTCCTCTATTTGCTCACCTCTTCAGTCTTATCTCTCTGATTTCATTCAGTCTTTCTCTTCCTCCATTGTCCTAATCTACTTCTATTCCTCTATGTTGCCTTTGTCCATTCCTCTCTCTTTCCTTCTTTCCCTCCATTCATTGATTCATCATATCCTTCCATCTTTTCCCATTTGACTCTGTCTCTCCATTCATCCATCCCTCTATCCTTTCACTCTTTGCACCCTTTTATTTAACAAATATGTTTCCTTTCATTTGTACACTTAAGAATCCAGTAAGCATTGCACTAGAAAGAAAATTTATAGGCTAATATCATTTTATATGCAAGCAATAACTCTTTATGCAGATTTACTTCGAACAGTCTAACAAAAGATCAGCAGAGCAAGGCCCAATAAGGTTTTTCCCAATAATTCATATTTAACTTTATTAATGAATTTTTAAAAGTTAACAGGTAAAGAAAAAAATGCACTGTGAAAAAGGTCAATAAATATATTGTCCAAATCATTATAAAACTCTGAAAAATCTAGAAGTGAAAGAAATAGTTTTAATCTTAAAATGGTTATGATAAAAACAATATGCTACAAACACCATAAGTGATCATGAAAGCTTTGGCAAATTTCACACTTAAGACATGAGAAGTAGATGGAATCCCATGAGCAACTTTATAAGATTACACATTGTATTAGTAATATAAACAGATAAAGAAATAAGAGGGAAAAATAATTGGAAAGAAAAGAAATGTTGAAGTTGCCTACAAGCATATATGAACAAAGATGTAAGAGAAATAATACTTTTTGTATACAACATAAATAACCTTTGAAAATGTTGCAGAGGGAATAAAAACCTTTATATTAGCTGGAACAACTAAAAAGTTCCTAGGAATAAATATGAAGAGACAATTTGTTATCCTTATATGTAAATATATAGGCAAAGTACATATATATACATTAATTATCAATGAATGGTGATGAGCAGAGGAGAGATAGAAAGAGATAGAAAAAATCCTGAAAGAGAAAACTTACTGTTGCAAAAATATGTTTTCCCTTAAATTTATCGATAGCTTCAATATATTTCCAATCCAAATCTAGCAATATTTTATTATAACTTTTAAAGTCATTTCCAATGGCCAAATGAAACAAACTAAGCAAAAATAGCCATAGGTTTCAACATCATTCCTCCTTACTTATGTTATTGTCTCCATTCCCATTTTCTGAAGGAGAAGACTGGAGAATGGATGCAGAAGGGCGAACAAATATCCAGCACAGTACTTAATTAAATTAGTGCACTTCCTCCATCCTCTAGGTTGCATTTTTCTCATAAATCATTATATATGTAAATTGGAAAAATTAACCACTAAGACTTTTTCAAAGAACCTCACTTCAAAAGGCAGTCATCAATTTGTTTGATCCACATAGCACTTAATACTAGATAACCAAGATAGGTGGAATTGTACCAAGGTTTAGGAGATTAAGTGAATTTTCAAAGACCAAGAGGGCCTTGGCTTATAAAATAGGTCCATTGAATTTATGCAAAATCTCAGAGAAACACATGTTGAAAAAGAATCTTTCAAGATGAACAATCTGAGTAAGACTGAAGGATCATAAACATCATTATTATAACTGTATTTCCACTGGGCAGAAAGCTGCATCTCCAAAAAAGAATTTGATTTCCTTCCTTCCTTCCTTCCTTCCTTCCTTCCTTCCTTCCTTCCTTCCTTCCTTCCTTCCTTCCTTCCTTCCTTCCTTCCTTCCTTCCTTCCTTCCTTCCTTCCTTCCTCCTTTCCTTCTTCTCTCTCTTCCTATCTAATTTTCTCTTTCTTCCTTTCCTCCATTCTTTCATCCATTCTTTCCAACAAAATTTACATGCATGGCTTAAAAAAGAGCAAGAGAAATTCAACATGATATGTTGGAGAATGATTCAAAATGTTTGATCTACTTATAAGGCTGAAAATCAAATTTGATTCTGAGTTACTTGATATTAGTAAATATCTCAATTCTTAATTGTCAGAAAAGAAGAACATATTATTTTCTCAGAAAAAATATCAGATATTCTTAGACATCAAATTTAAAATAAACTCTTAAGGAGGACCCCTAATTTTAAATAAGACTCTGAACTGTAAAATAAACACAGTACTTCATAATACAACTAAAAATGTATTCAACAAATGCAATGAATGTGCCATGGTCATGGAAGTGGTTGGTGATATGGGAGGAATGAGATGAGAGGGGTGGGAGTTATTTGGAAATTTCTTATTTTTTTTAAGGTAACATTTTAAAAAATAAAGACCAAAAAAAAAAAAAAGAAAGAAACAACAAGAAATAATAATAACAAGTGTAAGGATTTTTCATGAATTTTTATTGAAATCAGAGTAAAATATTAAACACACTGCATTTCAGAAGATAATGATCAGCACATAAACGTCCAGCATGTCCTGTGTGATCAGACCTGGACTCTATAGAGAACCTAGAAAGGGGAAGAGAAATCCCTTCTCTTTTAGATCATCTTTCCAACAACTAGCATTTCTGACAGACAGGTTTTTGAGTGGCATAGACATGTTGAGGATATTCTCTCCAACAAGTCCTGAAATGATACAGTAAGGAGGGAAATGTACTATCAACTATAAAATAAAAGGCGTCATCGTTTTGTACATATTATGATGTTTGTTTAAGAGGGAAAAAGTCAAATAAAGACATTAGGAAGTGCAGAAGAAGGAGTTATTTATACATAGGAATTTATTATAATTAAAATATGGTCATGGCAATCTGGGAGAAAGTAAGGAATATTCCATAAATAGTATTGGATAATTATGATTACTATAAAGAGATGAAAAGGGAAATGTTGATAGTGTTTACCAGGTATATTAGAAAAAACAGAAGTGCAAAATAAAATGGGAGAATATGTGTAAATTTGGTAATTACACACACAATGAAGGCAGAATATCCATTTTCATCTCTGTATTTGAGGAACCAAATTATGTAGTTTAGATTAAAAGTAATTTAGAAGGCTGAGAGATGTGTTTCTGAACACTGACAAACTGTATGAAATTCATGTGATAACTGAAGGAAAATTACATTATATTTCTATCTAATAACTGAAAGCAAGCATTTGGTAGATTTTTATCAGGCCCTCTATTTGTTATAGGAAAAATATGAGTTAAAAATTAAGAAGACTTATTACCCCTAGAATGTGTTTGATACCTTAAATCCTGGTGAGTGTTCCTATCTGGCTTTAAAAAAATAATATAGCACTTTGGGGCAAAGATGCAGCCTAGTAATCCAGCACTGGAAGCCAAGATGGAGAAGATCTCCACAGCTGCCATGACCTTCCCCTTGGTGCTGTGGTAGACAGGGAGGAAAGTGACCCAAACACTGCAGAACACCAACATGCTGAAGGTCAAGAACTTGGCTTCATTAAAGGTGTCAGGAAGGTTCCTGGCCATGAAAGCTACAGTGAAGCTCCCGAGAGCCAAGCAGCCCAGGTATCCCAGGACACAGTAGAAGGCAGTGGGTGAGCC
Organism: Dasypus novemcinctus; assembly: GCF_030445035.2. NCBI lineage: Eukaryota > Metazoa > Chordata > Mammalia > Cingulata > Dasypodidae > Dasypus > Dasypus novemcinctus. The sequence continues at coordinate 41,803,765 of NC_080702.1, read as the reverse complement.
CTTATTGCACTCAATGATGATATAACCAGGCTCAGAGTGTGCATCTTTATCAACAAATGGGGGAGAGGTTCCCAGCCAGATGCCACAGAGTGCCATCTGGATCAGGGAGCAAATGGGAATAACAAAGTTAGGTGCTCCTGACACCAAATACTGCCTCGTCCTTCTCCTGGGAGCAGTGAGCTTGAATGCCAGAACCACAGTGATTGTTTTGGCCAAGATAGTAGACACAGCCACAGTAAACACGATTCCAAATGTGATTTGTTGGAGGATGCAGGTGGCTGTGTTAGGGCGACTGATGAAGAGTAAGGAGCAGAGGAAGCACAGGATGAGGGAAATGAGCAGGATGTAGCTGAGGATCCTGTTATTGGCCTTGACTATTGGAGTGTCTCTGTGCTTCACAAAGACCCCAAGAATAACAGCGGTGAGGAAAGAGAAGCAAAGAGCTGTGCAGACCAGAGCCATCCCCAAAGGGTCTCCAAAAGCCAGGAAGGTTACAGCTTTTTGAAGGCAGTGATTTCTCTCACTATTTGCATACTGATGATCTGCACACTTCACACACTCGTCCATATCTGGTGAGAAAAGCAATGTGTCATCAGCTCAGGTTCAGTAATTTTAACTTATTTACAAGACCCCAAAAGAAACACATTGGGTAGTTTTAGCCATTGTTTCTCTGTGTGCATTGACTTCATATAACTGTGTGCTATAATCTCTATATTTTTCTTCTGTTACGCAGCCCATCTGAAGCACCTTTCCTAAATTCAAATAATTACATCTCCTACATCTTCAAAAATGCTAACTTGTTGACATGTAAACTAGATTCCTTCTGCTTGGGTACTTTGACCCAATACTATTTTTGTGAGATTCTTCTATGTCACAGTATGCAAATACAGTTTCTTTTTACAAACACATCTAGTCTGCTAAACATTCATTTTCTCTTCACTCTGCACCCATTACCTAGTAAACTCTACTAAACTTTTGACTCTGGAGATTTGATATTTCTAGAATTCTATTGCAAGTAATATAGTACAATCTCTTTGTTTTTGTAACTTCCATATTTCAAGTGTGTAATATTTACAAGTTTCTTTCAAGTAACACCATATCTCAGAAATTCATTTTTTCCTTGTGGCCGAATAATATTCTCTGATGTGCAAGTTCCATATTTTATCAATTTAGCTATGATGGACACTTGGATTATTTCCACATGTTGGTGTTATGAATAATGCTGCTACACACATTGTACACAATTACTATTCTGAGAACCTCTTTTCACTTTTAATGTAAACCTAGAAGTGCATTACCAGATCATATGGTGATTGCATCATTAAATTTTTGAGGATGTGCTGTAATGCATTCCACAGGGACTGAACTACACTACATTCTCATGAATGGGTGTCTAGAGTTCCAATTTCTATGACTCCTCTCCACCACTTGTTATTTTATATTTCTAAAATATAGTGGTCTTTTTAAAATTGTATAAACTACTCACTTATATTGCTGGATAGATTTCAATATAATAATACATCATATTTTATTTACACATTTTACTGCTGATAGAAGTTTAAATGCTTATGGGTTTTAGTTATTACCAATAATGCTGTTCTGAGCATCTTTGTACATCTAGTACAAATATCATGCTCCATTACTGGGTAATAGACTATATAAACATCTTTGTAAATAATGCCATCCTGTTTTATAAATGGTTACACCAGTTTAAACTCCAACAAACAATATTCATTCCAGGTGTACCTTTTTCTGTCAGAACCTTAACATGGAAGTTGTTTAATTTTTGCTATTATGAGGAATGTTTTTAGCTTTTTTTTTTTAAAGTATTTCTTTTTTTTTTTTAAAGATTTATTTATTTATTTATTTCCCCCCCTCCCCCGGTTGTCTGTTCTCTGTGTTTCTGTGTCTATTTGCTGCGTCTCATTTCTTTGTCCGTTTCTGTTGTCCTTAAGTGGCACTGGAAGTGTGGGCGGCACCATTCCTGGGCAGGCTGCACTTTCTTTCGTGCTGGGCAGCTCTCCTTATGGGCGCACTCCTTGCGCATGGGGCTCCCCTACACGGGAGACACCCCTGCATGGCACGGTACTCCTTGCGCGCATCAGCACTGCACATGGGCCAGCTCCACACAGGTCAAGGAAGCCTGGGGTTTGAACCATGGACCTCCCATGTGGTAGACAGGTGCCCTAACCACTGGGCCAAGGCCTTTTCCTGTTTTTAGTTTTTTTCACCATGATTTTTGTTTGGAATTTCTTGGTGCCTAGTTAATCTGAACACTAGCTCATCTGTGCATTGCACATTTCAAAATGTTTTTCTGAGAAGAGCCTGTGCACAAGTCAGGCCATTTTTATTACTGTATTTTGTGTCTGTCTTCTGCATTTGTAAAAGCATTCTATATATGTCAGATATGATTTCTCACTGGCTAGATTTATTTTACATATTTTATCCTACTTTGGTTGTTCCCTTCTATTTCTAATTTGGTCTTATTTTTGTTGTTTAATTTTAAATAATGAATGAGTGCTGATTTTTATTAAATGTTTTCCTGAACTTTTTGAAATGATTGTTTCTACATTTCTGGGGGTTCATTTACTGAATTATTTTGCATAAAACAAACTTCATTACAATAACTTCTTTATGTAATATAGCTGGATTTGGATTGCAGCTTTTCTTTTTAGCAAATAGAAGTTTAGTCTCAAGAAAAAAAGTGATCTGTAAATTTGGTTTCTTGCAAAAATTTTATCAGAATTTGGTACCAATGTTAAACTCTTCTCATAAAATTAAATGTGAAGTCTTTTTCACATTTTCCTAGTATCTGGAAAAGTTTGAGTAGATAAGTATTCTTTTTTCCTTGACAGTTTGTTTGGATTTCTCAGGAAAGTCATAGACTTATAAAAACTTTTTGAGAAGATATCTCATTTTAAACTATGGTTTAATATCCTAACAAGATATGAATCTTTTCAGATTTTCCTTTATTACTGGGACGTATATGGTAATATTTATTTTTTTTGGAATTTGGGAATTTCATTTCAATTTTCACATAAACTTGAATGAATTTATTTATACTATCCATTTCTGATTTTAAAAATTCTGTACATATTTTCCAATTTTAAATCATTTATTATGTAATATTTCTTAATTCATTATTCTACTAATTTATCAGTTTTGACTTTTATTAGACAGCTTTGAGTTTTTATCCTTTCATATTTGTCTTTCATTACATTTTATTTTCATAATTATTATATTCTTTTATTTTATATTTATTCTACTGTTCTTATTTTAATTTGTGATACTTATAACTTCAGATTTTTACATTAAAATATATATACTAATAGTACACACACACATATATAAAATTTAGGATGATATATTATATTCAGAGGATATCTTTAGCTGCATTACCTGAAACTTGAAATGTGGAAATTCCAGTTTTATACATTTTATAAATCTTATTGTGCTATTTACTTTAAACCATGGTTTATTCGTGTAATTCTTTACTTTAATTTTTATTTTTATCTTAAAATATCTTTTTAAGGTACATATATCTCAAAAAAATGGTACATTAAAAAATATAAAAGGCTCCCACATATCCAACACCTCCCCCAATACTCCCACAACAGCATAATTTTTCATCATTGTGGCATATTCATTGTATTTGGTGAGTGCATTTTGGAGCACTGCTGCACTGCATGGATTAAAGTTTACATTGTAGTTTACACTCTCCCCCAGTCCATTTAGTTGGTTATGGCAGGATATATAATGTCAAGCATATGCCCCTCTAATATCATTATGGACTACTCCAAGTCCTGAAAATGTCACCACTTCTTATCTCTTCTCCCCCTTCCCTGTCCTCAGGAACTACCATGGCCACTGTCCCCAGATCAATGCTACAGTTTCCTCCATTACTAGATGCAATACTTCTATAGCAGAATACTAGTAAATTCACTCTAATCCATATTTTATTGCTCCAACCTGAGGACCCTGGGTTGGTGATGTCCTCTCTGCTGCTATCTTGAGATGGGGTTTAGATCCCACATGGTTGATGGATGTAATTCTCCTGCTTGGAGTTGGAGGCACTCTCAGTTCCCTGGTACAGTTGTTGACCATCTTCACCTCCCTGTTAGCTGACATATGCAAGTCCAGCAAACCAGAGAGTAGGCACTGCTACTCTGCTGAGGCTCAGAGCCCAGCATGTACATAACCAGTCCAGAGATTAAAGTCCTCTGGATAAACACCAAATCTAGGCCAACTATAGGTTCAGTAAAAGTGAACAGAAGAGGCATGTGTAGAAAGTTCATATCTGAGTACAACTCCTTCATACACAGGAACACAAATTCCAAAGTACGGTCCACTGATAAGGCGCTGGACTCCAGAGCCAATTTCCATGATCATAGAACCTGTGTTCTCTGTAGTTCTCAGGAGCACCTGTAACTGGGATTGTATCTGCTTGTGCTGTCTCTGGGATCCTAATGATGTGGGTATTAAGATGACACATCTGATGACCTCCTGACACTTTTTTATTTTATTTATTTATTTTTTATTTTTTTGTTTGTATTTTTCTAAAGACAAAAGTTTTACTTTAAGTCATAAGTAGTGAGCTTTCAAGATACAAGGGATGTTCGCCTCAACTCAAGAAGGACGAGAAGAGCCTTCTCTGCTCTGGGGTGAATGCCAGGAAAAGGGTGGAGGGTGAGGAGAGTGGAGAACACCAGCTGAGCAGCCTCAAGGCTCCATGTGTGCACAGCTCTTGGAAGTTCTGGGGAATCACAGGCTCTGGGTAAGAGCGGCTTCCTTCAGTGATGGGTTTGTCTTTTTTACACACTCTTTTTCTGGATTCCTGCCAATAATCCTCAACAAGCCTGACTCAGTTCACTGCTCTCAGGATAGTGTAGGAAAGAGGGTCCTGAGGCCAGAATTGGAACCTTCTCTGTTACTCCAAAGAGCAGTGTGTCTGACTCCCAGTTTCATACCCCATGAAATTAAACGTCAGCCTGCAAGACTGCTAAGGACCCTCCCCCTTTTTTTTATTGTTCTCTACCTTTTCCCTTTATTTTTTTAATTTTTTTATTCTTTTTTTAAAATATTACATTCAAAAAATATGAGGTCCCATTCAACCTCACCATCCCCACCCCACCACTACCCCCACAGCAACACAGTCTCCCATCATCATTCCTGATACTTTTTAAAAGACTCTTAGCCATATATACTCATTTGTCTTTGCCATTCCCCCTTTATTCAAGGCATTTTTCTAGTTGCATCACCAGTTAGTGATTGGTGGTAATCCATCTGTGCCACAGAGGCTCATCCCCGGTAGTCTTGTCCCCTGGTGGGGGGAAGGTAATGAATTTACATGCTGAGTTTTGCTTAGATAGTGGCCACATGTGAACAATTTGGAGGCTCTCAGGAGGTAAATCTTGGGCACCTTGCATCTCTAGGACTAGTTCAAATTTCAGGCACACAGGCCCATAAGAATTGTCATCAGTTCTTTGTCCACAAGCCTCTCCTGTTACTTTTACCAGAACTGTAGTTGGTGTTGGAATTTAAGGTACAGCCAGGGGACCTGAATCTCTGGACTGATCATGTGATAGCCGTGCCCTGAGCCACAATAGACTTGCAACTCCTACACTCTGGTTTATTGGACTTATCCCACTCAGCTACCCAGGAGGTGAAGAAGGTCAACCACCACACCAGGGAGCCAAGAGTGCCTATGACTGAAAGCAGGAAAATTGCATTCAGCATCAAAATGGGAAATCTAAGCCTCCTCTTGATATAGATGTTGAGTGGACACAACCATTCTAAGGTCCACAAGATGGAGGAATAGAGTATGATTTAGACTGGACTTACTGATAATCTATTCATGAAATATTGTGATTAGTAATCAACAACATATGGCACTGGTGTGGAGAAAGTGTCATGGTGGCTGGGGGGTAGGGAGTGGGAGGAAGAGATATGATGTGGGGGCATTTTCAGGGTTGGAGTTGTCCTGGATGTTGCTGCAGGGACAGTTACCAGACATTATATGTCCTCCCATGGCCCCCTGGGTGGGCAGTGGGAGAGTGTGGGCTATGGTGTGGACCATTGACCATGAGGTGCAGTGGTGCTCAGAGATGTATTCACCAAATGCAATGACTGTCTCACGATGATGGAGGAGGTTGTTGTTATGGGGGGAGGAGTGGGGTAAGGAGGGTGGGGGTTATGGGGACCTCATATTTTTTTAATGTAATATTAAAAAATAAAGACAAAAATGTAACTTTTTATTATTTATATATCCTTAAAAAAGACAATTTATTAAAAAAGAAAGAAGAATGAAAATATAAAATTATACCACAACCACCACACCATGGAGCCTAGAGTGATTACAACTGAAAATGGGAGGATTGCATCCAGCATCCATGTGGAATCTGAGCCTCCTCTTGACATAGAGGTACAATGGACACAACCATTCCAATGTCCACATAGAAGAGGTGGTATTGGATTGGGAAAAGTGGACATGGTGGACGATGGGTATGGGGAAAGGCAGGAAGAGATGAGAGGTGGAGGCGTCTTTGGGACATGGAGCTGCCCTGGATGGTGCTTCAGAGGTAATCACCGGACATTGTAAATCCTCACAGGGCCCACTGGATGGAATGGAGGAGAGTATGGGCCATGATGTGAACCATTGTCTATGAGGTGCAGAGGTGCACAAAGATGTACTTACCAAATCCAATGGATGTGTCATGATGATGGGAACGAGTGTTGTTGGAGGGGGGAGAGGGGGGGTGGGGGGGTGGGGTTGAATGGGACCTCACATATATATTTTTAATGTAATATTATTACAAAGTCAATAAAAAAAATTAAAAAAAAATTATACCACATCAAGTGTTAAAAAATTGCTGTGTTGATTTTTCTTAGGATGTCATTGAGTTTGTCAATAAGTTTGGGTAGTATAGACATCTTAATAATGTGTCCGAGCATGTAGGGTATCTTGGAGAATGATCCATGTGCACTTAAGAATAATATAAATCCTGCTGTATTTGGGTGTAATGCTCTGTATACATCTATTAGGTCCAGGTCCTTTAATATATTGTTCAAGGTCTTTGTTTCTTTACTGATTCTCTGTTGAGTTATTCTGTCCAAGGTGATAGTGGTATATTAAAACCCTGACTATAATTGTAGAGACATCCATTCTTTCACTTAGGGTTTCCAGTGTTTGTTTCATATATATGAAGGTGCTCTAATTATGGGCATAAATGTTTATGATAGTTATTTCTTCTTGAAAGTTTATCCCTTTCACTAGTATGTAGTGTCCTTGTTTGTCTTTCATGATAGTTTTGCATTAAAATCTATCTTGTCCGATGTTAATATGGCCCATTTTTGGTTATTGTTTACCTGTAAGATTGTTTTCCAGCCTTTCACTTTTAATGTCCTCGAATCCCTGGGTCTAAGATGTGTTTCTTGTAGACAGCTTATAGATATGTCTTATTTCCTTACACATTTTTCCAATCTGTGTCTCTTAACTGATGAGTTTAATCCCTTGACATTCATTGTTATAACTTTCAGGGAATTACTTTTATTAGACATATTTTCTTTGCATTTGTCTTTGTGATATGTTTGGGTTCTTTTTTTCCCTCTCTTTTTCTCTTCTTAGTTGTTCTAACAGTCTCCTTCAACTCTATCTCTCATGTGTTTTTTTTTCTATCTTCATTGAGAATTCCTTTTGTTATCTCTTGAAGGACAGTCTTCTTGTTGGCATACTCTCTTAGTTTCTGTTTATCTGTGAATATTTTGACTCTCCATCATTTTTGAAAGCTAGCTTGGTGAATAGAGTATTCTTGGTTGGAAATTTTTTCCTTTTACTGCCTTGTGGATGACATATGACTCCCTTCTTGCCTCCATGTTTTCAGATGAAAAATCAGCACTTAATCATATGGAGCCTCCCTTGTATGTGATGGTTCTTTTTCTGTCACTGTTTTCAGTATTTTCTCTTTGTCTTGAGTATTGGATAATTTGACAAGATTATGTCTTGGTGTGGGCATTTGGGGATTAAAGTTGTTTGGGGTATGTTGTGCTTCCTGGACATGTTTATCCATCTCCCTCAATAGGTTTGTGATGCTTTTAGCCATTTTTTCCTCCTACACCCCTTCTGTCCCCTTTCCATTCTCTTCTCATCTGGGATGCATGTTTGAGTATATTGCATTGTAATTTAGGTCCCTATGTCCCCGCTGTATTTTTTTCCCTCTTTTTACCAATAATTCTACTATTTGTTTGATTTCAGATGTACTGTCTTCCTCATCACTAATTCTTTCCTCTGCCTCTTCAAAACTGCTGTTGTTTGCTGATCGTGTATTTTTGATTTCTTGGATGGTACTGTTTATCACCATCATATCTGTTATCTTTTTTACATATGTTTAAAATGGGTTCTCTATGATCCCCAAGTGTTTTCTTAACATCCTTAATCTCTTCCTTCTCTTCATTAAATTGATCCATGTTATAATGTTTTGAGAGTTTAATTGGTTGTTCAATGTTCTGATTCTCTTCCTGGTTTTTAGCTTGTTCATTGGATTTGTTCATGTTTTCCTGATTTTAGGTATGGTTTGCAGACACCTGCTGCATTGTAAATTACCAGACTGCCCCCTCAGGGAGGATTCTGTTTCCACTTATCCAGGTTTTTACAAGAGAGATGACAAAGGTGCATTCAATCAGACACCATCTTGCCCCACTTCCTCAATAGTGTATTTCTTAATCTCCATATGTTTGGGAAATGAATTTTTGGTTAGACTATTCCTTTATATGTGCACATGGAACATTTATTCAAACTTACCATATAAAAATGTGTACATGAACCTTTTTTCCACATTGACTAAATTCCATGTTATTTCATCAGTTCAACAGGTCTCAAATAACTGAAATAATAGTAAACATTTCAGGAAATTCAACTACATATTAATTATCAAAAAAAAACTTAGAAATTTCCAACCATAGAAGTGATTCTAGAATTTAATATATGAATATATATAATTTAAACGTGTTAATTATATTATGTAAAGAATATTTAGCTCTTTTCTACATCATGTCTCAAACCACATACCGAATATTCTGTGAGATCCTGTCACATAGAAACTGTGTTTTGGTACTCTGAAATTCTGAAAATTATGTGCAGTGATTATTTCCTTTATTTTATTTTATTTTATTTTATATATAATAATTTGGCCAAGATTTTATCACATCCTCCACTCTTCTTACATAATACTAATGTGACTGCCTCTGTGAGGAATTCCATCAAACCTTCCTCCCAAGGAAAGTACTGGTCCCTAGGACCCTGTTCAAATATTTATAGCATATTTGAAACATGGACAAAAATAGTCTATGTTTACCTTCCCATTTACCTGTGAACTAGAGGAGAGCAGAAACAGAAATTCCTCATTAAGACTTTGTTACTTCATCCTCATGTTGGACGCAATAGAACTAAACATTCCCTAAATCATTTCCAAACTTTCTGAACATCTGCTCTGTGTCATGAACAGTTTTAGACACAGAAATGGAGTAAGGTTAAAACACATTACTTAATTATAATCTAAACATTCTTTCAATCAAGATGGAAAGCAGATACTTGTAATCACATGTGTTAAATTCCAAGAGAGGCATGAAAGGTATATTAATTTGGTGCGGTCAACAAAGGTCTTTCCAGAAACTATTTGGCCTTCAGTGTGTCTCAACAATGACTCAAGTAAATTACTTAAGGGCATAGAAAGGGTGTTATATCAAAGGGAAATATTTTTATTATTAAAACAAAATTACTAAACAAAGGAAAGAAGAAATTTGTTTCTGTAGTTTTCCTCCAGATTCTTTCCACTACCTTGTGTGGTCAGGGGATATAAAGGAGAGGTGGGGACCTTTTTGAGGGCAAAACTTACCTGTGTCATTGGAAATCTCATTCTCTGAGCAGGGGGTGCAAAGAAAGCAACATGCTGCTTTTCCTTCTTGAAAAGTCTTCCTGAATCCAGGCAAACACTTCTTACTACATACAGAGTGGGGAGTCTGGGAAGAAAACCAGATACATGTTATTAACAGCTGTGTATTTACTTCTCCAACCTTTAGATGGTTTGGGGTATTGGGTATCAACAATTTTAAATTTTAAGTGCCTAAATCAAATTTATTGATAAGATGTCAGGTTTATTTTATGATATGAAATAAAATAATTTAGAAATGTATCTTTAAATAAATGTTTTCTTTTCCCATCCTGTGGACAGTATGTGAGAAAAATTTTCTTGTGTAAAGGTAAGTGGTTAAACTAATAATGTGAACACTTACTTAGCAGGAAGGAGGAAGACAACTGCTGTGGAGGTTAGGTCAATGTGTTAACACAGCCAGTGTTTGATCAAGTAAACATTGGGCTAATTGTAATAAAGGACACTTATCGACTTTAGTCATCAGTGAATTGACTGCATAGATGACTGATTACATGTACAATCAACCAGGGAGATTGGTGTCAGCAATGGATAAGGTTTTATCCGATCAATTCAGTGCCTTAAAATAAAAAGTGATTTCAGCATTTGGAGAGAAATTCCCTGTTCTTTGAATAGCCAATATCTCCTGTAAACTCCACCAAGGACTTTCATGGGACCTTCACCGGAATGCCTGTTTGCAGACTGCCTGCAGAATCTGGACATGTTCATCCCTTGGTCCCATGAGAGAACTATATTAACTCATTTACTATTTACAGATATCTCATGTTGATTATCTTTCTTTAGAGAACCTGCACTAATAAAATATCCATTGCAAGATTTTGTTACTTTTGTGTAATATTAAGTATTGTAATTGTGGCCTACCTACCTCGGAAAATCCTGTGGCCCATTCTATCATCTCCTCAGAAAGAGACAATTGTTGATCACGTGGCATATCTGAGTTAAAATGTCCTACTTTAACTTTATGTCCAAAACCTTCTGGAAAATTCCAAAAGTTGAGAATGTCATACCTAGCTTCAAATTTCCTTTCCTTATCCAAATTCACTGGATCACCAGCAGAATTGTTAAATTGGATGTTCTTCCGAAATGGATGTAGCTATAAGAGACACACCTGTGAGCAATTGTGCCCACTGAATAAGACAGATCACCAAGGTGGTAACATCTCTGATCCTCTGTCATCCCTGCTTCCTAAGGCAACTTTATCAGTAACATTCAATTAAGTAAAAAAAAAAAAAAATAAGAAACCGTAAGGTGGACTAAAATGTTATAGCATTTACAAAATATTTTCAGTAGAAAATTCCAAATACAATGAAATCAAAACAATCTGTGAGAGTGTGATATGAACAAACCTTAATAGAAGAATCAAATCTCAGCACCCTCAATTACTAACTGAATTCTCCCCAAGTAAGTTCAGCAATACCTGAAGAGGTTGCAGAATTAAATGATATGATTGATGTGCAGTATCTTACAGAGTGCCTAAAACTAATTCGAAAACAAGTTTGTTCCTGTTGTCATGCAAATGTTTAATGGAAGAGGTCTAGGTATTTTATATTAAAAATATTAGCAGGGCAGAATGTTGAGGGCCTTAGTAACATGAAACATTGGCATTGATTAATAACTCCTTCCATATCTGCTATCAGCACCTTCCTGTTCATGACCATTTCTACCTAGGTCTAGGTTTACCTCTTAGACAGTGAACAAGTAAACAATCTCTTGCTCTTTTGGAGAGACAACCCTAAACTTCTTGACTTGAGCATATGTTCCACACCAAGAAAGTCATGATTATGGCATGTTCTGAAATACACATATTGTTCAATGGAAGAGGTATTACCTGCCAGGGGTAAACACCCAGTCCATCTCCATTTTCCACTGACTGCATTTCTAATCGTTGAAAAAGCATTTCATGAAGGCTCTGAGCTACAGCATACACCACATTATACACATTATAACTTCCTACTTTCATGTCCTTGTCAAACAGCGACCAAGGCAGCAACTCCAAGGAGGCATTGGGAGGACAATTCTCCAGAGTGTTACAATCAGATTCAGAAACCAAGCAATCAAAAGAGACGTACCACAATTTCCTGAGGTAAAAGTCTTCTGGGTATTTTGAAGGTTTAACTGTCTGCATGAAAGTTTTAAAATCAGGCAGTTCACCAATATTCTGTGAAAAAATGAGGGCCCCATGGAATGAATCTAGTAAAAAGTCTCTCTCGCTGGTGGTAAAATCCCATTGTGAGGCTGTGATCCAAACTTTCCCTATTACTAAGAAATTCCATCTCCAAAAGCTCAGTCCCATTAGTGAGTCAGAGTCACCATAAATGAGAGTCACATTTACTGTTGATTTTCTGATCCGTAAATGATATTGCCAGTCTTTTGAGTAATATGACCTCTCAGTGACAGGAATCATTTCCAGAAAGCCTGCACAGACTCCCTTTTTGTCCATCTCTTCTCTCAAGTCCCATAGGAACTTCACACCTCTCTTATCTTCTGAGATGACCAGTCCCACCCAGTTCCAACTAAAATGAAGCATCAGTGAGACCATGCCAAGAGCCAGAGATGTGTCCTTGGGGGTAATCTGATAGAGAGATGAAAACTGTCCATCATCACTCAGTTGTGGGTCATAAAGGCCATAAGCAAGCTAAAGGAGAAGGATTAAATAGCTAGTATGAGAAAGAGAATTAGTCAGAAGCACAAACTCAGCCCAGATGAAAATTAAACAATGTTTTAAAGAGGAAGAAGGGAAGACTTGCTCTTTTTATATTCTAATCATCTCCCAATCCCTGAGAGAATAATGGAAATTAATTGATCAGTTTCAAGGGTCTAGGAAACTCCTTTGTCTCTTACTCACCTGACCTCACTTATGTTCTGGGAAAGGATATGTGAACATCCCACCATGTCTCTGTATACTAGCTGTACCCTTTGAGAAATGTGTAAACACAATTCCCTCTTTTGACCTTTTCTTTTAAGGTCACTGAAAATAGCAAAGGAAACATTAATTCATCTTCCCTCTAATGAGGTTCACCTGTGGAATTTTGTAGAGTTCCAGCAGTGTCCCAATCTGGGTAGAAACTGCCCACGTTGTTCCCGTAAGGGCTGCTATAGACTTGGTCTCTTTCCTGCAGGTGTAATTAGGGAGGTCCTTGTCCAGTCCTGATTGCCAAATAATGGGATTCTCCAATGTTGTCTGTTCACTGTGTAGTGAATTGTACAGATCAAATCCCAAAGTAATGTTGGGTAAAAGATGGGGGTTCCTGTTGATCTCTTCAATTGCAAAAATCAAGGCCAGAACATACTGGTAGTTCTTGGTCTCAAACCTGTGTGGAAGGCAGAAGACTGAAATCATGATTATCTTCAAATTCAATTAAATGCCCAAATTCAGGTTGAAAGCACAAGTAGTCTCATTCTCGATGAGTTCTTCTGAAGCCTTAGAAATTTATCTAATTCAAAAAGAGCAAAAATGTATTTGATTGCTATGATTGAATTCTGCTTCCTTGGAGGAAGATGATACTGTTTACAAAGGAAAGTGTAATGAGTGATGAAATTCATATAGAATTTTTAATTTATTCTTTATATCAGGAAATAAAAATGATTTTTTTCATATTAATACATTATTAAATGGTTTATATAATGACAGTATTATTGTCATGAAGTTGAAGTTACAGTAATTCCAACTGAAGGTTATATCTCTTCAAAAGTTCAGTTCCAGTGCTTAGGTAGAATTGGATGTGAGAGACAGAGGGGCATAACATCTGCATGGTGAGAAGTGTCCACAAAAAGAATGACAATGAATTCACTGAAGGCTCTACCCCATCAAATTTTGGATCTGCCATCTTCCAACATCAACAAACTGAGAAGAATATCAGAGCACAGTATAGGAAGAATCATGCAAGGCAGGAATATTTGAGAGAAGAAAAATAATGAAGTGTGAGTTTTTGCCTAACTATACCTAATAGGACTGGAAACAATGTAGTATTGTAAAGGGAAAAGTGTTATGATGTCTAAAAGGTCTCTTAACCATTTCTTTATTAAAATATTACAGAGACAGATAAAGTAGATACAACCCTAGTAATTGGTTCTTCTGAGAGCTACAGAGAACCACAGGTTCTATGGACATGGCAGATGGAGTTCAGTGCCATGTCAGTTGGCCCTACTTTGGAGTTTATGGTTCTGTGTGATGGAGCTGGAATTAGACGTGATCTTTTCCCCAAGCCTCTCCTGTTACTTTTAACAGAAATATAGTTGGTGCTGGAGTTCAATATATACACAGGGGACTTCAATCTCTAGACTGACTATATGATAGCCAGGCCCTGAACCTCAACGGACTTCAGCTCCTACACTCTGGTTTATTGGACTTATCCCACTCAGCTAACATGGAATTGAAGAAAGTCAACCACCACACCATTGAGCCAAGAGTGCCTTCAACTGAAAGCAGGAAGATTGCATCCAGCATCCATGTGGAATCTAAGCCCTTTCTTGATATAGATGTGGAGTGGATACAAAGATTCCAAGGTCCACAGTTTGGAGGAATAGAATATGGATTAGAATGGACTTACTGATATTCCATTCATGAACCATTGTGATTACTAATCGAAGAAAATGTGGCATTGGTGTGGAGAAAGTGACCATGGTGGCTGCTGGGTGTGGGGAATGGAACGAAGAGATGAGATGTGGAGACGCTTTTGGGACTTGGAGTTGTCCTGGGTGATGCTGTAGGGACAGTTACTGCACATTGTATGTCCTCCCATGGCCCACTGGGTGGACTGTGGGAGAGTGTGGTCTCTGATGTGGACCATTGACCATGATGTGCAGCAGTGCTCAGAGACAGTCACCAAATGCCGTGAATGTCTCATGATGATGAAGGAGATTGCTGCCATGGGAGGAGGAGTGGGGTAAGGGGTATGGGGGGTATATGGGGACCTCAGGTTTTTTGAATGTAATTTTAAAGAAATAAAGACAAAAAATATTACAGTCCTATTAACATTAATATTAATCCAAGATCTTCAGTTCTATTCCCTTCATATGACTCTTATTCTTTTCATCTTTATTGTTGATTTGTGCAGTTTCACTTCCTTAATCAATAAGTCATTTCTGGGCACAAATGAAATTCTTTACATTTTTATTACCCAGCAAAAGAATTTCCAAGAAGAATGAAAATCTGCTTTCATTTCAAAAGTCCTTTTTTACAGACTTGATTAACACAGTAATAGGTATTCCATACTGTACATTTCACCATTAGACACAGGTTTCCAAATGTGCTCAAAAAAAACAAACTTGGTAAACTTTTTTCAAATATAATTTATATTTAATAGATATATTTTATCATTTGGGAGAGAAAGGTTGAAATTTCTCACTATGATGCCTGATTTTATATCTTGTTTCTCTTTATTGTTTATTTATTTGAGGCTACTATATCTTTATGTATTTATAATAATTGCTTTTCCTTTGTGCAGATTTGAACATTTTATTATTATGAATGCACCATTCGATTCCTAAGGATGCATTTTTTCCTCACCCATCTATAAATATACTTACCTATGGTTAATTATGGCTCTTATCTTTAGTAATCTTTGGTATCTTTGTAACTAATTGCATACTTTGGTTTTCAAGTTTTCATTTATTTCTTTAAATGTGTCCTGTAATCACGTTTTACAAGGAAGTAGGATAATAAAATCTCCTATGGAAAACATTGAATTACCCTGAAGGAAACTCTTCTAATACATAGGGAAAAAAACAACATGCAGAAAATAATATGAAACAATCTTTTAAAAAAAGACTATTAGCAAATTAGATAATTTCCTATCAGTCTTCACTTTTCTGCAATGATTAAAATGTATGCACTCATAGAAGTTGATAAAGCATTAAAGAAAATTGAGCATGTAACTGAATATATTTGTTAGGAGAAGAGTATTTTAATATGAATAAACACACACACAAAAAAACACTCAAAATCAGAAATTAGACTCTGCTTATATGGATAGATATTGAGTAAAAATTGGAGGTGGCTGAGGGTGAGGTAATGAAGGATCACCCCCATTCAGGGGCTGATCTGCACAGGCAGATACTCTCCCCATTCCAGATCTGAATGAGCCAAAACCATTAGCCAAGTTTGCTGATGCAGAGTGTCATATGCCTCATGTATCATGGGATGTAATTTGCTCGATTAATCCCTGAACAATAAGAATTTCCTTTAAAATCAAGGTAAGGATAAGGCCTGTTAATTTCAAGATTGCTTTGTACCTTACTGGAATTGCTAGCGATTAAATAACAGGCAAATAAGAATGGAAAGAAAGGAGCAAACCACAATCTTTTCATGGTAGTAAGATGGGTCAATGGGAAACCCAAGAGGAAATGTGAAAATTGTTTGTAATTGATAAGGAAGTAGTCAACCGAATATATACAACTGTTAATGGCATTTAAATATAATATCAATAATTTATTAAAGCTTTATGGGAAATAGATATGATAGCAATAAATTAATAATAAATTCTTTAATATTATTAATGGTATAATATTGGGCAATTTCATTTATGCATTTTAATATAATAACAATTAACATAATCATGATTGATTATTATTAAGAAATTTATTAACAATAAATTCACAGTAAATTTACCCATAAATCAATTCCTCTGTTACCAATGAACAGTATCATAAAGATCTATTGAGGAATGTAAAAGCATCAAAAAACAGGGAACTGGGTTTAATTCTATGGTTGAGCACCTGCTTCCCATGTATGAGGTCTCATGTTCAATCCCTGGCACCTCCTAAAAAAATGTCACAACTATGTCAATGGTCTGCAAACAAACATGCTATAAAAGTTTAGTAGTATTATGATGGAATTAATGAAAATAGTCCAGTAATGATTGAAGTGATGAATGCACAAATATGTGATTATACCAAATATCATTGATTGTGCATTTTTGATGAATTGTATGCTCCATGAATATGCATCAATAACATTGTTTGGTTTAAAAAAAGTTAAAACAATTAAACATTACAAGTTACAGGGCCCAGAGGATGAGAAGGAGAAAGGGAATTATTTTTTAGTGGGTGAGGGTTTTCTATTAGAGATGATTAAAACCTTTGGGTAATGGATATTGGTGATGACAGCACAATAAATGTGAATATCATTAATACCACTGTATTGTACACTTAACAGTGCTTAAAATGGAAAATTTGGATGATTTGTATATTAGTATAAACTATTTTAAAAATTCATTGAGATATTTATAAGGTAATGTTAATATGGCTTAAGAGGTTTTCTGGAAGGATGGTAAGTTCAGGAAATTAGTGAAAATAATTGAGAATGCTAAGGGGAGAATATGACAGAAAAACCAATAGTTGCAATTTTTTATTAGGCAAAATATTTTAAATAGAATCGAAGATATGGATATAGCACCAGGACAGAATATAAAATGGAGAAACAATCTGTGTTTAAGTGACTCTTCCATGCATTATCTAGCTGGTCTTGAAAAACAGTACAAGAATAATGACCTGTTTGAATAGTGGTGAAAGTAAATAATTTTGGAATATAGAATTGATGTTATCTAATTCATACTTGAGGCAAAATCTTTCCAAGTCTCAGAGGAAAAATTAAATAGTAAAATTAGCACATCTATTTTTCAAACCATAGACTAGGGAGACCTGACCAAAAAGGCACACAGAATAAAAGAAATTACACCTAAATTTTACTTTAAGTGAAATTTCATGCTCTTTTTTACTTCAACATATGTTATAGAAAAATATTTAAAACAAGCAAGAACAAAATAAAATGAATTTTTAGTGAGCAAGTTCTTGTTAATTCCAATAAGAAAAATATTCTTAAAAGGTGAAAAAGCCTGTACATGAATAGAAAAAATGGTCAAAATCCTGAAAGGCAAATCATCACACCCTCCAAGCTTGTGAGCAGTGAGCACTGTGCCTGCTGAGACTAGTGAATATGACTCCCAGGTGAAAAAATCTTATATATTTGCAAGTGCATATTACTGTCACATCGGGATTTATTTTCAGACAAAAATTAAAAAAAAAAAAAAACAAATCTGTCAAGGTGTATATTTTCCTGAGGTGGTTTGATTGCCCAGCAGAGTGTAAGAAGGGAAGCAGTTAGTGCCTCCTACTCTGTCAGACACAACACCACTCTGTCCCTCGGTATTAAAGTGTTCTTAAAACAAGCTGGGACACATGAGAAAATCTGGCCTTCTACACCAGGAAATTCATGTCAAAATGTCCCGGAATGAAACAAATTGAACTGCACTGAAAAACAGCAATCACCAGCCTCCTTCAGAATTAGGTGTGTACATCAAAGACATTGACAACAATGGGACAAATATGTTTTGAAAATTATGAAGAGGAAATAAGCAGGGAAGCATTGGAGGAGTATTAAAGAATGAAAGATAGGCAGACAAATATCCAGAAACAAAAAGAAAGAAAACTTAGTTGCAAAATTTTTCAAAGGAGAAAAAGGTCTCAAATTCCTAATCTTTCCATCCCCTGTCAAAATTTTGCTCAGCTTCTTGCAAATGATATGTATCTGGCACTTTCAAAAAAGCATTAACCCATTATTTTATTGTGTGAAACTCCTTATTCTCACGTGAGCAGAAACTATTTGCTGGAATCCCCGGAAATTTTTTAATCAATTTTATTGAAACGTGTTCCCTTGAAGTTTCATTTCATCAATTCATTAATTAGACCGTCAGATATAGATCTTGCAGTCACAGAAATCTACAAAGCAAAGTAGTTTAAATGCCCACATGAATGAGAATGAAGCTGGAGTGGAAAATATCTCACAAATCATTCATCTCTTATCCCTAGACTGGCAGGCAGCTGGAGGATGCATGAAGGAACCCTGACAGGTGATGATACAGAGATATTTCAAACAGTAGTCAGATGCCTGTTTTAAGAAGTCTGTCCATGCATGGGGGACACAGGTATCTGGGGCATCTTGGTAAGATTATTAGCATCTATACTCATGGGGAAAGAAAAATGTGCAAACCATTGTTTGGGGAACAGACATATTTTCCTGTAACCACTTAGCAAAGCTCTAACACCAGTGGATTGCATTTCTAAAGAATATCACTTGATCCACTGCTTGTGGTGCAGAAGCAGAGGGAAAGGCAAGGAGGTTGTAGTTTTTTGGAGAGGGTTGTCTCACTTGGATTCCAGCACTGGAAATGAACTAAAAGGAAGAAAAATATAATATTCATTCCCACAGAAAAACTTCCAGTAGAAACAGAAAAAATAAATTACATTCTGGGATGTGAATAATAAGTGGGATGGAGAGGACAGATAACGTGGAGTATGTTGATCAAGCCACCTGCAAATTGCCTAGGCAGTTTTCATTGTAATAATCAAGCAGAAAATGAGTTCAAAAGCACTTACCGTTTCATATAGACTTCCTTGGTGGGTTTTGTGCTCCCATCGTATGTTATAAATGTATAAAGGGGGAAAAAACCTATAATCAGATCTCCTTCCTTAAATACACTGGGTTTCATTCTGATGAAGCAGGCAGGATAAGTCAATCACCATGCTGAGAGGGGAAGATGAAGGAGCAGGAAAATGAAAATAAATGGGTACATCACAGAAATGTCTCCCTGAATCAGAGCCAAAGCTTTAAGTCTGTGCACAGGATTTAGCAGACAGAGCTGAAATGGAATCTGTAGCCTGAAGTATATATATATATATATATATATATATATATATATACACACACATATGGATGTTTGTGCTGGATATTATTATGACCTGGAAAGGGAAATCTAATTCCTGGAATGACGTCTTTTTATTCATCTTTTCCATATCCTCAAAGACAATAGGGGGAACTGGAACATATTTTGCCCTTGGGCTCTGCATCTGAGGTCCTGCACCCAGGTGGAAACCAATGGTTGAAAACATGTTTGGATTATCCTCTTCACCCATAGGTGCTATGATATCATCAAGTCCACGGATAATAAGGCTCCAGGGAAAACTTTCTCTCCAGGCAATTTAGTCTAACCTTTGTCAGTGCAGCAGGTCTAGCCAATGAATTGGTGTTCATTGCATGAGAACAATGATGTGTCATGAAGGACTCATGTTTGTCAAGATTTAGGCAAGAGCATCCTGGAATCATGCACTCCAGAGTCCATAAAGATGGGCAGCCTAAAACATGTAGGTCCCAGAGTAGCCACACAATACACCCGATATGGCAGACATAAGCCTTCATGCCATACAATGGATCACAGCCACCCACAAATCAATGTGTCACTGCCTGGATAAGCAGCAGTCACGCTAAATTCAAATCTTGGAAATCAGTAGCTTAAGGACAATGTTAAAATAAATGTGCATTTGCATTATGAATTCCTAAAATGTGACAACCTTCAGTCCTTATAAAGCATCCTAAACCCATAGGTTAGCAGGTTATATTGATTCATTCCTCCACCTCCAGATTGGTTTCCTCAAATATTTGTACTTTTGGGGGAACATGGCCTTACATAAGAAACTCTTGTCTTTTCTTAACATAAGGCAGAGAAACATATCAGGAAAGCATCCCCTACACTCTACGACATCAAACATTGATGACACAGGCAATGATAGATTTCTATTACCACGATGTAAAAAGTAAAAGACTTAAGGCAACTGACTTGGAAGGGAATTTGAAGATGTGACCATCATGCAGGCCCATACCCTTACAAGGCAGGGATTTTAAGTGTTGGGAATACCGCACAAATTTATGGTCTACCACACTCAAGCTTGCCTCCTCTGACTAGAGGTAGTAATGATCCCTAAGCCTACGGATAGTAGAGCTGACAAAGCCCTAGAAACAAAAAGACAACCTAAACAGACAACAAGGACTTATTCCTTATACATTCCAGGTAGGAGTGAAGGACACATATCACTGTGTTCCAGTGTGGCCTTTTTCTAGTCATAGAGGCTGGTAAGTTCTTTGCAATATTTGAGGATATGTAGGGATGGACATTATGACAAAGATTGCATTTATGTTTGTTGTCCAAGAGTTCAAAATTGGAAGAAAGAGCTATCAAAAGGCAAATGCAATCATATGCAGGTGAACCTTCCCTGGTAATATTGAGGAACAATGTCTCCTTTTCCAATACATGATGGACAGAAGAAGACCTACCATGTAATCACATTTTTCTCTTCTTAAATCCTGGCTTTGTGGCTGAAATTTCACTTACTCTACTTTGCCAAGAAGAACTTGTTGCTTGGTTCTAGATAATCTAAAGGATGCTTATGTGGAAGAGAGTGGTATCAGTGATTGAGACTCCAAGCATTGACAAGTGACTGTGGAAAAAGTTTATGAATATGGAGCAAGGCATTTTTTTTAGAAGAGTGATAGCTCTAGAATCTGAAAGGAAGATAAGAACCTTGAAATCTTCTGAATCAGGTTTAAATAGAGTTTTCAGTGTGTGAGCTTGGAGTTATTTTTTACTTTATTTTTAAGAAGTTTTAGATTATAGAAATGTTAGAGCAGAAACATGGAGGGTATCCATGTGCCCTTCTACCGCCCCCATTCATATTTTCCAATATCAATAGCATCTTTCATTAGTATGGAGCAGTTATGCCAATTGGTGAATTCATACAGAAGCATTGCTACAAATCACAGTCTATAGTTTGCAATATGGTTTTCAATTTGCACCATACAATTTTGTGAATTTTGACATTTATAATGGTTTGTATCTGTCTTTGAAAATTCATGCAGAACAATTTCAATTTCCTCAAACTTGGGGAGACAAATGCAAGCACATACAGCAAGTCTCAACAAATTTAGATATATTGAAATTACACAAAGCACTTTTTCTGACTACTGTGAAATGAGGCTGGAAATCAAAAAGGGTCGAGAACATAATTAGAAAAATTATATGGAAGTTAAACACACGCTTACACAATCAGTTTGACTTGGAGAAACTCAGCAGATAAATAGTAACTACCACAAATGAAAATGAGAAAAAACATAAAATGTATTGGATGCAGCTAAATTAGTGCTAAGAAGGCAGCTCATTGCCTTAAATAAGTACATTAAAAAATAAACAGCCAAAAACAAAACCTTAACTACACAGCTTGAGGAAGTAGAAAAAGAACATCAAATCTCAAAGCATGCAGACGGAAAGAAATAATGAATAAAGCAGAATTAAATGAAATTGAGATTAAGAAAAATTAGAAAGAATAAAGAAAATGAAAAATGATTCTTTGAAAAAAATTATAAAATTGAAAATCCCTTAGGTAGGCTAGGAAAGAAAAAAAGGGAGTTGATGCAAATAAATAAAATCAGAAATGAGAGAGTGTATATCACCACTGATCCCAAAGAAACAGAGTATTATAAGAGGATATATTGAAAAAAATTATGCCATTAATATGGACTATTTAGATGAAGGGTACAGATTTCTAGAAAGGCACATCAAACTACATTGATGAAAGAAGAAATTCAAGAAATTCAAGAACTGAGCAGTCCAATCACCAGCAATGTCATTGAAAGAGTGATAAAATTCTGTCTATCAAGAAAATCACAGGACCAGATGGAAGGATGGGCAAACTATATCAATCATTCCAGAAAGAAGTAATACTTATCCTGCCTAAAATTTTTCAAGTTTTGAGAAGAGGGAACATTACCTGACTCAGTCTATGATCACATGACCATCTCAACAGATGCAGAAAAGACATTTAACAACACACAGCCTCCTTCTTGATAAAACCACCTCAAAAGATAGGATTAGATGGAAACTTCCTCACCATGATAAAGAGCCTATAAGAAAACCCCATAGCTATCATCATACCCTATGATGAAAGGCTGTAGGCTTCCTCTCTATGATCTGAAAACAAGACAAAAATGCCACTGTCCCACTCATGGTTACCATTGCATTAGAAGTACTTCCTTGAGCACTTAGCCAAGAAAAACAAATAAATGGCATCCAATTTTGGAAAAGACAGACTTTCATTAATTGCAGATGCAATGATTCTACATGTTGAAAGCCAAAAAAAAAAAAAAAAATCTGCAGCATAGCCACTAGAGATGATTAAACAGTGCAGTCAAGTGGCAGGATATATGAGCAAGAGGCAAAAATCAGTTTTTCTGTGCAACAGTAATGAGAAACCTGAAGATGAAATTTTAAAAATTCTATTTCCAATAGCAATTAAAAGAATTAAATATCTAGGAATAAACTTAAGTAAGATGTAAAGAACTTGTAGGCATAAATTACACAGCATCCCTACAGCAAGTGAAATAGGACCTAAACAAATGAAAGTATATTTCATATTGACTGATTGGAAGACTAAATATAATTAAGATGTCAGACATTTCCAAATTGACTTATAGATTTAACCCAATTCCAATAAATTTCCAACAACTTGTAAACAGACTTGGAGAAGCAAATTATCAAATATATTTGGAAGTGTAAGGGGCCCCAAATAGCCAAAAAATTTTAAAAGAAAAATAAATTGGATGATGTTACTTGAACTTAAAATACAATACAAAATTACAGTTGTCAAAACTTCATGGTAGGCAAGCACCAGCTGGTGATGCAATTAGAAAAAGACCTTGAATAAAGGGTCAACTCAGACAAGAGGAATATCTCAACCTACAGGTAATGTCAGGTGTTAAAATCTGCTTTTTGACTTTGAATAAAAAGGGGAGCATGAAAGGACAAATGAGATTATATGTCTATGAGTCGGGAGGTCATCAAAGGAGTCACGCATATGCACCCCTCAGCAGAATCCCAGAGACAGCCAAAGTAGATAGAACCCAGGTACTGGTTCTCCTGAGGACTACAGTGACCTATTGCTTCTATGGTCATGGCAGATGGCTCTGGAGTTCAGTGCCATGTGAGATGGCCCTAATTTGGAGTTTGTGTTCCAGAGTTTGATGGAGTTGGACTCAGATGTAACCTTTCTATGCATGCTTTTTCTGTCACTTTCACTGAACCTGTGGTTGGTGCTGGGTTTGATGTATACTCAGGAGACATGAATCTCTGGACTGTCCATGTGGCAGCTGGACCCTGAGGCTCAGCAGACTTGCAACTCCTACCATCCGGTTCCTGGACTTACCCTGGTCAGCTAACAGGGAGGTGAAGTAGGTCAGCCACCACACCAGGGAGCTGAGAGTGCCTACAACTGCAAGCAGGAGAATTGCATCTGTCAACCATGTGGAATCTAAGCCCCCTTTCGATATAGAAGTGGAGTGTACACAACCATCCCATTGTCCACAGGATGGTGGAATAGAGTGTGGATTAGAATGAACTTACTGATATTCTACAATGGAACTATTGTGATCAGTAATGGAAGAAATTGAAGAATTGATGTGCAGAAAGTGACCATGGTAGCTGCTGAGTGTAGGGAAAGGGAAGAAGAAATATGAAGTGGGGGAATTTTCAAGACCTGGAGTTGTCCTGGGTGGTACTGCTGGAACAGATACCAGACATTTTATGTCCTTCCATGGCCCACTGGGTGGACTGGGGAGAATGTAAGCTGCAAAGTGGTGCAGCAGTGTTCCAAAATGTATTCACCTAATGCAATGAATGTGCCACACAATGTTGAAAGAGGTTGTTGATGTGAGAGGAGTGGGATGAGGCGGGTGGGAGTATATGCGGACCTCCTATATTTTTTAATGAAATGTTTATGATAACAGAGAAAAAAATAAATGCAAAAGGAAAAAGAGTAAATTCATGTTAAGTAAATCATCCATGTAGAGCAGAATAGGAACAGACTGAAAAAGAAACTTGAGCCTCAAAAGTTCACTTAATTAGATTTGTTAATGTATAGTCATGATGGTAACACAACTTTGTGAATATAATCAACATTCGTAAATTATATAACTGAATGTGGAGTAATAGGGGAAATATTGGTAGTATATATGTTGCTAAAATACAAATTAAAGGTAAGCAATGATAAGACTGTGCACTATAGTGAACCGTAAAGGAATCTATGGGTTATAATTAATAGTACAATTATATTATTCATAATTGCTAAAAGATGGAAACAATGTAAGTGTCCATCAACTGATGAATGGATAAACAAAATGTAATATATTCATACATTGGGTTATTATTCCGCTGTACCAAGAAATCAATTGGATAAGCACATGACAACAAGCAGGAACTTTCAGAATATTAGGTTGAACAAATTCAGACACAAAAGGAAGAATATTTTATAGTCTCACTGATATGATCTAAATACAATGAGTTGACTTCTGGAGTGGAACTGTGAAGTATAGGTTGGTGGCAGATGGAATGTGGGATGTATGTAGAATGTTTAATCAGGTAAAATATAAATAGGTGGTAATGGTGGCAATTGATGGCTACAAATAATGAATGTAAGAAACACTGATTTGTGGAATGAATGTGGCTGAAACAAGTAGTCAAGTGAAATTATCGTTATATGGAGGACAGCTGGAGGATGATATTGGGAATGTATAAAAATGATTTTGGAAGGAGATGAGAATTGTGGTTAATAATATAAAAGGAGGAATGGACTTCTACACATTTTTAAGAATGTGCTGATACAATCGGAACATACAAATAATATATTATATGGAATATACTTAAGAACACAACTGTAATATTTTTGAAGCAACAGCAAAGTTGGTACTATATTTTCTTTTTACAGATCTGAAATTAGGATTTATTGAAATATTTACACGGTTCATTGCTCATTACATGAAGGTATATTCTAGAGCTGACATTTTGTACACATTTACATACATTTTAAAACAATGACTGTAGACTATTTAATCACCCACTCCTCTATTGGCTAACCACTTTATTAGCAAATATTCTCTTTACCACCTTCCTTTTCTGTTTACCAGGAAAGATAGAAAAGTTCCTTGCTCTCTTTCACCTTGGCACATATTTAACTGAGGAGAATTTTACTTGGCTCCCCCGTTCCTGTTTCTATCTCTGGCACATTATAAATGATAGGAATACCAATTACCCTGTACCTGGGCACACCCTGTCATCTTTTGCTATGATATTAGAGTAGCACCTTAAAGTTTACAAAACACTTTCAGTTACAACATATGAGCTTTACCTCAAAATGTGCGGTGATTTAGCCTGAAAAATGCTTTTATCTTCCTTTCAAAGATAGGAAGGTTGAAGAGCAGGGGAAGTGAGTGTTTTGCCCGAGATGACACTGAAGTTGGTACTATATTAATGCTAAAGGTTAAAAAAAGAATCAGAAATCTGGTTTTGTGAGCTATGAATATGATTAGCATTTTTTCTAATTTTTTTTCATTAATAAGGAGTGACTAGGCCGTTTAATCTGCGTTCATCTGTGTATCTTCCTGAACTCTAGAGGAACATCTGAGTTAGTAGTTGGAATTAGATGAGCTCAAAGTTCCTGGAATGAACTTTATAGGAACAATGTTTCCATAACTCGTTGAGCTGTGTTTTTCTGTTTCTTTAATTTTTTAAATTTATTTTTTTCTTTATTTTTTTAATATTACATTAGAAAAATACGAGGTCCCCATATACCCCACCCACCTCACCCCACTCCTCCCCCCTAAAACAACAATCTCCTCCATCATCATGAGACATTATTTGCATTTGGTGAATACATCTCTGAGCACGGCTGCACCTCATGGTCAATGGTCCAAACCATAGCCCACACTCTCCCACAGCCCACCCAGTGGGCCGTGGGAGGACATACAATGTCCGGTAACTGTCCCTGCAGCCTCACCCAGGACAACTCCAAGTCCCACAAATTCCCCCACATCTCATCTCATCCTCCCACTGCCTACCCCCAGCGGCCACCATGGCCACTTTCTCCACACCAATGCCACATTTTCTTCAATTACTAATCACAACAGTTCATGAAAGAATATCAGTAAGTCCACTCTAATTCATACTCTATTCCTCCATCCTGTGGACCTTGGAATGGTGTCTCCACTCCACATCTATATCAAGAGTGGGCTTAGATCCCCATGGATGCTGCATGCAATCCTCCTGCTTTCAGTTGTAGGCACTCTTGGCTCCCTGTGTGATGGTTGACCTTCTTCACCTCCTTGTTAGCTGAGTGGGGTAAGTCCAATCAACCAGAGTGTAGGAGTTGCAAGTCTGTTGAGGCTCAGTGCCTGGCTATCACATCGTCAGTCCAGAGATTCAGGAACCCTGGGTATACATTAAACCCCAGCATGAACTACAATTCTGGTAAAAGTAACAGGAGAGACTTGTGGACAAAAATCACCTCTGAGTCCAGTTCCATCACACAGAAACACAAACTCCAAAGTAGGGCCAAATGACATGACACTGAACTCCATCTTCCATGACAATAGCATCTGTGGGTCTCTGGAGCCCTCAGAAGAACCAATGCTTAGGGTTGTATCTATTTTATCTGTCTCTGAGAATCTGCTGAGGTGTGCATAAGGGCAACTCCTCTGATAACCTCCCAGCTCTTTTTGGAGACTCATGGCCATGTAAACTCATTTATCCTGAAAGAAGTTGATGTGGGATGAGTGGCGGGTGTGGGGAGTGGGGCATCTGGGAGCCCCTTATATTTTATAATGTTACATTTTGTTAGATCTATTTATCTTTTAAAAAGATAAAAAATTTAAAAAATAGAAGTAAATAAATATATAAATATCACCAAAAATTTATAAAAATGTAGACTATAATGTAAACCATTATGTAACCAAAATTTTATGAGTGTGCAGTCTAAAATGTATACAATAATGCAAACAATATTGAAACTATGATTATTATCTGTGTTTCAATATCTGTACATCAGTAGCATCAAATGTAACATTCACATGTGTAAAGATCATTTCTCGGGAAGGGGGAAATGGGTTTGATATTGAGCCCGTGGGAGTCCCCTATGGTCTATATATGGCTTTACTGTGACCTAAAACTTTTTTGAAGACACACACAAAAAAATGGAGACACTGAGGAAGAAACGGAAGAGATTGCCTTGCCACTGTACATACAGGGCAAAACCTATTACAGTGATGAAAGGGAAAACATCAAAAATTTTCTTATAATATTTTTCATTCTTTTATTATTCCAGTTCATTTTTTACTTTATTTTAGTTTTTCTAAATTGTTATATATTCTAATTCTAATCTTTAAACTATCATTACCATTGCATTTTCCTCTTAACTGAATTTGGCAAGATATTAGGTTTCATTTTTTTAAGAAGTTTTGGATTACAGGGGGTTTCAACTCTGTCACGGGAGGAGCACAGATGGGGCATGCCCTTGATGGGGATGCATGTGTTGGAGGGAATTTTCCAAGGCATGCATATAGGATATGTAGATATGTTTGGATGTTGATGGGTTATGACATAAGAGGTAGAGTTTCACAGGACAACTAAGGGAGTGCTGAGGTCCCATTCTGGGAATCTCTGTTGCACTCCCCAATGGAGGAGCAGCAATCCCCCAAGTACAAGGGCAAAGAGCAGTGAAAAAGAAAGTTTCAGTGATGGGTCCTTGATACTGATGATTATGCTTATGAGTCTGTGCTTGAAATTGTTGATGTAGGAGGAGTGGGAGTGTGGAGAGGAGGGTATATGATAACCTCTTATATTTTTTATTGTAACATTATATGCTTTACATGTGTCTTTAAAAAATGATAATAAAAAATATTTCTAAATTTCAACTAGGCCTAGGGTTGCGAGGTGTGTAAGAGTTTCCTCCTGAGAGCCTCCATTTTGCTCAAATGTGGCCACTGTCTAAGCAAAAATCAGCATGTTAATGCAATACATTTCCCCCAGCATGGGTCATGACTACTGGTGATGAGCCTCCCTGGGACTGAGGGATTACTATCAATCATTACCTAATGATGAAAGTTCAAAACAACTTGAATAAAAATGGTAAAGGCAAATGAGTTATATTGCTAAGAGACCTCAAAATAAATCAGGAGGTCATCAAAGGATTTGCTTATGCATGTCTCAATAGGATCCCAGAGAAACTGAATGGAGATATAACCCCAGGAAGTGGTGCCCCTGAAGGCTGCAGAGACAACCAAGTCCTAGGGTAATGGCAGATAGCCTTGGAGTTCTGTGCCGTGCTATTGGACACTATTTTGGAATTTGTGGACATGAATAGGACATGTGCCAGCTGGACCCTGACCCTCAGCAGAGCTGCAACACCGACTCTCTGCTTCATTGGACTTACCCAGGTCAGCTAACAGGGAGGGGAGGATGGTCAACCAGCACACCAGTGACCCAATGTGTCTACAACTGCAAGCAGGGGAATCACATCCATCAACCATGTGGGGTCTAAGCCCCCTCTCAATTTAGAGGTGGAGTGGACATCACCCTCCCTCAGTCTACAGGATGGAGGAATAAATGTGGATTAGAGTGGAGTTATTGGTATTCTATGCTAGAATCACTGTGACTATAGCAATGGAAGAATTTGAATCATTTATGTGGAGACAAGGGCCACAGGAGGTGCTGAAGGCAGGGAGAGTGAAGAAGAGTTTTGATATTGGGGTATTTTCGGGTCTTGGAATTGTCCTCAATGATATTGCAGGGACAGACACGGGGCATTAAATATATATATCCTTAACCCACTGAATGGGCCTGGGGGGGGTATAAATTGCAATGTAACCAATAATTCATGTGGTGTAGCAGTGCTCCAAAATGAATTCATCAAATGAAATGAAAGTGCCACCCTAAAGAAAGAGGTCATTTTTTTTGAGGCTGGGAGGTGGGGATTGGGGTACATGGGAACCTCTTAAATTTATATCTAGAATGGGATTAGGTATAGTACTTAATACTAATTAATGTACTATCCAATTCATAAGTTTCTCTTTGAGGTTCAATTAACAAGTATATGTTTCAGGTTTGCAATACCTTACATCTTATATCTCCATGGGATCAGGCAATAATGCCAGTTATGTTTAAATTCTACTCACAGTACTGTGGTGATCATTGTTCCACTTGGTATGTCCTTCACAGAGCCAACAAGTTGCACCATCATTGACCTTAGGGAGAAGCTAGGAAGGTAGGTTCCTGTATTCCACCTGCCTGGTGTGTAGCACCCTTCAGTACTATGAAACAATGACAATCTGGAGGTGATATCCATTGTACATTTGTCTGTACTGAGCCATCACTGGCTGCTGCAGGAGTTTGAAACTGCAATGTAGTCTCCATTGACTTTAGGAGCACAACCAGAGATGTAGTAGATGATTTTATTACATTAGGGATCAGTGAATAACTTAACCAAAAATTCAAATGGAGAGGAAACCTGCAGTGTATCAAGGGAGTTTTTTGAATGCACAAGAAAATTTGACAATGCTGAAGTTTATCTCTTGATTTTTATACTTTTTAAAAACTTTGTATACAATGCATTACATATCAAATGAAGATTTAATACTTTGATTTTTATCTTTACACTTCTACCATGAAGACATTATTTAGCAGGTATTTTATTTTAGCAGTAGAGGAAAAACTACTCCTTTCTTAAAAAAAAAAAAAAGAAAACAAGATTTCCAATGGAATCAAGGAAACTTTTTTAATACCACCACTTGAATAAGCAATCAAGGTGACATCCAGACAGATTTTACTGCTATGAAGTTACTTTTTGCTATTTCTAGCTCTTAGAAATGGGCATTTAAATGCTTCAGTTTAGAAGAGGCTTTTTCAAATTCCTTATAATTAACCACAACTAGCAATTAAATAAATTCCACTTGTGATTTATACATTAAATCCACTCCCAAGACAGTATTGACATTTAAAGGCTTGTATTTAGGTGACCTTTCACCATTACTCAATTTTTAACAGGTAAACCCCAAATCTGATTTCCAAGGCACAAGTAAACTGACAATGTTAAACACAGATTTCATAGGTGAATGCAAGGTTAAGCACACATACAAACAAAATATTTATAACTTCAGCATTTCTAGAAGCTCTTTGATCTCAACTGATGGCACATGAGTTTTCTTATTGTCCAGGAGATTCTTATTAACTGGTCTGGATGTTGGTCTCTATTCGTAACTTTCATAGGCACAACTGAGTTTAAACTAATAGAAGATTGAGGTTTAATTTTTCATTTCTTTAAGGAGACATAACTCGAGCTTTCTGGACATCAGATCTATCTGTCTTCTTTTCTTACTTGGGTTTAAGTGGAATTCAGGGTCATTTGCAGAGGCTGCTCTTGGCTATATTAGGGCCATGTAGGCCAGCCGGAGGCAGAATTTCCTGATTCCTGAAAAGAGACTCCTATGGGGAATGTGTTGGTATGCTAGCAGTTGTGCCCATTATTCTAGGAAGAATGAAGAATCATCTTTTAGCCACCAATCTGGCATCCCAGAGTCCTATTCTGCCTGAAATGTTCACCACTCCACACAATTTGAAGCTGATCCCCTGTCCCAGCATACTGAAAATTTCAACTCTCAGAGCCTGCCTGACCTAGAGGCATCCTTACAGGTGACATAAATCTTGGGGGATATCTGATGCTTCAGTTCAGTGTACCCAAGTTGAGCTGGTGGGAGATATTCTGAGCATTCAGAAGTGTGTGAGATAAGTCTCAGGGGATATTTGGCTGTCCTTTGAATGGAAGGGCCAAGGAATGGGGACTCTTCACAGTTTACTACTCTGGTTCTCATCATCTCTGATATTTCAGGGTCTTTGATTGACCGCATGATTACCCAAACAGAAGTTTTTGAGTTTAATCTCAGGAAATATTTGACTACTTTCTGATTCTTGCTACTCTGATCATAACAGAGTCCCTGGTTCCAGGCATTCCTGGGGCCATTTGAACTTGGAAGACCAATCGAATAGATGAGATGCCTTCCAAATTAAATACTGTTCCTTCCATGGAGAAGAGTCAGAAAACGTATTATCCATATCCCTCCAGAAGTCTTACACTCAGTCCTAGTTTTAATATTTTACTGACTGATAATTTCCCAGCATATGGTATACAAAAATATTTGAAGATTCTTTGGGTATTTTCATAGTAGCCAAAGTTCCAAATGACAACAGAGGGAGTACAGAGTTTCAAGACAGGGGAGCTCTCTCACATTCCCCAAAGGAAAAACAACAATCCCCCAAGAGCAATGGCAAAGTCCAACAAGGAAGGATGGCCCAATGATGAGTTCTTGATATTGATGACAATACTTATGAACCTGTGTGTCTGAAACATGAACTATGCCTAGAGTTGCAGAGTGCCTAAGAATTTCCTAATGAGAACCTCCACGTTGCTCAAACATGGCCTCTCTCTAAGCCAAACTCAGCATGCAAATGCATTACCTTCCCTCCAGCATGGGCCAAGACTCCTGGGGATAAGCCTCCCTAGTACTGAGGGTTTAACCCCAATCAATAACTTGTGATGCAACTAGAAAAAGACCTTGAATAAAATGGGGAAATGGTAAAGACAAATAAGTTTATATTGCTAAGAGTCTTCAAAAGAGAGTTGGGAGGATATCAGAAGGGTTACACTTATGCATGACTCAGCAGAATCTCAGACACTGACAAAGCGGATACAACCCCAGGTACTGGTGCTCCTGGAGGCTATGGTGATACACAGGTTCTATGATCATGGCAGTTGGCTCTGGAGTTCAGTGCCTTGTCAGTGGGCCATAATCTGGAATTTGTGCTCCTGAGTGTGATGGAGAAGGACTCCGATGTGATCTTTCTATACATGCCTCTTCTGTTACTCTTACAGAACCTGTGGTTGGCACTGGAGTTGGTGTATACTCAGGAGACTTGAATCTTTGGACTGGTCGTGTGCCAGCTGAGCCCTGAGCTTCAGCAGTGCTGCACCTCCTAGTCTCCAGTTCGTTGGTCTTACGCAGGCCAGCTAACAAGGAGGTGAAGATATTCAACCACAACACCAGTTAACCAAGAGTGCCTAAAACTGAAAGCAGGAGATTTGCATCCATCAACCATGTGGGATTTTAGCTCCCTCTCAATATAGAGGTGGAGTGGAGGTCAGCATCCCGTGATCCACTGGGTGGAGGAATAAAATATATAAGAATGGACTTACTGGTGTTCCACTATAGAAAAATTATGACTTTAGCAATGGAAGAAATTATATCATTGATGTGGAGACTGTGGCCAAAGTAGTTGCTGAACGGAAGGAGTGGAAAGAATAGATGTGATGTGTGGGCATTTTCTGGACTTGGATTTGTCCTAAATGATATTCATGGTCAGATGCTGAACATTATATTCTGCCATAACCGACTGAATGTCCTGGGAGACAGTGTATACTACAATGTAAACATTCTCCAAGCATTGCAGCAGTACTCCAAAATGTGTTTATCAAATGAAATGAATATCTCTCAATGATGAAAGAGGTGGTTGATGTGGGAGGAGTGGGTTCAGTGGATGTGGGGTATATGGAAATCTCATATTTTTTAATGTAACATTTTTGTGATCTATGTATTCTCAAAAATACAATTAAAATATAAAATAAAATAACGGTCATTAAGTGATTAGAGATTAATGGTGCTATCTAATAGGCCTTGGTGCCTTGAGGCAACGGCTTCCTTTCTAGCAAAGGTTGCTTCCCAGTTTCACTGTTTTTAAGACATTCCAAAGCATCTAACAAAAATCTGTAAAGAGAAATTCATTAGCAAGAAGTGGGAAGGTAAAAACATGGGTTAAGGTTAAACAAGCAAGAGTATCCTGGCTTGTGACCACCCTGGGGAAAGGGAACTTCCACAGCATCCATTTTGGCACTGCCTGCCACTGGACAGGCCTGCAAAGGTATGGGCCCCAGAAGCCCCAGGCTCACCATTACTGCTGTGCACCACCTAGGGTAGAGAGTAGGAGAAGACAATGGTCGCCAGCCCCAAGGGCAGAGCCGACAGCTGCTAAAATTACTTAAAAGAGCATTATAGCACAGTGTGCTCCTGTTTTGTACCCCAGACCACCCCGCTGGGGTCAGATGTAACAAGCCCAGGCTTGTGGCATGGACACAGTGAGTTCCAATGCCCCAGCCCCTTCCCTTCTGGGATTTCATCCAATGGGGGCTCATAGGCTAACCCATTTAAATGAAAAAAAAAAAAAGGAAGGCTTCAAACAAGCTGCAGGCTATAGTTTCACTCGGCAATAAACTCGTGGATGGGCTCACCAAATATGTCACCAGATTTTGTTTAGGTTCTTGACTATGCTGCAGAAATGAATTGCAAGAGCAGGTCAGGTGAACTAGTCCAGTAATTTATTCAGGTAGGGAAGGAAGAGAAATGGGAGAAAATAACAGTTCAGGGGTCCCAGGTAGAGAGGCAAAGACTAAAAAGTGATGAGGAGGGCTGATTTAAAGACTGCAATCCTGCTTTGTAGGTTATAAATCCCCAGGCTTACTTGCATAGTGATCCAAGATGGGGAGAAGGCAGCCAGAGTTTGGGCCCAGTGGAGAGAGCGAGAGCTTCATGCTCAATTTTGAACTGTCAATTATCCCACCCCTGGCTTATGGCACAGGAGGAGTTCAACTGTTTACCATTTTGAATGCTCATTTCTCCCCTCAATCTCACATGAGGACCCAATGATAACTTCCTTGGGTAGTACCTGGGTCTGCTTCTGGCTTGCAGAGGAGGTCTTTGATGTGGCAGAATCTTGCCAAGGGTCTTCCAGCAGCCATCTTGTGGTTTGTCATGTCCACAGCGACTTCATGCCAAGTTCCAGATCCATCTATTGATTCCCTATCTTACTAGCCTGCTTCATGTCTTTTTAAAACTCTACTTGTGTCTGTATATGTGTTCAATATATATCTTCATATATTGGGATGGTAATATCAAAGTTGCAAATGAAAATTCTTAGAGGAGCTCTATTTGAATTGAAATATCAAATATGCAGTTATACATGTGAAAAAGTATTCCTAGATCCCAAATTAAGCTAAGCAGGATGGAGAGGGAATATAGAAAACTGGATATAGAAACTATAGGAAAAGGAAAAAGATTTTCTTAGACTCTCTAATCTGCACTACTCCCTAGGCATTTTCTTTGAAAGAGCTGTGGGGAAAAGACAGTGAGATAGATTAATACTCAATCTTCTGATGTGGGGAATTAAAAATCATAGTTACCCTGTGATTCCTCAATTTAAACATTTTAGCAGCCTTAAAATAAAGGTGGTTAATAATCTTATTACTGAATTTCAATAAGAGAAAAAAAAATCCTTGAAAGCTAAGGAAAGACAGTTTCTAAATTATAATTTAAACAAATAAAACATGATGTAAGTTGTAAATTCATGTCTAGAGAAATTAAGTTAAAGAAATGTAGGTCTGTCCTCTTTAAATGGATAAAGTAAATTCCATGTTTGCTAAATGGAATTTAAGGTAATCGAAGCTGGCTAGTAAAATAGGATATCAATAGGTAGATTTGGACCTGGCAAAGACTCCATGTTGACATCAATATCCTGAAGATGGCTGCTGCAAGAACCACAATCAAGATTTCCTTCAGAAGCCAGGAAACCACTGATACTTCTCAAGGACTTTATCTTTTGGCCATCCTGGGAGATTGATGAGTGGGGTAATTAATCAAAACAGTAAATAGCTGGAACTCCTCCCCTGCTAGTAGCAAAGGGACAGAATAATTAATGGTTTAAAAATCGAGAATAAAGATCTCTTTGCATTTTCTTGCATTCACTCTGTCCCAGTGCCTTTTCCTGCCATCTTCACCCTGCTTTTTCCATTTATCCCCTGCCATTATGGCAACAAGTAAAACCTGGTAACTTATTATCTATAAAGTGGAATTGTAGTCGGTAAATCAGCCTGCTTTACTACTCTCCAGCCCCTTTCTCTCTACCTGGGACCCAGGATTAACCATTTATTAAAGGCTTAATTGATATTAATGCAAAAAGTAATTTAATAATATGGAAACATGTTGGAACCATTGAGAATCTTCAGTTTTCATAAAATAACTGAGAAAGTCTGCTTATTAAAGTAGTGGTAAAGACTAAAACGATAAGGCATATATTAGATGGGAAGTTTTTAAGAAAAGTTCACAAAAATCATAAAGAAAATAAATAATATAAAAATGCTTTTAAAGAAAATTTAAATATGTAAAAATCAAAAGAAACCTCAGGATTATTAAACTCCTGTACATTCAAACCAGGTCTTCAATAAACTACATTTTGCCTCTCCATTGGAGTTATTGGCTAGGTTGTTCACTGATCCCTGAGAAACTTAAAGTTATCTACTAAATCTCTGGTTGTGCTCCTGAAGTGGATGGAAAATACATTACAGTCTCATACTTCTGCAGTAGCCAGTGGTGGCTCAACATGGTCAAATACACAATGGATATTGCCTGCAACCTGGCACTGTCTCATAGTGCCAACCAAATGATGCAGCAGGCTGGTAAAATAATGTAGTCCACCTTCCTAGGTTCTCTCTAGGGTTAATGGTGCTGCAGCTTGCCGGCTGCGTTAAGGACATACCAAGTGGAACACTGATTTCCAGAGTGATGTAAGTAGAACTTAAACAAAATCAGCATATAGCCTGCTCCTATGGAAAGATAACATCTACAATATTGCAAACCTGGAGCTTAGTTCTTAAAAAGAACTAACATGCAATTAAAAATTGCAGCTCAGATGGTGGAGCAAGATGGTGTCTGAGTGAGTGCACTTTATAATTTCTCTTATAAAGAGTTGGCTGAATAGGGTTGGAATTTTGCTGGACTGGGCTGTTTTGGGTGTTTGCAGGGCAGGAGGTGTCTGGACAATGATTTAGCGGGACAGTGACAGAGAAAATTATTGTAAAAGGTATAATTTTGTGTCTCTTTCACAGAGATTGGGGTTGTGTGTGGGACACTTCCCCCTGGGTCTGGCAGGCTGGCAGTGGTGATTCTTGGAGGCTTTACCGTGCTGGGGATTTCCCAAGCCCTGAGCGAGCTATTAGGGGGCTTGCAGTGTGGGAGATGTCTGGAAGTCGATTTGGTGAAACAGAGATTTAGGTGATTCTTGCAAGACGTGGAATTTTGGGTTTCTGACATGGAGATCAGAGCTTCCGGCTATATCCCCTCCCACTAGGGCTGGTGGCCGATCTCCAGTGGTCCTTGAACTATTTTTATTACACTGGCGCCCCCAGCAAGCTGTTTTGGAGGATTGCAGGGCAGGAAGTGTCTGGAAGCCAATTTGGTGAGACCGAGACAGGAGAGATTTTTGCAAGATGTGGAATTTTGGGTTTCTGACATGGAGATCAGAGCTTGCAGCTGGAGCCCCTCCACCTAGGGCTGGCGTCCCATCTGTGGTGGTCCCTGAATTGTTTGTAGTAGAGTGGTGCCCCCAGCAGGCTGTTTCAGGGGCTTGCAGGGAGGGAGGTGTCCTGAAGTCAACTTGGTGAGACAATGACATAGGTGTGGAACATGGGACATGGGGTGCAGCAATGCCCAGAGATGTACTCGCCAGACACAATGGATGTGACATGATGATGGGGGAGAGGGTTATTGTGGGGGAAGTGGTGGAGTGGAGGCAGTGGGGGCGAATGGGGACCTCAAATTTTTTTAATGTAATATCTTTTAAAAAAATGAATAAGTTGAATAGAATTTGAAAATAAAATAAAATAAAATTGATATAAAAAACTTAAAAAAAAAGAGAATAGATGGAAGCAGGGTAACTGGGGGGAATGTAAGTGTTCCATGAGATCATGCAATGATGAATATAAGGTATGTTAAATCTCACCAAAAATGTATAAAAATCTATAGATTAAAAAGTAAATAAAAATTTAGAAAATTGAAAAGTCTAAAATATAAACCATAATGTAAACCAAAAAAAAATAGACTCTTGTGAGAGGTGGAATTTTGGGTTTCTGACACAGAGGTGAAAGTTTGTGGGCATGACCCCTCCCCCTAGGGCTGGTGCTGAGCTTCAGGGAACCCTGAAGGCTGTGTTACACTGCAGCGCTCCCAGGCTACCTGTTAACTGGATGCATGGTTCCCAGGTCTGTGTCCCCTAAAGCTTGGTGGCCCACACCCCAGAGACTCACACCTCTTGAGTTTGCAATATCACAGATTTCCCATGCCTGAATCTACCATGCCCTGAGGTCCATCTGAGGACCTTGACTGTTCTAGCCCTTGACATTTGTGTGGTTTTTTTTACCTTTTTTTCTTTTTTTCTTGTCTTGGTTGCTAATATTGCATTATCTCCTAGTGTTTTCTCCCATTGTATCCCCCAAGGTCCTTTTTCGTTTATTTAGGATTTTTTTCTTTCTTCTTTTTTTTCTTGCTTGTTTCCCTCCTTTGCTTGGCCCACTCCCCTTTTTTTCTTCTCTTTTTTTTCTTCTTTTTTCTCTTTTTCTTCTTATTTTGTTTTATTTATACAATAGGTGCTGCAGGGAGTGGCTCACATTTGCTGTGTTTCCTCATCCTCCATTTCCTCATTTTTGTGTGATTGATTTTGGCCACCTACACTATCCCCTTTCACCCACATCTTGATATCCTCCATCATTTTCTGTATCTATTACAGTCCACCTCCTTTTCTTTGGTCCCCAAACTGTCTAACTTTCAATTTCCAATACCTTTCTTCTGTTTTCTTTCTTTTATCCACTTGATATTATTTTCTTTCTTTTTTTTCCCTCTCTTATGAAAATACTGGCTTTTTAATTAATACTATATTCCTCTCTATATTCAGTTGACTATCTCATTATAGGTGCTCTACTTACTGCTATAACACTCCACAACTTACATGAATCTAATATCCATTCTCCCATGTATCACATTGCTGCTCTGCTAACATTTACTACCAATACTACTTTACACATTTTCTTTTCTTACACAATTTCCTTTCCCTGGCCCTAATATATTCCTTCAAAGTGAACTCAGCCAGCAATAAGAAATTAGAATAAGAAGAACAAAGTGACAAAGAGAAGACATAACACTTATGCAAGAACAAAAACTAATAAATCACCAAGACTAGACAAAGAAGC
Organism: Dasypus novemcinctus; assembly: GCF_030445035.2. NCBI lineage: Eukaryota > Metazoa > Chordata > Mammalia > Cingulata > Dasypodidae > Dasypus > Dasypus novemcinctus. The sequence continues at coordinate 41,765,051 of NC_080702.1, read as the reverse complement.
TAAGGAACAGATTAAACTGGTCAAGATAAAATGATGATCAGGCAGAAACAAAAAACTACAAATCAAACCAATAATCAGGAAAAGATGGCCGAATACAAACTAAAAACCAGAAAGAAAAGGAGAACATTGGACAAGTAATTAAAGATCTCAAAACATATATTAGAGACCAACTTAATGAAGTAGAGGAAGAGTTTAATAATATGAAGAAAACACTTGGAGAGAAAATTGCAGACATACGCAAAAAGATAACAGATTTGATGGGAATGAACACCACAGTTCAAGAAATAAAAAATACACTCGCAGCAAATAGCAGCAGATTAGAAGAGGCAGAGGAGAGAATTAGCAGCATGGAAGACAGTACATCAGAAATCAAACAGAGAGTAGAATTGGTCAATAAAAAGAGAGAAAAAAATACAGCTAGGACTCAAGGACCTGAATGACAATGCAGAATGCATGAACATACGTATTATAGGCATCACAGAAGGAGAAGAGAAGGGAAAGGGGACAGAAGGGATGTTTCAGGAATAATGGCCGAAAACTTCCCAAATCTACTGAGAGTGATGGATGTAAATATCCAGGAAGCACAATGCACCCCAAACATCATAAACCCCAACTGGCCCACCCCAAGACATATACTTGTCAAATTATCCAACACTCAAGACAAAGAGAAAATTCTAAAAGCAACAAGAGAAAAGAAAACCATCTAATACAAGGGAGCCTCATAAGATTAAGTGTTGATTACTCATCTGAAACAATGAAGGCAAGAAGGCAGTGATATAATATAGTAAAGTTACTAAAAGAAAAAAATTTCCAACCAAGAATACTCTACCCAGCTAAACTAGCATTCAAAAATAAGGGCGAGTTCAAAATATTCACAGATAAACAGAAATTGAAAGAGTATGCCACAAGAAACCTCCCCTTCAAGAAATACAAAGAGAGTTCTGCAGGAAGAAAGGAAAAAACAGGAGAGGCAGACTTGAAGGAGAGTGTAAGAGCAACAAAAATGACAAAAACAGAAGGAAAAAAAAATATGACAAATGCAAGTCCAATCAATATATGGCTACCATAATTCCTTGAAAGTAAACACATTGAATGTCAATGGATTAAACTCACCTATCAAAAGTTTCAGACTGGAACACTGGATAAGGAAATATGACCCATCTATATGCTGTCTACAAGAAACACACCTTAGATCCAGGGATGCATGGAGGTTGAAAGTGAATGATTGGAAAACAATCTTACAAGCAAACAATAACCAAAAAAAGGCAGGACTAGTTATATTAATATCAGACAAAATAGACTTTAAATGCAAAACAATTGTGAGAGACAAAGAAGGATACTACACATTAGTGAAAAGGGCAAACTCTCAAGAAGGACAAATAAGCATAAATATTTATGCTTCTATCAAGGGCTCATCCAAATACACAAGGTAAACACTGGAAAAACTAAGTGAAATAATAGATGCCTCGACAATTAGAGTGGATGATTTTTATATACCAATATCAACTTTGGACAGAACATCTCAAAAGAGAATCATTAAAGAAACAAAATATTTGAACATTATCTTAGATGAGCTGAATCAAATAGACATATACAGATTATTACACCCAAATAGAGAGGACATACATTTTTCTCAAGTGCACATGGATCATTCTCCAAGATAGAACATATGCTAGTCCACAAAGAAAGGCTCAATGAATTCAGAAAGATCAGAATCATACAAAATAATATCTCTCACCACAGTGGAGTGAAGCTGGAAATCTGCAAGGTCCACAGGCCCAGATTTCACACCAAGATATGGAAATCAAACAGCACACTCTTAGAAAAACTGTCGGTCAAAAAGGAAATCTCAAAAGAAATAAATAACTATCTTGAAACTAATGATAATGATAACACCACATGCCAAAACTTATGGAATGCAGCAAAAGCAGTACTGAGAGGGAAATTTATAGCCTTAAACTCATACATCAAAAAAGAATAAAGAGCAAAAATTGAAGAACTAATTGCACATTTGGAAGAATTAGTAAAAAACAGCAAAATAATCCCACAGGAAGAAGAAAGAAAGACATAAAAAGATGAGAGCAGAACTAAATAAAATAGAAAATAAGAAAGCACTTGAAAAGATAAACAAGACCAAGAGCTGGTTCTTTGTGAAGATCAATAAAATTGAAAAACCCTTAGTGAGACTGACAAAAAAAAAAAAAAGAGAGAAGTTGCAAATACACAAAATAAGAAATGAAAAAGAGATATCACCACTGACCCCACAAATAAAGACTATCATAAGACGATACTTTGCAAAACTATATTCCCACAAAAATGACAATTCAGAGGAAATGGACAAATTCCTAGAAACACATAAAAAAAAATCACAATTAAAGAGATAGAATCAGTCATTAAAAACTTCCCAACTAAGCAGAGCCCAGGGCCAGATGGCTTTGCAGGTGAATTCTACAAATCATTCCAGAAAGAACTAACACCAATCCTGCTAAAACTCTTCCAAAATTCAAAACATAAGGAACATTACCAAACTCATTCTATGACCCCAACATTAACCTAGTACCAAAGCCAAACAAAGACACCACAAGAAAGGAAAATTCCAGACCAATTTCTCTAATGAACCTAGACGCAAAAATACTCAAAAAAATACTTGCTACCATACTCAACAACACATTAAATGAATTATACCTCATGACCAAGTAGGATTCATTCCAGGTAAGCAAGGATGGCTCAGTATAAGAAAATCAATCAATGTAATACACCAAATAAACAGATTGAAGGAAAAAAATCACATGATTATATCTATAGATGCAGAAAAATGCATTTGAGAAAATATAGCACACTTTCTTGATAAAAACACTCTAAAAGGTGGAATACAAGGAAATTTTTTGAACATGATAAAGAGTATATATGAAAAACCCACAGCCAACACTGTTTACAGTGGTGAAATCCTAAAATCCTTCCCTCCTTAGAGGGAACAAGATGAGGATGTCCACTCTCTCCCCTTCTATTTAACATTGCCTTATAAGTACTTGCTCGAGCACTGAGGCAAGAACCATATATAAAAGGCATTCAAATTGGAAAGGAAGAAGTCAAAATTACATTATTTGCAGATGACATGATGCTATACATAGGAAACCCGGAGAGGTCTACAACAAAACTTCTAGAACTCATAAATGAGTTTAGTAATGTCACAGGGTATAAGAACAACGCACAAAAATCAGTACCATTTCTTTACAACAATAATGCGCAAGCTCAGGAGGAAATCAAGAAACAAATACCATTTACAATAGTCAATAAAAATTTAAATAACTAGGAATAAATTTAACTAAAGATGTAAAAAATTTATACAGAGAAAACTACACAAAACTGTTCAAGGAAATCAAATAAGACCTAAATAAATGGAAGAATATTCCCTGTTCATGGATAGGAAGACTAAATATTATTAAGATGTTTATCCTACCAAAACTGATCTACACATTCAGTACAATCCCAATAAAAATCAACACAGCCTTCTTTAAGGAACTAGGAAAACTAACTATGAAATTTATTTGAACAGGAAAGAGGTCCCGAATAGCCAAAGACAAATTGAAAAAGAAAAATCAAATGGAAGGAATAACACTACCTAACTTCAAAACATACTACAAACTTACAGTAGTGAAACCAGCAGGTTATTGGCATAAGGACAGACACACAGACCAGTGGAACCGAATTGCGAGTTCTGACATATATCCTCATATATATAGCCATATAATATTTGATAAAACCACCAAAACCTTTCAACTGGGAAAAAAGAGCCTATTCAACAAATGGTGCCTTGAGAACGCGATATCCACATGTAAAAGAATAAAAGAGGATTACCATCTCACACCTTATACAAAGATCAACTCAAGATGAATCAAAGACCTAAATATAAGAGCCAAGACCATGAAGACTTTGGAAAGCAGTATAGTGAAGCATATACAAGACCTTGTAATAGGAAATGGCTTCATGAACATCTCACCAAAAGCACGAGAAGCAAAAGACAAATAGATCAATGGGACGTCCTCAAAATTAAAGCTTCTGCACCTCAAAGGAGTTTGTCAAGAAAGTAAAAAGGGAGCCTACACAATGGCAGAAAATATTTGGTAACCATATATCGGATAAGAGACTTATAACTTGCATATATAAAGAAATCCTGTATCTTGAAAATAAAAAGACAAACAACCCATTTTAAAAATGGAAAAAAAGAATTAAACAGACACCTCTCCAAAGAAATAAAATGTCTAAAAAGCACATGAAAAAATGCTCCAAATCTCTAGCTATCAGGGAAATGCAAATCAAAACTACAATGAAATACCATTAGATTGGCACCTATGATAAGAAACAGAAGACTACAAATGCTGGAGAGGATGTGGAGGAATGGGAACACTCATCCACTGCTGGTGGGAATGAAGGAGGATCCAACCATTCTGGAGGACAGTTTGGCAGTTTCTCAAAAAACTAACCATAGATTTGCCATATGACACAGCAATTCCACTGCTGGGTATATACCCAGCAGAACTGAAAACAAGGACACAAACTGATATGTGCACAACAATGTTCATAGCAGCACTATTCACTTTCGCCAAAAGTTGGAATTAACCCAAATGCCCAACAGCAGATGAATGGATCAATAAAATGCAGTATATACATACAATGGAATACTACTCAGCTTTAAGAACAAATACAATACAAACACACATGATAACATGGATGAATCTTGAGAACCTTATTTTGAGTGAAGCAACCCAGGCATTGAAGGACAAATACTACATGACCTCAATGATATGAAATAAGTAAACCAAGCTGCCTCAGAGACTAGAGACTGGATGATAGGCTTACAGTAAATCTGGGGGGGGGGGGGGTGGGTAGAGGAAGAATGTAAGGTGACATTTACAAGGGTGAAATCTATGATAAGCTGGAGGTAGGTATGCATACAAGGAAGGGATAAAATGGGTGAATAGGGTCACCTTTAATTGGGGCTCTGCAGGCTTGAGGGGACTAGGGATGGGAGGATGGGTAATATTGCCCAAGAAATTAGGGGGAGGGTGGGGCAACATACAAACAGAGATTGTCAGGTATTTGGTTGAGAGTATAATGCTGAGAAAACCTTTTCAAAAATATAATAAGGAAAGTTGCCTGTTAAGATACTTAAAGGGGTTAATGTGACTCAGGACAGACCCCTAGGGAATATGTGAATGCTCATTTTGCCAGAGTTGGTTATATCATGGGTAGAGACCATATAATGAGAGTAAAGGTATACCCACATCTTGGGGAGGACTGAGGCCATCAAATAGAGGGAACTGTATATCTCAAGAGAAATGGTGGCTCCCAGCGCATTCAGGCACTTGAGCATGTCAAACCCTCAACACTGGTCCAAGTATCTCTGAACATGGCTCTTCAAGAAATGAAGATTAACTGTCACTGTGGGCCCTAAAGGGAGGGGGAAATAGGTATTGAATAGATGGAACCAATGTAACTGTGAGGGCAAAAGGAAGTGTTTCACAAGAGTACGCAAGGATGGATATAAGACATGTAAAATTACACCAAAATTATATAGGGGCTGATAAGCTAAAATGTAAATCATAATGTAAAACATAACTAAAAATTTAGAAAATTATATAGTCTAAAATATAAACCACAATGTAAACAAATGTTACCTTGTTTGAAAGCTATTGTCTCAATATCTGTACATCAGTTTCAGTAAATATGGTATGAATATGTTAAAAGATTATTGCTGTGGAAGGGAAAAGGTTTTATGTTGGATATGTGGGAGTACTGTATATTGTATACATGAATTACTGTGATTTAAGGTCTTGTGAAGATAAGATTAATAATTAGAAAAAAGAAAGAAAAAAAGGATGTAGAATTTTTCCAAATTAATATGTATTCTATATCTAACCTTTAAACTCATCACTATATTCCATTTTACTATTAAGGGAACCTGGCAATATATTGGGCTTCACCTTTCAGGAAGTTTTGGATCACAGAGTGGTTCAACAATGGCAGTGGAGGAATATAGGTGGGGGATGTTATTGACAGGGGACACATGGTTGGCAGGGAGTTCTACAGGGCATATATCCAGGATACATAAAAATGTTTGGAAATTTTCATAGTGGAAACAATTAAAAACAACTCCTGAGGGAGTTCTGAGATCCTAACCAGGGGAGCTCTATCACAGTCCCTAAAGGAACAACAATAATCCCCCAAGTGCAATGGCAAAGACCAAAAAAGAATGAAGGTCCAACAATGAGCCCCTGATACTAATGGCTATGCTTGTGAGCCTGTGCACCGCACCTGAAATAAGAACAAGGCCTAGAGTAGCAATGTGCCTAAGAGTTCCCTCCTGAGAGCCTCTGTTTTGCTCAAATGTGGCCAGTCTCGAAGCGAAACTCAGCATGTAATGCATTGCCTTTCCCCCAGCTTGGGACATGACTCCCGGGGATGAGCCTCCCTGCGCCGAGGGATCACTACCAAGTACCAGCTGATCACATAACTAGAAAACGACTTTGAATAAAAGGTTCAATTTTTATTTGGACCAGGAGAATATCTCTATCTACATATAATAACAGGAGTTAAAAATGCTTTTTGACCTAAATCAAGGGGGAAATGGAAGGACAAATGAGTTTATGTGGCTATGAGTCCCTAAAAAAATTCAGGAGGTTAACAGAGGGGTTGCCCTTATGCACTCCGGAGCAGAGTCCCAGAGACAGATAAAGTAGATACAACCCCAGTTATTGGTTCTTCTGAGGGCTACAGAGACCCACAGGTTTTATGGTCATGGCAGATGGAGTTCACTGCCATGTCAGTTGGCCCTTCTTTGGAGTTGGTGTTTCTGTGTGATGGAGCTGACCTCAGATGTGATCTCTTTTCACAAGCCTTTCCTGTTACTTTACCAGAATTGTAGTTGGTGCTGGGGTTTGACATATACTCAGGGGATCTGAATCTCTGTACTGACCAAATGATAGCCAGGCCCTGGACCTCAAGAGACATCAGCTCCTACACTCTGGTTTATTGAACTTACCCCACTTAGCTAACATGGAGTTGAAGAATGTCAACCAGCACACCATGGAGCCAAGAGTACCTACAACTTAAAGCAGGAGGATTGCAAACAGCATCCATGTGGAATCTAAGCCCCCTCTTGACATAGATGTGGAATGGACACAACCAATCCAAGATCCACAGGATGGAAGAACAGAATATGCATTAGAGTGGACTTACTAATATTCTATTCATGAAATATTGTGGTTAGTAATTGAAGAAAATGTGACATTGGTGTGGAAAAATTGGCCATGGTGGTTGCTGGGTGTGGGGAATGCGAGGAAGAGATGATATGTGGAAGCATTTTCGTGACTTGGAGTTGTCCTGGGTGGCGCTGCAGAGACAATTACCGGACATTGTAGATCCTCCCATGGCCCACTGGATGGAATGTGGGAGAGTGTGGGCGATGATGTGGACCATTGACCATGAGGTGCAGTGATGCTCAGATACGTATTCACCAAATGCAAAGAATGTTTCATGATGACGGTGGAGAATGTTGCTATTGGGGGAATAGTGGGGTGAGGGGGTTGTGGGGTATATCGGGATGTCATATTTTTTAATATTATATTAAAAATGAATTAAAAAATAAGTAAATAAAAAATAAAAAATAAAAAAATTGCAACTCAAAGAGAAACTTAGGCATTGTGTTGTGCATTAAATAATATTAAGTATTGTACTTATATACTTGATGATTATGATAGTATTTTGTCTATTCTAAATAACATGCAAGGGGAAATTGAACATGTTAAATGTTCTAGTAATCTTCATTTTCTAAGTAGTTAATAAACATGCTTGTAAGATAGAGGAATAGCCACCTTGCCTGAGAGCAGTAGGGGAAAAATCCTTTAATTAGTAAGACCACCAAATTAATTCAGGGGTGACCTCTCACAGTCTTCACCCCACACCAGGTGAAAGACATGTTTAACCCAGGTCTCCTTCTTAGCTCTTATTCCTAAACCTGCCCACTCCATACCCTGGGGAGCAATGGCAGACCTACAAAACTAAGTGTTTTTTCCTACTACAACAGAAACAGCAAATGAGGTTGCTAGGAAGCACTTCAGCTTTGTCCTTTAAGGTGGTCTATGTGTAACCTTCCCTCACCCAGTACCTGGAAACCATGTTAAGATCAAATCCTAGGAGGAGAACAGACCTCAAGTTCAATGCGAGCCAAAATAGAAGGGAACTGATGTGACAGAGGAAGAGCTTTGCTAACACCTTGATATAATAACTCTTTGATATAATAACTCAACAATATGAAAGCAATACAAAGACATATATTTATTTTATTAACATTCTATTAATAATTGGAAGAATATAAAATGAGGAAAGGATTGTCTACAAATAGGGGTGCAACTGCTACATCATAATTCTTTATGACATACATACATATAGTTATAAGCTCACCAAACTGGGAGACACAATGACATACTTGGCCCACTTGTGACCAGAGTCCTGTTTGGATGAAATGTAAATATATATAGCTAGATCTAGATAGTGAATCTTTGTTCATTGAAAGTATACAAAATAAGTGAAGGATTTTCTATAAACAAGGGTTTAACTGCAATATCCCAGTCCCTCACGATATGCATACAAACGTTCCTAAGCTCACAAAACTGGGGGACACATTGACATACCTAGCCCACATCTGGCCAAATTCCCAATTGGATGCAGTATAAATAAATACATAAATAAGTAAATAAACAAACAAACATATCTAGCTTAAAAAGACTTTACTGATAATTAGTGTGAGAAACAAGAATTATATAATCATTTGGATGATTAAAGCAATATTGATCAGAGTCACAAAATGACATAAAAATAGAATAGTTGTATGTGCAAACTCACCACCATCCAGCTCACAGCTAGGAAGACCAGAAGCAGCAGCCAATCCCAATGTCTTGATTGGAAATAACACCTGTGCAGAACATGCTCTCCCTGGGTGGGACTTCAACCTGCTCCATCAGAGATTAACTCCTTTACTGAGGTCATAATTAATGAACTGGCTAATATGGATACCAACTTGAAAGTACTCCATCAATTCCCAAGGAAGTGGCCAGTCTCCTCAGGGAAGAACACAACACTCCCAGGGAGCACATTCCAAGGTTTATGCTTCATCCCCAAGATATGGCCAACCTTCCCAGGGAGGAGCACAATATTCCCCGAACACATCTGTTCTTATCTGTTAGAGACATTCCCCAAATATGCCCACTACTTTAGTTCTCATTATGCCTTCTGAAATATGAAAACTGCTGACCAGTAAAACATTGCTAATTAACGAAGTGTCATGCATGATATTTCACTTTTAGTTTTGAGCAATTCTCTACAAATGTTTCTCAATATACATCTATCTCTCTATCTAGCCACCTAACTATCTATCTATCTATCTATCTATCTATCTATCTATCTATCTATCTATCTCTCTATGTATCTATCTATCTATCTATCTATCTATCTAATCTTCCTACTAGCTATCAGAAGAAATTATTAGCAAAATGTGCTTACAAATCAAGAGCATTTATGATAATTTGGAGACCACTGATTGTGGCTAAATTTGCATTGCTTTGGTCCCTTTTCCAGCTGTTTCATTAGCTACGTGGCGCCAGAAGGCCAAACAAATGCTTCAGAATTTATCTTCCCAGACCTCTCAGAAGACACTGAAGTGCAGCGCCTCCTGCCCATGTACCTTGTCACCTTCATGGAGAACCTGCTCATCATCTTGGACACCATCTCAGACTCCCACCTCCACGTGTCCACATATTTCTTCCTGTCTCAACTGTTTTTTACAGATATCATCACCTCCTTTACTGCCCCAAAATGCTGCTGAATATCAAGAGAGAAAGAAAAATCATGGCTTATAAAAACTACCTCCACCAGATGTATTTTTATTTGTCACCCCCTGCACTACACAGTCAACATGAACCGCTGTCTCTGTGACCTCCTGCTGCTGGCATGCCTATTATTCAGAGTTCTGGACTCTCTTTTACATTGATTAATAGTTTTAAGTTTGTCTTTTTCTTAAGATTTGGAAATCCCCCACTTTTTCTGTGAACTTAATCAAGTATTCCAATGTGCTTATTTTGACCGTTTCCGCAATGACCAAGTGAGGTATTTTGCAGCTGGATTTCTTGGTGTTATCCAACTCATAAGGATCCTTTTCTCTTACTCTAAAGTTCTGTCTTTCATTTTGAGAATTTCATCATTTGGGGGCCAGAATAAAGTATTTTCTACTTGTGGGTCTCATTTCTCAGTAGTCACCTTATTTTATGATACATGTTTTGGAGTGTATCTTAGTTCTGCTGCTACCCAAAACTCAAGGGCAAGTACAATACCCTCACTGACATATTGTGTGAACACTCCCATGCTGAATCCCTTAATCTACAGTCTTAGAAACAAGGATATAAGCAGACCTTAAACAATCTCTCCTGCTGAGACAACCTCTCTTTATAAAAGGATCATTTGCCTCAAAATTAGAAATTTTCTCATGATTAACAGAAATCAAATACTGACAGAGATAAATCTAGATACTTTTATTCGTGCATAGAAAGATAATCTGCTACAGGTCTAATTTCCAGAATTATTTCCCTTTAATTTTTGTCCATCAAAACACCTCTTTTTATGTAATTTCTTTTGAATAATTTGAATTTTCAGTTTTATTCCCTAATACAGAATTGGAGTGGAAATCTTCAGCCTTAAATTTCAGCAGTAAAATATTTACTATAGGTAATTGGTGTATTTAGAATTATAGTATGTGTTGGAGGAATGAATACAAACTGCAATATCAGCCAGATGAAAGCTATAGGTCATTTACTATATGAATTTGTTGAAAAAATCTGTTATATCAAAGTCTTTACAATTGTTGCTAGAATTTCTGTTAGTTGGTTCCAGAAAGAGATCACATACAGAACGTGACTTGTATCTCATTATGTTTTCAACAATTCATATTGCATAAGCCACATGTGCCTTCTCCTGCACATTCAGCAAATGTTAGGTTAGGCTATACTAATACCTGATTATTCAAACCCTGATAATATCACTAATCACAGTTTTATTCCAGAGATGCAGTTTTGCTGTGTAACAATTTTTTGATAGGCAGGAAGTTTTCTGGAAAATTCTCTTGGTGCTTCCTACAATAATAGTCCTCATTTCATTGTCATAAAAGGCAATGTGAGGGAAGCAGACATTGCTCAAATGATAGAGTGTCCACCTACCATATGGAGGGTCCAGGGTTTGATACCCAGGGTCTCCTGTTCCATGTGGTAAGCTGGCCCTTGAGAACGCTGCTGTGGGTAAGGAGTACTGAGCCATGTATGAGAGCCCCATATGCAAAGAGTGCACTTCACAAGGAGACCAGCCCCACGTGATAAAAGGGCTGCCCCCAACCCCCCAGGAATGGCACCATGCAGATGGAGAGCAGACACAGCAAAATGATACAACAGAAAGAGACACAGATTCCTGGTGCTGCCTGACAAAAATGCAAGCAGACACAGAGGAGCACATAGTTAATGAGCACAGAGGGCAGACAATGGGGAGAAAGGAGAGAGAAATAAATAAGAATAAATGAATCTAAAAAAAAAGGCAATGTGAAAAGAAATCAAAGAAGACCTTAGCAATTAGTAGTATATTCTTTGTTCATGGATTAGAGGATAAATACCATGAAGATATCAATTCTACCAAAACTGATTTATAGTTTCAACATAATCATATTAAAAAATTCCAACAGCATACTTTAAATAAATATAAAAGTCAATTACCAAATTTCTTTGGAAGGAACAGTGGCCCTGAAGAGCTAAGGACTTCCTAAAACCGAAGAATGAAGTAGGAGGGCTCCTGCTTCTTGATGATGAATTGCATCACAAGGCTACAGTGGTCAGAACAGCATGGTATTGGCATGAAGACAGAAAAAAATGATCACTGGAATAGAATTGATCATTCAGAAATAGGCTCCCTGCTTTATGTTCAACTGATTTTTGATAATCCTACCAAGTTCATGTTACTAAGAGAGAACAGGTTCTCCAGCAAGTGGTCATGGAAGAAATGACTATTACTAACCAAAATAATGAAACCGGAACCCTAAGTCACTCCCCACACAAGAATCAACTCAAAATGAATGAAATATCTAAATGTAAAGTTCAGGAAATTTCCTGAAGATAATATAGGGAAACATCTTCAAGTTTTAGGTATGTGAAGTTCTCTTAACCCTTTCTCCCCAAGCTGAGCAATGAGAGAAAATATAAATACATGAGTCTTCCTCAAAACTAAACATGTTTGCACCTGAAGGACTTTGTGAGGGAGGTCAAAAGTCAGCCTGCTTAATGTGAGAAAATATTTGGAAACCACACTTATGACAAGGCTTTAATATCCACGACATATAAAAACATCTGACAGCTCAACAATATAAAGACAAATGGACACAAATTTTAAAAAGGGGGCAAATGACTTTAATGGACAGTTTTCTAAAGAAGAGATCCAATAGTGATAAAACATGAGAAAATGTTCAGTATCACTAGTTTTTTTGAAATGCAAATCAAAACTACAACAAGATGTCATTTCACACTTAATAGAAAGTCCTGATTAAAAAAAAAAAAAGGATTCCACCAGTGTTGGAGAGAATTTGGAGAGATAAGAATGCTTATTCACTATTGATGGAACTGTAGCATGGCACAGCTGCTCTGTAATTCCACTTGAAAGTTTTTAAGGAGGTCAGATATAGATCTGCCTTGTGACCTGACATTGCCATTACTAGGTTTATGACCCGGCCTGCAGGTCAAACGAACCGGCACCTGAAAGAGGCAGTGGGAATTGGGGGACAAGAGGCGAGAGAAATGGAGACAAGACAGGATTCTGATCAAGTCTCCATTTATTGAGAGCAGAGCATCAGAATATATACTAAGGGGAGGGTATTAGCAGGGGGTGATAGGCTGATGAAGCAGCTCTTCCATATAAGGCAATAAAATGCTGTTACACCACTTGCTATAGGTTGCGAGTCTTCAATGCTGGTCATGGCTTCAACATCTTGTTGCGCAGGTGCGACACTTTTTGCCCGGGAAACTGGGGAAAGGGGAAGAAGAAGGCGGAAGCACAGGGGTGGAGTAGGCGTACTTATGAAAACCGCCATGTTGCTGGAGACCGCAAATGCACGTAGCTCCGGGTGGCTCCACACAGGTTTATACCCAGAGGAACTGAGAGCTAGGATATGAACATATATCTGCACTGCTGTGTTCATAGCATCATTATTCACAATTATGGTAAGCAACTCATAAAAATATTGTGGTATATACACTTGATGGAATATTATTCAACTCTGAAAAGAAAGAAATCCTGAAGCATATGACAACCTAGAGGAACCAAGGGAACATAATGCAGAGTAAAGCAAGTTAGACACAAAAACTGAAACACTGTATGAGTTTGATATTATGAACTGAGCCTAAAGAGCAAATTCATGGAGTTAAAAGATAGAATATAAGTCATTAGAAAATAGAATGAGTTTATAGATTTGAAAGGTGAGTTTTAATATGTGCAGACTTGGTAAAAGTGTATTTGTTAACATTTGGAAATGCATAAATATGCTGAAAGCACATCATAGTGTTTGTAATTAGCAGCCCTAGTATATAAGTAAAGTAGTGTTTGAAAGGGAATTCCAAGGTCAATTATGTCAACTGAAGAAAATATAAAACTTAGAACTTGGTAGCATAGAAAACCTTCTTGTGAAAAATTAATATTGCTAATAGTGCATATATAAGGATGTTTTCTATGAAATGTAAAAAATATATGTTGATGTTCTAAGATGTTTGTATCAGGATGATTTGGGGAAAAACAGAATAAAAAAACTATGGACTGTAAAGTATAATAATATATTTTATATTAATAATAATTAATGATAAGTGAAAGAATGTAGGCAGAAATTACTACCTATTGTTATATTTGGTCTAAACAAAATGAAAATTCAAATAAAATCTAGTGACAGAAATAGAATAGCAATTATGTATGGCAGGAGATGGATAACATGATTGAGAAGTGACTACCAAGGGGTAGGCTTTTTGTGTGTTCTTTTGCTTGATTCCTTTGTGTGTTTTTTTGTAGTTGTTTATAGATATTTTTCTTTTTGGAGAAATGAAAAATCACTAAAATTGATTGAAGTGATGAATGCACAACTCTGTAATTATACCAAAGTCCATTGTAAATTTTAGAGGGATTTTATGTTTTATGGATATGTTTCATTAAAATTGATTTAGCAGAGCCATGTGTTAATTTTGTCCACTGCCAACCATTAGTTTTCCCAGATATTAGGAAATAATACCAGAGTTTTTATATAACCTACTGTGTTCTCTGTGAACTAGAAAAAGGCCAATAACTCCTTCATCACCTGACTCCAGAGCCATCCATTCCTTTGACATGAAAACCAAAGTGGCATTTTGAGATTAATAATTGCTGTGAGCTAGTGTCTAATCTTGAAAAAAAATGTGATCTGCCTATTATTTAGTATTCACTTCAACTTCTTTGGCAAAGTTTGAATTCATCTTACTTTTTAATTTATCATCCCACATGATCAGACCCTGATTTTGAGTCATCCCCACAATGAAATGTACTTTTCAGAGATTTTACATAGGAGAACTTTGGACTTCAAGCCTTTATGAACCCACTTCACTAATACAGAATCTCAAGGACTTCAGTGTTGACAGTTCACTAGAACTGCAGCTAACATATGAACTCCTCTACCCATCAAGATCCTTATTATTATTTATTTTTCAGGTGATGAATTTCTTATGTTAGGTCATTCTAGGGGTGGATTTGAAAGTTGAAAGGAAATTTATAGCTATCAGTGTCTACATTTAAAAATAGAAAAGAACAATCATTAGTCTTTCTACAGATCTGGGGGATCTATGAAAAGAAGGGAATACAGAACTTAAAGTTTGTAGATGGAGGGAAATAAGAAATACTTGAGTGGAGACACATGAAATGGAAAAACAATTGAGAGATCAAATAAAATAAAATGTTGGTTCTTGGGAAAGATCAGTAAAGTTTCAAAGTTTTAGATACATTGAAAAAGAAAAAGGGAAGAGACAAATTAATAAAATCTAAATTGAAACTGAGGACATTGCTAGAAATTGCAGATATTAAAGGATATATGTGAAAGCTTAGAAAATGGTATGGGAACAATCTAGAAAAAGAAATGTACATCTTCCTATCAACATACAACATATGTAAACATACTCAAGAAGAAATAGGTCTCCACAGACTTATAACAAGTTAAGGGATTGCATCAGTAAGTAAAAACATTCCATGAAAGAAAAGTCCAGGATCAGCCAGCTTCAAAGATGAATTCTATCAAATATTCAAAGAAGAATTATTTCCAATACTTCACAAACTCTTCTAAATTGGGATCTCTTCATAATTTATTCTAAAGGCTAAAGTTGTTGTGAACCCAAAGCTACTTTAAGATCTCACAAGTAAAGAAAACCAAGGGACAATTTCCCATTTGAATATAGATGCAAAAACCCTCAAAAAAAGCTAGCTTATCAAACTCAACAGGCGATAAAAAGAGTTATCCTTCATGAGCATGTGGTATTTATTCCAGGATGCATGATTGCTTAACATAAGAAAATTATTCAGACTTGAAACGCCTACCCTCTGGTTTATTGGACTTACCGTGGTAAGTAGGCACTTACAAGAGTGTCTGCAACTGCAAACAGGACAATTGCATCCATCATATATGTGGAATCTAAGACCACCCCTGATATAAAAGTGGAGTGGCCATAAACATCCCAGGGTCCACAGGATGGAGGAATAGAGTATGGGCTAGAGTGGACTTACTGATATTGTACTATGGAACTATTGTGATTAGTAATGGAAGAAATTGTAGCATCAATGTGGAGAAAGTGGCCATGGTAGCTGCTGAGGGTAGGGAGAGGAAGAAGAGATATGATGTGGGAACATTTTCAGGACTTGAAGGTGATCTGGGTACATGCAGAGTAAGAAAGGCATATTTGGAATCTGCAAAGATGTTAACCTTGGCCACAGCCACAGTGGTAGGACTCAGGTAAGGGCAATTATTTTGGATTTTTGTGCTGATGTGTTACACGGGAGAAGCTGGGCCTCTACTGTGGTCTCAGATGTTATTACAGCATATCCCGCTTGCTGATCACTGCTGTGAGTAAAACTACTCCCATCCATGAAGAACTCCATGTTGGGATTTGGTAGTCGCTGGTCTTGAATGTCCAGCTGACAGAAATAAACTTCTTACCATGTTTGCAAACAGTTTTCGGTTGGAATTCCTGGCATGATGTGTAGCAGAATAGCAGGGTTCAGGGTTTTTACAAGTTCCAGTTGGATGGATAGATTTTCACAAAATAGGGTTTGATATTTAATCAGGCCACTGCTGGTCAGCCAGTGTGTTCCTTTGGCTTATAAGTTTGTGATTAATGCGTGTGGAAACTAAAACAGTATAGGTTGCCCATGAGTTAATTTTATGACTTCTAGTGTTAGTATTGCTGCAGCTGCTACAGCTTGCAGGAGTGAGGGCCATCCTTGGGCTCCAGAATCCAGTTGTTTGGATAGATAAACTACAGGTCTTTGCCAGGAACCGAAGTATTGAGTGAGTACTAGTGCAATACTTTGGTGATTATGAACATATATGTAGAAAGATTTTCTGAGATCTGGAAGTCCAAAGCTTGGTGCTTCCATCAGAGCTTGTTTAAGAGCATTGAAAGCATCCTTCTGTGGGATTAGTGAGAGCAGGTAGTTATTATCTCCCCCTTTTGTGGCTTCATATAAAGGGCATGTGAGGACCCCAAATTTGGGGGTCCAAATGCAGCAGAATCCAGTTTCTCCAAGGAATTCTTACAACTTTTGGCAGTTGTTGTGTTCAGGGAGGCAACAGATTGATTCCTTTCTTTCAAGTCCCCATTCATGGAGCCCCTGCACTCTTTTATAACCTAGATATTTGACCTGAGGTAGGCAGATTTGGGCTTTTTTCTTGGACACCTGATAGCCCTTTTTTTGCAGATGTTTTAAAAAGACATGGGTTCCACCAGCACAGTCTTCATAGTTGGCACTTCCAAGGATGAGGTCATCTACATATTGGAGGAGAAAACAATTATGGCTTTCTGTTTTAAAGGATTTGAGATCACTGGCCAGGGATTGTCCAAAAATAGTGGGTGCATTTTAAATTCCCTGAGGGAGTTGTGTGCAACTTAGGTGCTGGTTTTTGCTGGAGTTCAGATTGTCCCAGGTAAAGATGAAAATCATTTGACTCTGGAGCACTATCTGAATGCAGAAGAAGGCATCTTCATGATCCAGACATAAAAAGTAGATTTCCTTTGAGCATATCAAGCTGAGGAGAGTGTATGGATTAGGGACTGCAAGATATAGAGTTATTACTGCTGAGTTGACTGCTCGCAAGTCCTGGACTGGGCAGTTATCCCCATCAGCCTTTTTAACTGGGAAGAGTGGCGTATTCCATGGAGATTGGCATGGTCTTAGGATGCCTTCATTCAGCAATCTCTAAATATGTACCAGACTTTTTCTTGCCCTTCAGATGAAACTGGATATTGCTTTATGCTAATTGGGCTGTGTGTGGGCTTTGTTTCAATAATAATTGGAGTAATGTCATGTGCCAACCACTTTGGGTTGCCCTCTGCCCATGTTTTGGACACATCTTTGAAGGGGAGCTGTGTGGCCATAGATTGGTGAATTTCCCTCAGGCCAAACAGTCTCATTCCTCCTGCAGAGGGTGGGTTAGCACTATTTTTGGAAGGTTTGGTGGTCCAGTGTTACTGTGGAATGCCCCATGGCATTAAAGATAATTCGAGCCTGTAGTTTAGACAGCAAGTCTCAACCCAGGAGGGGGCACTCCGGGAGATACAAGAATTCATAAATGATGTCCTAACACCCAAAGTTGCAGGTCCTGGTATGGAGAAATGGTTGCTGGGAACTTTTACCAATTGCCCCTATGATAGTGGCTTGTCTTTTTTATAATGCCTGGACTGGTTTGGTCATTACAGAGTGCTTAGTCCCAGGGTTGACCATCATATGTATGGAGAAACCCCCAATTTGGACTCCAACCATAGGCTCTGTGGGGCAGAGAAAATAGGAGCGTGGTCTGTCCCAATAATCAACAATCAGAGTCTTGTATTCCTGCAAGTCCAATGAAGTGATTTGCAGGTCTTCCTTCTGAATTTTTACTAACCGAATATTTAGTTTGTGACATTCCCCTAGCTCTCCTGGCTAATACTTTGGCTGCTTATTTTTCAGCAATGTGGTAGAGTGGCCAGCTAGGACATTCCTGCTTCCAATGTCCACCCTCCCCACAGTATGCACAGTGATTTCACACTAGGGGTGGGCACCTCTCTCTTCTTGAGGCAGGGGTTTCCCGGTTTATTTCCCTTGACACAGGATTGCATCCATTGACAATTGTTGCTGGGAGAAAGCCTACTTTTTTTTCATCTTCCGGTTAACTTCCCTCCTGGTCTCTACACCACGGTTGATGTAAACCTTGGTGGCTATTTCCAAGAACTCAGAAATATTCATTCCAGTGAAGCCATACAACTTTTGTAGCTTTCTGAGATGGCAGCCCGTGCTTGTGCAACAAATGCTGCATTGACCATTGTTTGGCTTTTGGAAGCATTTGGGTTAAAGGCTGTGTAGACACAAAATGCTTACCACAGTCTCTCATAGATTTGAGCCAGACTTTCATTGAAAGTTTGTAGGACTTCGGTGGTTTTTGCCATGTTTACTGCTTTTTGACTCCCAGCTCTGAAAGCTTCAACTATGGTCCTATGGAAAGTTTCTAGTCAGTTGAGGCCAGTCGTGTGATTGGGATCCCATTGGTGGTCCTTGACTGGGAACTGGGTGTGGGCATTTTGGTCACTGTCCAAGGTTCCCTCAGGTGGGTGCACTCTAAGGCAGGTTATAGCCCCTTGTGTGACCCACATTCTTTGTTCAAAGTTAAGTAAGGTCATAATGAGTTGTTTACAATCAGCACAGGTGGGTTTGATGGACTGGAAGAGGTCTGCCCTGAACTGAGGCTTCTCCAAGTATGGTGGGGTATGGCTTTTCCAGTTAAATTAGTCCATTGTAGTCCAGAGCTGGTACACATATGTATGGTTTCCCCCTTGAATCTGGCCATCTGCATCATAATAAACTTGAGTTTGGGCTTCAGGGAGTTGGAATGACCTTCTCCCTGCTCCCCCTTCCTCTGAGGCTCCCCATGATCTGAGTTGTTGTTTTTCAGGGACTTCTTCCTGACTGATGGTCAGCACTGGGCTGCCAGGGGCAAATGTCTGTGTGGGCAGCTGTGCTGCATTTCTCAGTGCAGATGATGACAAAGACAGCTGTGATGACGGAGTAGGTGCACCTCCTGATGCAGATTGCAATAAAGGCAGCTGTCGGGATGGTGTAGGTGCATTCCCTGATTTGGATGGCGATAAAGGCAGCTGTGGGAAAGGTATGGGTGGTGCAATTCTGAGCACAAATGACAATAGGGGAGCACTACTTATGGAAATTGGCTCACCTCATTCCTTATCTTAGCCCATGTAGGAGCAATTGCATAGGGTGGCAAGAGGTAATTTTCATTTGGCCCTTCTAGAATGGGTGGGTTGGCACTGGATTTGGGGCATACTTCCTCTGGAAACTTTGCACAGTCCTTTTTTGGCTTGGTCCCTGGGAAGCTCTTCTGGGTTTTTGTATTAGGTAAATCCTGGCTTCTTTAGTTGTACCTTCCCTAACCAGAGTGGATTTTGACTTATAACATATTGCCAGGCATTGATGTAGGGGAACTGGTCAGGGTGCCCTGGTTTTCTGGTCACTGTGTTGTGAACTTTATAGATCATCTGGGGGTCAAAAGTGCCCTCCTAGAGCCAGCCCATGCCAAAAGTTGGCCATTATAATTCAGAAAGTATTTTAAGCTTTCCTGGCTGGAACTTTATGGTAAATACTTCTCTATGGAATACTCAGGGAAAGTCTTTTAGCATACAACCTAATGTGGTCCTACTTTGTGGGTTTCCCATGTTTCCACCCTGTGCCAGTGCTGCACAACACTCACTCAGCCTAAAGCTTCATCCATTTCCAGCCACCTCCCTTGCAGGAGCTTACGAAACCTCTTAGCCTTAGCAGGTCGGTATAAACCCCCAACTCGGAAGAGGGTCCCCTTGCAGGGAGGCCATCCAAACCACCCTTGACTAGATGAGGTCATCACAGAACCATGGATCAGGACTCTGTGATGGCCCTGCAGAAGTGTGTTTCTGCATCTCACGCAGCCTCCACAATCACACACACACAACCATCCCTTTCTTTTATTGGACCTAGAGAAGACCATTTCCTCTCTTTTCCTAAGGAGTACTGGGGTCTCCTCTTGAGAGCTGATCAGACTCCTGTCCTATTTTTTTTAGAATGATGCTTTTCCTGGGTTTTGCGCCTGGGTGTCTTACATTTCTGGTGTGCAGAACTCTTTGCTTCATTCTCAAGGTCGCTTAAACTTTCCAGTGTCTCTCGGTTCTCCAGGAGGGCTCTTGTGGAGTCCACAACCTCTTTTGAAACTAAGGGAAAGTTCAGGGACATACAGGGCAGGGTTCACCTGAGCTCTCCCATGCTCCGCAGAGATGTCCTGGAGCCAATCAACTGTTGCTGCCTCTGACCTTCTCAGTGTATCCAAGATGAGCCCCCAGAGATGTTGTAGCAGAGAGAAGTTGGGTGCACATGATGTTGAAGGCCAGGAGGCAAGAATTCTGAGAAGAAAGATGTGTTACAACTTGCCAAACTTGGAATACACTTGTCCTAATGAAAACTGAGCCCTGAATAAGAATTTTGGTTCTTTTTATACAGAGGATGTAGAAGTGGGGAGTCAAATGGTGCTTATATGCAAAAGGAATTTTTTTAGTTTCTTCAAGTGTTTTATCTGAGTATCATAGAGGTTATATCCTCCAGGTGAACTTCAATTAACACATATTCTCCACATTCCAGGTAAGCTTTTAGCATGAACCTTCCACATTACAGTTAATCTTTAATTAACACCTCCCTGAATATCCAAAGCCTCTAGAGTTTATTCTTTTCAGTTGGCTTTCCAGTGAACTAGGCATGCTTGGATATAGAATAAGTTTGAATTTATGCACAGGCTATATTAATGTGAGGTTGAGTGTATGAATTGAGGCCCAGGGTTGACTCAAGAACTGGCTTAAATACCAGGGGTAGAGACACCATTTTTATTAAGACTTGGGTTCATGCAGAGGAAAAGAGTCACTAGGCTGGATCAGATCTTGAAGGTCTTTTAATGCTGGCCTAGGAGGCATGTATTTCCTCTGTAAGTCATTAAGTCATGACCTTCATCTGGTATCCATGTGTGGTTTAAAGCAGAATGATCACAGATTCTAGTAGAAAAGGTAAAATGAAAGAGAAGTGATCTGAATTATTGGAAGTCTTGTGTAGAGGAAAACTGGCTTGTGTTTGGCAGCTACTTCAGGGTTTTATCTCAAATAGACGGCAAAAACAAACTATTTTGAAGCAGCATATGTGGGGTCTAGCAGGGGAGGGAAAGGAACAAGAATTAAGGCAAAGCAAAATAGGATGATGCATTGACCCCCATTTCAAGAAATGAAAAGGATTAGTGCCAGAAAAGTGACAAAGCCCAGGAATGTGTCACTTCTAACAACTAAGAGGAGCAGCATCACATGATAATTTTCTTCTACAGTACCTTCACAAGTGTTTCTGGAAAGTCAATAAATCCTGAATTCAATGCTAATATATTCTTGTTTGTTTTATTGTGTTATACTTTGGCACTTTGTCCATAATCTGATCTTTGCGGTTCCTGGAGAAACTAATAAATCCTTAGTAGTCTGCAAATTCACCACAACATATTCATGGGTGGCTTGATTTTTATTGGCTCAACCTATCACATATTGGATATCTTTTAAATGGAAAAAAATCTATCCTATGTTTTGGAAATTTCTCCTACATTATTTCTTCAAATTTGGATTTTCAGTTATTCACTCTGCTTCTGTCTCAAACATTTTTAGTGCTGGAATTACTCTAGAGAAAATCTGTAAGTCTTATTTTCTTAAAAATTTTCATCTCTTTCATATTCTATTGTGAGGTCTTGATAATTTCCACAGAACTATATCTCAATTGTCAAACATCTGATGAGTATGTTCAGCTCAGGTAAAGATTTTGCTCTTCATATTTTAATTTGATAATTTATTTTAACTAGAATATTCATTATTTTCATGTTCTCTAATTTTTCTTTATCATATCTATCTGTTCATGAATTGTATATGCCTTTTTAAATTATTTTTAATTGTATTTTTTGATTAAACATACAACACAAAGAAATGTTGCCTTTCTACACATGCCTCTTCTGTCACTTTTACTTAACCGGTAGTTCACGCTAGGGTTGGTTTATCCTCAGGAGACTTGAACCTCTGGAGTGTCCATGTGCCAGCTGGGCCCTGAGCCTCTGTAAATCCAGAGTCTTGCAACTCCTACCCTCTGCTTCATTGGACTTACACAGGCCAGTTAACAGGGAGGTGAAGGTGGTCAACCACCAAACAAGGGAACTGAGAGTGCCTACAACTGCAAGCAGGAGAAATGCATGCAGCATCCATGTGGAATCTAAGGCCTTCTTGATACAGAGGTAGAGTGGACATCACCATCGCAGGGTCCACAGGATGGAGGAATAAAATATAGATTAGAGTGGACCTAATGATATTCTACTATGGAAATATTGTGACTATTAAGGGAAGAAATTGTAGCACTGATATGGCGAAAGTGGCCATGGTAGTTGCAGGGGGCAGGTTGAGGGAAGAAGTGATGTGATGTGGGGCATTTTCAGGACTTCTAGCTGCCCTGAATGATGTTGCAGGGAGAGATGCTGGACATTATACATCCTCCTACAATACACTGTGTAGACTGTGGGAGAGTGTAAACCATAATGTGGATTGTTATCCATGTGGTGTGGTGGTGCTCCAGGGTGCGTTTGCAAAGTGCAATGAGTGTGCCTCTGTGGTTGAGGGGGTTGTTGAAGTCAGAGGATTGGGGTGGGTTGGTGAGGGTATATGGGGACCACTTATATTTTTAATTTAACATTAAAAATTAAAAATAAATAAAAAAGGGAAAGAAGTATATAACATTCTCATATAACACACACCCCAGCCTAATTTAGTCCTCCGACATCAACAACCTCTTTCATCATTGTGGCACATTCATTGCATTTGGTGAATACATTTTGTAGCATTGCTGCACTGCATGGATAATAGTTTACGTTGTGGTTTACACTCTCTCCCAGTCCAATTAGTGGGCTATGGCAGGGTGCATAATGACCAGCACCTTCCCATGCAATATCATTTAGGACAACTCCAAGTCCCATAAATGCCCCCAATCATATCTCAAAGAAGCAAAGAATGTTATGTGTGAAAAGAAACAATTCATATGGAATAAAAGGCATACACCTCTATCACATGCCTCCTTGAGGAGCTTCCTTATATTTCATTTATATTCATGTTTAAATTCACATTAGATATATTTTTCCTGAGTGAATTAAATTCCCATTTGTTGTCTGCCAAACTAACTTTACTATTAATAATTTTCCTCACGTGTACTGCATAATATGCTATATTAAATATTAAAACTTTTTCTCTCTCCATTCAGGATTCACTCCTGTGTGCGTCAATGTACTCTCATGAACCTTTAACACAGAAGTAGGATTTTCATAAATATTCAAGTATAGTTTTAAAATTACAAGCTCAGTCTTCTGTGAACTGTTATTTTTTTAACAAACCAATTTTATTGTCATGTATTAATAAAACATAAATTCATCCAAAGTGTACAATCAATGGTATTTGATGTAGTCACATATTTGTGCATTCATTACTTCATTCATTCTTAGAGCATTCTCATTATTCCTATAATAAGAAAAAAGAAAAAGCAAAATCATGCCATCGCGATCTCTCTATGCTTCCTGTCATACACTGCTGCTCTTCTTTTTTATTCTCTCTATTATATTTGTATTTATGTTTTGTAAAACTGTTTTATAAACACAATATACTGTTATCTTTTATGTATGTTTATACTTTGTTCTGTATGTTCCCCCGGTGTCTTATTTTTTTTCACTTTATTTTCAATGAACTTTTACTTTACAGAAAAGTCTCTTTGAAAATATAGGAAATTCCCATTTCTTCCAACCCCTCCCTCTCTCACATTTTCCCCTATTAAGAACATCTTGTAGCACTGATCTAAAGGGAGTTGTCACCAGAGGTTCTGAAGGGAGGGAGGGGCAAGAATAGGTGCAACATTGGTCATTTTGGGGACATTGGAATTGTTCTGCATGAATTTGCAATGACATACACAAGCCATTATAAATGACAGAACTCATAAAATTGCACAGTGCAAAGTGTAAACCATAACATAAACTATAGCCTATGATTTGTAGCAATACTTCAATATATATTCACCAATTGACAAAAGTGTTCCACACTAAAGAAAGATGTTATTCATAGGGGAAAATAGGAATGGGGGATGTAGAAGAGTCATTGATATCCCCTATGTTTTTGCTCTAACATTTCTATAATCTAAAATTTCTTTAAAAATAAAGTAAAAAACTGCAAGCTCACACTCTGAAAACTCTATTTATGCCTGATTCAGACTTTCAAAGCTTTCATCTTCTTCTCATATTCTAGACTTATGACCTTTTATAAGTCATATTTTGTTGATGCATATTCATAAAGCATACAATTCATCAAAAATGTACAATCAATGATATTTGGTATTATCACATATTTCTACATTCATTACTTCTATCATTATTAGAACACTTTCATTAATTCAATAATAATACTACTAAAATTTATAGAACGTTTGTAGACTATTGACATAGGTATAATATTTTGGGGATGTACCAGGGATTGAGTGTGGGAGACCTCTTACATGGAAAGCCCGTGCTCAACCACTGAATTAGACCCACTTCCCTGTTTGTTATGCATTTACATTCCTCAGTAGAGCTTTGTGGTCTTGTTCACAGGTAACAGACAAATTGAATTACAGGTAAATTTACAGTGAATTTATTATTAAAATATGTCTTAATGGTATCAATTATTAATTATATTAATTATTACTTGTATTAAAATATATAAATGAAATTGCCCAATATTATACCATAATTAATATTAAGAATATATTATTAATCTATTGCTATCATATCTATTTCCCATAAATTTTAATGAATTATTGATATTAATATTTAAATGTTAAGAATTTTCTATATATGATTGACTACTTCCTTATAAAAAACAAATACTTTTCACATTTTCTCTTGCGTTTCCCATGTGAACCTCATGCTTCCAGCAAGATTATGGTTTGCTCCTTTTTTTCCATTCTTTTTTGCCTGTTATTTTATTTCATTTTTAATAGTCTATCAATGCCAGTAAGGTACAAAGCAATACTGAAATTAACAGACCTCGTCCTACCCTTGATTTTAAAGGTAATGCTTTTTGTTCAGGGATTCTTCAAGCACAGAGCATCCAACAATACATGATGCATATGATATTCTGCATCAGCAAACTTGGCTAATGGTTTTGGCTCATTCAGATCCTGAATGGGGAGAGTATTAGACTGTGCAGATCAGCCCCTGTGTGGGGGTGATCCTTGTATGCCTGACCTTCAGCCACCTCCAATTTTGATTCACTATCTTTGCATTAAGCAAAGTCTAAATTCTCAATTTGAGTGCATTTTTTTTTGGTATTTAATCATATTAAGAAAATACTCTTCTCATAAATAATATGTTCAGTTAGATGCTCAATGTTCTTTAATGCTTCATCTACTTCTTTGAGTGTGCACTTTTTTTTATCATTGCAGGAAAGTGAAGACTGAGTAAACTATTATCTAATTCACTAATAGTATTTTTAAAGATTATTTCATATAATTTTCTGCTTGTTGTTTGTCACAGCTATGGTGCGCCTTCTTTTTCTATATTGTGGAAGAGATTCCTACTAGGTAATTCAATTTTTTTCCATAGAGACTATACCATCCCACTTCCTTGTAAAATGTGTTTATAAGACACATTTAAAGAAAAATGAAAATTTGAAAGCCAATTGTGTAATTAGCTATAAAGATACCCTAGATTACTAACAGTAATAATCATAATTAACCAGAGGTAAGAGTATTTATAAATGGATGAGGATAGAATGCTTCCTTAGGAATTGAGTTGTATATTCCTTATAATAAAAGGTTCAAATCTTCACAAAGGAATAGCAATTATTATAAACATATACATATAGAATATCCTCAAAAAACAATGAAACAAGTTATAAACAAGGCATCATACTGAGTAATTCCAATATTTCTCTCTCAAATGACAACATGTATCTACTAAATCTAAATTATATTTGAAAAATTTAACAAGTTTGATTGAGCACATGTGGAAACCTATGTCTAACTGTTGAAATGTATAGCAAGCGATAGCTATTAGTGTGTTAATCAAGCATGCGAAAAAGAGTGTTTGAAATGGATGCAGGAGGCTTTTGTTCTTGGAAATTCAGTTGCCAGGTAAAAAAAAAGAAAGAAACTTCATTTGTCCTGCAAAATGAGTAATTATTAAAGGAAGTGGAACTGTGCACAAATCAACAATAAAGTTGAAAAGAGTAAGGGTCATATGAAGGGAGTACAAAGGAAGATCTTGGATTAATTGTTAGTATTATTAGGATTGTAATATTTTGATTAAGAAATGGTTAAGAGAAATTCTAGGCATCATGACACCTTTCCCTTTAGTACACTACAGTGTTTCCAATCCTGTTAGGTATAGGCAGGGATCACCTTGCACTTCATCAGTTTTCTTGTCCCAAACATTCCTGCTTTGCATGATTCTTCCTATTCTGTGCTCTGACATTCTTCCCAGTATGTCACCATTGGAAGAGGGCAGATCCACAACTTGATGGGGTAGAACCTAAGGCTAATTGTTTATCAGTCTTCTTGTGGACACTTCTCACCAAACAGATGTTATGCCCCTCTGCCTCTCTCATCCAATTCTGCTTATGCTGTGGAACTGCAGGTTTGAAGAGATATACCCTTCAGTTAGAATTACTCTAAACTCATGACAATAATCCCGCTATTATATAAACCATTTAATAATATGTTAATGTGAAAAAATAATTCTTGTTTCCTGATATAAAGTATAAATTAAAAATTCTTTATGAATTTTTTCATTCATTACACTTTCCTTTGTAAACAGTATCATCTTCCTCCAAAAATGCAGAATTCAATCATAGCATTCAAATTCTTTTAGCTCTTTTAGGATTAGCTGACATTCCACGGCTTCAGAAAAGCTAATCTAGAATGAGTCCACTTGTGCTTTCATCCTTAATTTCGTCATTTTATTGAATTTGAATATAATCATGATTTGATTCTTCTGCCTAAATATAACTTTGCATTCCATACAGGTTTCAGACCAAGAACTACCAGTATGTTCTGGCCTTGGTTTTTGCTATTGAAGAGATCAACAGGAACCCCCATCTTTTACCCAACATTACTTTGGGATTTGATCTGTACAATTCATTACACAGTGAACAGAGGACATTGGAGAATCCCATCATTTGGCAATCAGGGCTGGGCAAGGACATTCCTAATTACACCTGTAGGAAAGAGAGCAAGTCTGTAGCAGCTCTTACAGGAACAACATGGGCAGTTTCTGCCCAGATTGGGACACTGCTGGAACTCTACAAAATTCCACAGGTAAACCTCATTACATGGGAGGAGGGATAAATTAGTATTTCCTTTGCTAATTTCAGGAACCTTAAAAGAAAAGGTCAAATGAAGGAATTGTGTTTACTCATGTCTCAAAGGTTACAGCCAGTACACAGAGACATGGTGGGATGTTCACATGTCATTTTCTAGAACTTATGAGAAACCAAGTGAGTAAAAGCCAAAGGAGTTTCCTAGACCCTTGAAACTAATCAGTTAGTTTCCATTATGGTCTCAGAGAGTGGGAGATGATTAGAAAGTAAGAAGAGCAAATCTTCCCTTTTTCCTGTTTAAAACATTGTTTAATGATCAAGTGAGTAGGATTTACAACTCTGCTGAGGCTCAGGGCCCAGCTGCAATTTGGTCATTCTTGAGGTTCAAATCTCCTGAATATACATAAACCCCAGTGCCAACCACAGTTCCAGTACAAGTGACAGAAGAGGCATGTGTAGAAAGGCCACATCTGAGTCCACCTCCATCACACTGAGGAAAACAAATTCCAAAATAATATCCACGGACAAGGCACTGAACTCCAGAGTCAGCTTCCATGATCATAGACCTGTGTGTCTCTGTAGCCCTCTGGAGCACCAGTACCTATGGTTGTATCTTCTTATCTAGGTCAGCTAACAGGGAGGTTGAAGTTGGTCAACCGCCACAATTAGGAACTGAGAGTATCTACAACTCAAAGTAGGAGAATCACATCCATCAACCATGTGGGATCTGAGTGCACTCTTGATATAGAAGTGGAGTGGACATCACCAATCCAGGGTCCACATGATGGAGGAGTAAAAAGGATTAGAGTGAACTTACTGGTTTTCTACTAAAGAAATATTCTTACCGGTGATGGAAGAAACTGTAGCATTGATCTGGAGAAAGTGGGTACTATAGTTGCTGAGGGCAGGGAGAGGGGTAAAGAGATTGGATGTAGAGGCATTTTGGGGACTTGGAGTTGCCCAAAATTTTATTGCAGGGACAGATGCTGGACATTAATATCCTACCATAAACACTGAATGTAATGGGGGGAGAGGGTAAACTACAATGTAAACTCTAATCCCTGTGGTGCAGCAATACTCCAACATGTATTCACCAAATGCAATGAATGTGCTACACTGATGAAAGATGTTGATGTAGGAGTAGACGTGGATTGGGATGTTGGGTATGTGGGAACCTCATATTTTTTAAGGTAACATTCTGTGTGATCTATGTATCTTAAAAGCAAAAGACAATTTAATTAAAAATAAAATAATTAAAAATAATACATTGCTTAATTTTCATCAGAGCTGATTTTGTGCTTCTGACCAATCTTCTTTCTCATACTGGCTCTTTCACTCCTACCTTTAGCTTGCTTTTGGCCTCTATGACCCACAACTGAGTGATGATGGCAAGTGGTCAACTCTTTATCAGATGGCTCCCAAGGACACAACTTTGACCTTTGCAATGGTCTCAGTGATGCTCCATTTCAGCTGGAACTGGGTGGGACTAGTCATCTCAGAAGACAAGAGAGGTGTGAAGTTTCTTTGGGACTTGAGAGCAGAGATGGACAAAAATGGAGTCTGTGCAGCCTTTTTGGAAATGATCCCTGTCACTGAGAGGACAATTAGCTCAAAAGACTGGCAATATCATTTACGCATCAGAGAATCATCAGTGAATGTGACTGTCATTTACGGTGACTCCGACTCTCTAATGGGATTGAGCTTTTGGAGATAGAGATTCTTAGTTTTAGGGAAAGTTTGGGTTACAACCTCACAATGGGATTTTACCACCAGTGGGAGAAACTTTTTACTTGATTCATTCCATGGGGCCCTCATTTTTTCACACCACCTTGCTCATATGCCTGGTTTCAAAATTTTCATCCAGATAGTTAAACCTTCAAAATACCTGGAAAACTTTTACCTCACTAAACTGTGGTACCTCTCTTTTGATTGTTTTGTTTCTGAATCTGATTGTAACACTCTGGAGAATTGTCCTCCCAATGCCTCCTTGGAGTTGTTGCCTTGGTGGCTATTTGACAAGGACATGAATGAAGGAAGTTATAATGTGTATAATGCAGTGTATGCTGTGGCTCAGAGCTTTCATGAAATGCTTCTTCAGAAAGTCCAAATGGAGTCAGTGCAAAATGGAGATGGACTGGTCCTTTCCCCTTGGCAGGTAATACCTCTTCCATTGAACAGGATGTGTAGTTCCCAACATGTCATAATCATAAAATTTTTGGAACGTAGCATATGCTCAAGTCAGGAAGTTTAGGGTTGTCTCTTGAAAAGTGCAAGAGATGATATGCTTGTTCACTGTCTAAGAGGTAAATCTATCCCTATGCAGAAATGGTAATGAACAGGAAGGTGCCAATGGCAGGGAGGGAAGGAGTTATTAATCAATGACAATGCTTCTTGCTACTAAGGCCCTCAATATTCTGCCCACCTAAAGTTTTTAATATAAAATACCTAGTCCTCTTCCATTGAACACTTGCATGACAGCAGGGACAAACTAGTTTTTTAATTATTTTTAGGCACTGTGTTAGATAATGTATATAAATTATATCATTTAATTCTACATCCTCTTCAGATATTGATGACCTTGCTTGGGGAGAATTCAGTTAGCAATTGAGAGTGTTTAGATATGATTTTTCCAATAAGGTTTGTCTGTATCCCACACGCACAGATTGTTTTGATCTCATTGTACTTGATGTTTTCCCCTGAAACTTAATATTTTATGCTGTGAATTTTTAGTCCTCCTTAAGGTTTCTTTTTTTTTTTTTACTTAATTGAATGTTAATAATAAAATTGCCTTAGGAAGTAGGGATGACAGAGAATCAGGGATGTTCCGACCTTGGTGATCTGTCCTTGATCAGAGGACCCACTTCCTCGCAGGTGTGTCTCTTTTAGCTGCACCCATTTCTGAAGAACATCCAATTTAATAATCCTGCTGGTGACCCAGTGTATTTTGATGATGAAAGGAAATTGGAAGCCAGTTATGACATTCTCAACTTTTGGAATTTCCCAGAAGGTTTTGGACTTAAAGTTAAAGTAGGACATTTTGACTCAGCTGTGCCACGGGATCAACAATTGTCTATATCGGAGGAGGTGATAGAATGGGCCACAGATTTTCAGAGGTGGGTAGGACCCAATTACCATGCAGAGTATTACACCAAAATAACAAAAATCTTGTCATGGAGATTTTAATAGTCAAGTTTCTCTAAGGAAACAGAATCAACAGGAGATATCTGTGACTAGAAAGAGATTTAATAAAATTCTCTCATGTGACCACAGGGATGGCCAAGTCCAGATTCTGCAGGCAGGCTGAAAACAGGGGCTCCAATGAAGGTCCCATGAAGGCCCTTGATCAGTTCCCAGGAGATGTTGCCTGTCCAAACAGAAGCTGGGAAATTCTCTCCAAATCCTGAAATCGATTTCTGTTTTAAAGTAGTCAACTGATTGTACAAAACTTCATTCATTGTTGACAGAAATCTCCCTGGTTGATTGTACATGTAATCAGCAATTTATGCAGTTTATTACATGATGACTAACATCCATAAATATTCTTTATAACAATTAGCCCATAGTTTACTTGACCAAACACTGATCATGTTAACACATTAACCTAACCAACACAGACACTTTCTACCCTCCTTCCTACTAAGTAAATGACAAAATTATTAGTTTAACCACTTACCTTTTCACTTGATAACTTTTCTCACCTACTATCCAAAGCATGGAAAAAGAAAACATTTATTTAAAGATACATATCTAAATTATTATATTTCATATCATGTAATAAACCTGATATCTTATCAATTAATTTGACTTAGGTATTTGAAATTTAAATTTGTTGGTGCTCCAATACCCCAACATTCTAAATACTGGTGAATTAAAGGTTCACTGTTAAGAGCATGTATCTGATTTCTTCCCAGATTCCCAAATCTGTATGCAGTGAAAAGTGTTTTCCCGGATTCAGGAAAACCTTTCAGGAGGGAAAGGCTGCCTGTTGTTTTCTTTGCACCCCCTGCCCAGAGAATGAGATTTCCAATGAGACAGGTAAGTTTATGCCCACAAAAAAGTCCCCAAATCTCCTTTATATACCCAATTCATACAAGGTATTAGAAAGAATCTGGAGGACAACTACAGAAACAAAATTCTTCCTTCCTTTGTGTAGTATTTCATTTTTACAATAAAAAATATTTCCCTTTGAAATGACAGTAATTCTCTGCCCAGAACTAGCTTATTTGAGTCATTGTTCAGACACGTGTAAGGCCAAATAGTCTCTAGGAATCCCTTTTGTTGATGCCACCAAATTAATACACCTTTCCTCCCTCTCTTGGAATTTAATACATGGTGTTACAAGTACCTGATTTCCGTATTGAGTGAAAGCTTGTTTAGATTATATTTAAGTAATGTGTTTAGACCTTCCTCAGTTTTTGTGCCTAAAACTGTTCATGACACAGAGCAGCTGCTCAGAATGTTTGGGAATGATTTTAGAAATATTTATTTCTATTGTGTACAAAATGAAGATGATCTAACGTACCCTTAATGAGGAGTTTTAGTTTCCACTCTCCTCAAGTTCCCAGGTAATTGGGGAGAAAACATAGACTTTTTTTGTCCATGCTTAAAGCACACAGTGAATGTTTGAACAGGAACCTGTTGACCTGTACCTTCATTGAGAGGACGGGTCTCATGGGTTCGTCAGAGAGGCAGGAACTTAGTATTATATAAAATGAGTGAAGGGAGGAATAAAATCTTGGCCAAATTATTATAAATGTAGAAAAGGAAACCACCACTGCATATAATATT
Organism: Dasypus novemcinctus; assembly: GCF_030445035.2. Classification (NCBI taxonomy): domain Eukaryota; kingdom Metazoa; phylum Chordata; class Mammalia; order Cingulata; family Dasypodidae; genus Dasypus; species Dasypus novemcinctus. Next base: position 41,732,496 of record NC_080702.1, on the reverse strand, counting down.
CAGAGATTCAGAGTACCGGAAAAGAGTTTCAATGTGACAGGATCACACAGAATATTGAGGATGGGGTTTGAGATATGATGTAGAATAGGCTTTAATATTCTTTTCGTAATATAATTAACATCTTGAAATTATTCATGTTCATGATATTAAATTATAGAATCACTTCAGTGGTGGCAAATTTCTAAGTTTCTTTTGGTGATTAATATGCAATTTAGTTCCCCTAAACGTTTACTATTGTTTCAGTTTTTTGAGACATATTGTTCTGATGATATAACCTGGCATTTAGTCAACTTGGGAAAATGCTTCATGTACACATTGGTTATAAGGCAAATTTGAGTAAATATTCCATGTGCACATGTAAAAGAATAGTATATGCACAAAGTGAATTCCCACACATTTGGAGATTAAGAAATACACTATTAAATAACCCATGTTTTAAAGTAAATAGTACGAAAGGATTTATGAAATGTTTAAAATTGAAATTGCCATATTTCATTTCTTATATGATAGGGCTAAAGGTATCCTCAGAGAATAATATTTAACATTAAATTTTATATTCCTATGTGTGTATTATTAGTATGCATATTGAAATGTAAAAAATTCTGATGTTTATATATCACAAACTAAAATAATAACATAAGAGTAAACATAAAGAAAGGAGAAGATTGAAAATAATAAGTAGAAAAAGAAAATGTAATAAAAGACAAATATGAAAGGATAAAACTCAAAGCTAAATTTAATGAAAGACAAACTGTTAGATAATGATAAATTGATAGAAAAACGAATTAAGAAAAATTGCATAATAAATAATGAAAATACTTAAAAGTGGGAAATATGTACAGAAATATTAAATCATAAAAGGATGGTAAAATAACTTCATGTCAAAATATTTGAAAATTAAAATAAAATTCTCAAATTCCCATAAAAATAGAAGTTACCATAACTGTCCCATGAAAAATGGAAAATCTTAAAATATTCATATCTACTTAGGATATTAAACCATAGTTTAAAATGATATATCTACTAAAAAAAAATTGGGAGACCAATGACTTCACTGAAAGACGCAACCAAACTTTCAAGGAAAAATGAATCCTTATCTACTCAAACTTTTCCAGATATTAGGAAAATCTGGAAAAACTGCACATTTAATTTTATGAGAAAAGCTTAACTTTGGTACCAAAGTCTGATAACATTGTTGTAAGAAATAAAATTAATGGGTCACTTTTTCTCTTGAGCCTAAACTCACATTTGCTGAAAAGAAAAGCGGCAATCCAAATCCAGCTGTATAACATAAAAACTTGTTGTGATGAGGATTGTTTTATGCAAAAAACATCAGTTCATGAGCATCTCGAAAAGGAGAAACCATCATTTCAAAAAAAATCAGGAAAACATTGAATAAAATTGAGCACCCATTCATTATTTAAAAACAAACAAAACCATTGTTTACGAAATTAGAAATAGAAGGGAACAACCAACATTGGATAAAATGTGTAAAATAGTTCTAGCCAGTGAGAAGTCATTCCTAGCATGTACACAGTGCTTTTACTAAAGCACAAGAGAGACAGAAAATACAGCAATAAAAAGTGCATGGCTTGAGCACAAGCTCTTTCCTCAAAAACATCTTGAAATGTGCAATGCACATATGAGCTTGTGTTCAGATTAATTACTCACCAAGAAATTCCAAGCAAAATTCATATTGAAAATCTCAAAACATCCCCCATAATAGCAAAAATTAAACAACTTTCATGTCAAAGGTCTAAGAGAATGTAGTCCAACTGGAATGAATGTTGATTGCTAGAATTTAAACTGGTGTAACTAGTTGGAAAAGTGGATGGCATTATTTACAAAGATGAATATTTATATAGCATATGACTTAGTAATGGAGCATCATATTTGTACTAAGTATCTAAAGATGCTCAGAGCAGCATTATTATTAATAATCAAAGTGCATAAACATCTATCACAAGTAAATTGTGTAAATAAAATATGATGTATTAATATAATTGAAATCTATCCAGCAGTATAAGTGAATAGTTTTTACTACTTCACATCCCAAAAAGATAACTATATTTTAAAAATATAAAATAACTATTGTTGGGGAGGAATCATAGAAATTGGAATTCTAATGCCCTGTTTGTGGGAATGCAATTGAGTTCAGCCACTGTGGAAAGCATTACAAGACTTCCTTAAAAATTTAAATATAGAATCACCACATGACCTGGCAATCCACTTCTAGGTTTATATTAAATGTGAAAAGAGGTTCTCAGAATGATAATTGTGCACAATGTTTATAGCAGCATTATTCACAATACAAACATGTGGAAATAATGCAAGTGTCCTACAAGAGCTAAACTGATAAAATATGGGACATACACACCACAGTACATTATTTGGCAACAAGTAAAAAATGAATTTCTGAGATATGAGGCTACTTAAAAGAAACTTGTAAACATTACACTCCTGAAATATGAAAGTAAAAAAAGAAAAAAATATTGTACAATATCTTGTAAGAGAGGTCTAGAAGTACCAAATCTCCAGAGTCAGGAAGTTGAATAGACGTTACTAGCAGATGGGTGCAGAGTTGAAGAGAAAATGAAGGTTTATCAGACTAGACGTGTTAGTAAAAAGAAAACGGATCTGCATACTGTAACATAGAAGAATATCATAAAAATAGTATGAGTAAAATGACCCAAGCAGAAGTAATCTATGTTAGAAATCAACAAGGTTGCACCTTTGAAGATGTGGGAGATGTAATTATTTGAAGAAGTTAGGAAAGGGGCTTCAGATGGGCTGCTTAGTTCCAGTTTTTGGCCTTTATGTTGTTACCCATGTGTTTCCTTCCTCATAATTCATTAATCATGCAATTATAATATGTGCCCTTTATGAGTATATGTTATCCACCAGTGAATATAGTTTTAAGAAGAACTGAATGAAAAGTCAACAGTGAATGAAAAGAGCAACTCCTATCCAATTGAACGTCTGAATGTCAAAAGGTCAGAGCTCTAAGAGAAAGTTTGAGGGAAGAAAAATAAACAGATTATAACACACACTTTCTTGAAGTCAATGCAAGTTGACAAAAATGGATGAAAGTATCCAATGTGTTTCTTTTAGGGACATATAAATAAGTTAAAATTACTGATCATGCGCTGATGACATATTGCTTTTTTCATCAGATATGGATGAGTGTGTGAAGTGTCCAGATCATCAGTATGCAAACAGGGAGAGAAATCACTGCCTCCAAAAAGCTGTGACCTTCCTGGCTTATGGAGACCCTTTGGGGATGGCTCTGGTCTGCACAGCTCTTTGCTTCTCTTTCCTCACCACTGTTATTCTTGAGGTCTTTGTGAAGCACAGAGACACTCCCATAGTCAAGGCCAATAACAGGATCCTCAGCTACATGCTGCTCATCTCCCTCAAGCTCTGCTTCCTCTGCTCCGTACTCTTCATTGGTTGCCCAAACACAGCCATCTGTATCCTCCAACAAATCACATTTGGAATTGTGTTTACTGTGGCTGTGTCCACTGTTTTGGCCAAAACAATCACAGTGATACTGGCATTCAAAGTCACTGTTCCAGGGAGAAGGATGAGACAGTGGCTGATTTCAGGGGTACCTAACTTTGTTATTCCCTTTTGCTGCCTGATTCAGATGACACTCTGGCATTTGGCTGGGAACCTTTCCCCCATTCGTTGATAAAGATGCACATTCTGAGCCTGGTTATATCATCATCGAGTGCAATAAGGGCTCAGACACTGCCTTCTACTTTGTCCTGGGATACTTGGGCTGCTTGGCCATTGTGAGCTTCATTGTAGCTTTCATGGCCAGGAACCTGCCTGACACCTTTAATGAAGCCAAGTTCTTGACCTTCAGCATGTTGGTGTTCTGCAGTGTTTGGGTCACTTTCCTCCCTGTCCACCACAGCACCAAGGGGAAGGTCATGGCAGCTGTCGAGGTCTTCTCCATCTTGGCTTCCAGTGCTGGATTACTAGGCTGCATCTTTGCTCCAAAGTGCTATATTATTTTTTTTAAAGCCAGATAGGAACACTCACCATGGGTTATGGAATAAAACACATTCTGGGGGAAATAAGTCTTAAGTTTTATCTCATTTGGTTCCTAAAGCAAATTGGGGGACTGATGAAAATCTACTCCATGCTTGCATTCAGGTATTAGATAAAAATGTAATGTAATTTATCCTCAATTAACACATGAATTTCCTACATTCTCTCTAAGTGTTCAGGAACACATCTTTCAGCCATCTAAATTTTTAAATTTAAATAGTATTTTTGTTTGCTTATATCAAATACACTCATGAAGATGGGTAATCTGCATTCATTTTGTGTGTAATAACCAAATTTACACATATTCTCCCACTTTGTTTTGCACTTCTGTTTTCCTAATTTCCCTTATAAACACTATCAACATTTCCTTTCTTTCATCTCTTTATGGTAGTCTTAGTGATCCAATACCATTTATGGACTATTCCTTATTATCTCCCAGATTTCCATGACCAGATTTAAGAATAATAGATTCTTATATATAAAGAACTCATTTTTCTGAACTTCCTAATGTATTTATTTGACTTTTCGCCTCTTGAACAAATACCACAATGTTTTACTATGCTCTATATGATTACAACTTTCATTTTATACTTGATAGTACATTTCCTTCCTAATTACTGCACCATTTCTGGATTTGTTGGAGAGAATAACCTCAATATGTCTATGCGACACAAAAGCGTGTCTGGCAGAAATGCTGATTGTAGGGAAGATGATCTAAAAGAGATGGAATTTGTGTTCTCCTTTCTAGCTTCTGTAGATTCCAGGTCTGATCATATAGAGAATGCAGGAAGCTTTATGTGCTGAGCATTAGCTTCTGAAATGCAGTCTATTTAATGTCTTGCTCTGATTTCAAGAAATAATCATGGCATATTATTCCATTTTATTAGTTGTAAAACTTATGATGTACTATGTTCACTTTGCAATTCAGAATCTTACTTAAATTAGGGGTCCTAATTGAGAACATATTTTAGATGAGAACATATTTAGAGATGATTTCTAAGAATATCTGACATTTTTTTCTGAGAAAATAACATATTCTTCTTTTCTGATTATTGAGAATTGAATTACTTACTAGTATCAAGTAACTCAGAATCAAATTTTATTCTCAGCCTTAGCAAGTATATCAAAGAATTTGAATCATTTTCCATCCCATTGTGTTGAATTTCTCTTTCTCTTTTATTAGCCAAGTATGTAAATTTTGTTGAAAAGAATGGAGAAAAGGAGGAAAGAGAAAGTCAGAAAGAAAGTGAGAAAGGAAGGGAGAGAGGGAGGGTGGGAGGGAGGAAGGAAGGAAGGAGGTAAGGAAGTAAGAAAGGAAGGAAGGACAAAAGGATGAAAGGAAGGAAGGAGGGAAGGAAGGAGGGAAGGAAGGAGGGAAGGAAGGAAGGAGGGAGGGAAGGAAGGAAGGAAGAAAGGAAGGAAGAAAGGAAGGAAGAAAGGAAGGAAGGAAGGAAGGAAGAAAGGAAGGAAGGAAGGGAGGGAGGGAGGGAGGGAGGCAGGGAGTGAGGCAGGGAGGGAGGAAGGAAGGAAGGGAGGGAGGGTATGTAGGGTAAGAACTCTTGTAAATAAAGTCAAATTCATTTTGGAGATGCAACTTTCTGCCCAATGGAAATACAGTGGTAATGATGACGTTCAAGATCCTTTCATCTTACTCAGATTGTTCATTTTCAAATAGCCTTTTTCAAGATATGCATCTCTGAGATTTCACATAAATGTAATGGATCTGTTTTATAAGTCTAGACCCTATTTGGTCTTTGAAAATTCTGTTAATCTCCTAAACTTCAATATAATACCACTTGTCATGCTTATCTAATATAAAGTGCTATGTGGATCAAACAAATTGATGACTGCCTTTTGAAGTGAGGTTCTTTGAAAAAGTCTTATGGGGTAATTTTTTAAATTTACATAAATACTGCTTTATGAGAAAAAATGCAACTGGAAGAGGAAGGACAAGCACTAAAATTAATTAAGTACTGTGCTGTATACTTCCTGTTTGCCCATCTGCATCCATTCTCCAGCCTTCTCCTTCAGGAAATCAGGATGGGAAAAAAACAACTCCTTAAGTAAGGAGGAATGGTGTTGCTACCTAAGACTGTTTTTGTTTATTTTCTTTCGTTTGACCTTTGGAAATGGCTTGTCAGAAGCTATAATAAAATACTATTAGATTTGGGTTGGAAATATATTTAAGTTAGAGATTAATTTTGGGAAAACTCATATATTTGCAACGGGCAATTTTTCTCTCTCAGGGATTGGCTATCTCTTTCCATTCTTTCCTCTACTCATCACCATTCATTGATAATTTGGGTATATATGTGTATTTTGCTTAAATATATATATAAATACATATAAGGATAATAAATTCTCCTATTTGTTGTAGGTATTATGAAGGTCTTTTTATCTCTGCTACATTTTCAAAGGTTATTCATATTGTAAAAAAAAGTATTATTTCTCTTACTTCTTAGTTCATATATTTTTTTAGGCAACTTCACCTTTCCTTTTCTTTCCAATTCTTCCTCTCTCTTATTTCTTTATTTGTTTAATATGATGTGTACTCTTAAAGTTGTTCATGGAACTCCATCTATTTCTCATGGCTTAATTGGGAAATTTGTCAAAGATTTCATGATCACCTACGGTATTTGTGGCAAATTGTTTTATCATAACCATTTAAAATAAAAAACTATTTCTTTCATTCTAGATTGTTCAGAAGGTTATAATGATTTGGACAATATATTTTGACTTTTCTCACAGTGTATATTTTTTCCTTTACCTGTTAACTTAAAAAAATTCATTAATAAGACTTAATATGAATTATTGGGAAAAACTTTAATGGGCCATTCTGTGATGTTCTTCTATTAGACTGAAGTAAATTTGCATGAAGAGTCATTACACGTGTTTAAATTTACATTAGCCTATAAATTTTTCTTTCTAGTGTTATCCTTATTGGATTCTTAAGCATACAAATGAGAATAAAAATGTTTGTTAAATGAATGGATGGAAGAAATGACTGGATAGAGGGATGGATGAATGGAGAGAGAGTCAAAGGGAAAAAGTTGGAATGATCTGATGGATGAATGAATGGAGGGAAAGACGGAAGGAGAGAGGAACGGTCAAAGGACTACATAGAGGAATAGTAGGAGATTAGTACAATTGATAAATAGAGAGACTGAATGAAGATAGAGTGAGATGATAACACTGAACGGGTGAGCAAATAGAGGATGAAGATACAGAATATCTAAAATAAAATCAGTCTAACTCTTGACTGTCTTTATAAAAATAGACCCTGTGATGCTCTCATACATTCTATCATAATTATATAAAGTCACTGCATAACTTGGATCTCTTTTGGTTTCAAACAATAGAAAACAGAACTTAAATTTGCTTGAGCAGAAGAATGAAGTTCATTGCATATATAAATTATATCTTCTCCATCAATCTTGAAATGTATTTACTCCCATTGCTAAAATTGGGTCACATGCTCATTTTTGACCCATGGACTGCACTAGGTGGAAAGGAATATTCTAATAGTTTAAGACAAAAGAGCTGATGCCCGGTGTGTAGGTCAGTTTGATAGCACCCAATCACATATTTTCTTCACAATGAGAAAGAAAAAATTCCCTCAAAATCTGGGGTTTTAGAATTGGAATAAGGCTCACCTAGATATTGGGAGCTAGTCAACGATTTTTAAAAGCATATACATTATTTCATCTTAAAATTCCAACCATGGTGTTAATACCTATATGTTAATTGAACTGAAATGTTGAAGAGCATGTCTGCATGTATCATATTATATCACACCCACAAATGAAACAACTTGTCTGTTTTATGAAGAAGAAATCCTTATGGCAATAAGAGCTAAAAACAAAACAAAGAGCACTGTGTAAAATAAAGTAGATCCCCCCAGGGCCCACTGGATGGAACGTGAGAGAGTCTGGGCTATGATGTGGACCATTGACTATGGGGTGCAGTGATGCTCAGAGATGAACTTACCAGGTGCAATGGATGTGTCATGATGATGGGAGAGAGTGTTGCTGTGGGGGGAGTGGGGGGCGGGGGCGGAGGGGTTGAATGGGATCTCATATTTTTTTTTAATGTAATTAAAAAATAATAATAAATAAATAATTTTTTAAAAAGTGTTCACAGTCTAGGAGAAAATATTCTTAATACATATACCTGGAAAACTCCCTGATGCATTAATATATGCTGAATACATACAAACAGCCCACATCAGAAATGGACAAAAATTGAACAAATTTGCAATTTATCATATAAAATGATCAATAATACTTATAAAGGAGCTTAATATATTAAAAGCCTTGATGATCACAATATATTCTAACCCACCAGAATGGCTAAAAGTGAAATCTTTTCCTTTTCAAAATGAAGAAATGAACCAGGTGATGACAATGAACAGCTTATAATTTTTAGACTGATCTATTACTTCTTTTTTCAAATGAATTGGCTGTTTTATCCATCTCCATATGTGAGTTTCTGGGAAGAGAATAAAGAGAATTAAAAATGAAAGAGTAAAATGATATCTGAAATCACCTGGTAAACTTCTAAGATTCTCAGAAGTATGGAGTCCAGGGAATATTTTAGTGTATTTCCTCCTATATTTTATGTATTTATTTTATTTCCAGCAAGTATCAGGAACACTGGTCTGAATCTGAGCATAAGGATGCTGTAATATGTACCCTTTGTCTTAGAGATGAGGTAACTGGTCCCCAAACCACAGCAAATTAGTTGTGGGAACAGTAAGCAATATCTACTCTTAAGGGAAATTTATTTATTTATCCCTTCATTTTTCCTTCATCATCATCATCAGTAAGAAGAGGTGGTTTCGGGTTCTATGGTCGTGGCAGAGGGGGTTCACTGCCATGGCAGATAGCCTTTCTTTGGACCTGGTGTTTCTGCGTGATGGAGTTGGACTCAGAGGGGGTCTCTTTTCACAAGACTTGCCTGCTGCTTTGTTGGAATTGTAGTCGGTGCTGGGTTTGGGATGTATGTAGGGGATTTGAATCTCTGGACTGATGGTGTGACACCTAGGCCCAGGGTCTCAGCGGACTTCAGCTCCTACACTTTGATTTGTTGGACTTGCTCCACTCGGCTAACATGGAGTTGAAGAGGGTCAACCACCACATCATGGAGCCTAGAGTGTCTACAGCTGGAAGCGGGAGGAGTGCATCCAGTACCCATGTGGAGTCTGGGCCCTCACTTGACGTGGATGTGCAATGGACACAGCCAGTCCAGTGTCCACAGAGAAAATGTGGAATGGGTGTGGGAACGGTAGCCATGGTGGCTGCTGGGTGTGGGGAATGGGAGGAAGAGATGGGATGTGGAGGCGTTTTCAGGACGTGGAGTTGTCCTGGATGGTGCTTCACGGACAATTACGGGACATTGTGGATCCCCCCAGGGCCCACTGGATGGAACGTGAGAGAGTCTGGGCTATGATGTGGACCATTGACTATGGGGTGCAGTGATGCTCAGAGATGAACTTACCAGGTGCAATGGATGTGTCATGATGATGGGAGAGAGTGTTGCTGTGGGGGGAGTGGGGGGCGGGGGCGGTGGGGTTGAATGGGACCTCATATTTTTCATAATGTAATTTAAAAAAATAATAAATAATTTAAAAAATATAAAAAAAAAGAAGAGGTGGTTCAAAAGCTCTTATCACTTTCTTCATGTACTATTTTGCCTATACCAAAATGATAAGCTATATTCTTTTGAGTACTGTTGTACAACATGTTCCACAATGAGCAAAATGTTTTCTATGGGGGAAAAATACAGAACTTAAAAAATTAGAGCTTTTGTAAAATTCATAAATCATAAGCAAATATGTTCAAAGTCACTGTAAATTTAGAGCAAAGCATCCTGTCTGACACCCGTGGGGAAATTGTGAACCACTTATCAAAGATATTCATCTCTGTTTCTGTAACTCCAGGATTTGGACTCAGACAGAAATGAATAATCCCAGAAATGAAAAATCATTCTAGTATAGATAGTGCATGGATAAGCACTCCAACACTCCTAGCACTGGAGGTTGTCACAGTCGAGATACAGACTAAGCTAATAAATAAGCATTAATTAGTTTCTGCACCAAGAGCCAGAGCAAGATCCTATCACTACGGGTAGGGTGATCAACTACAGGCAGAAATCTGTAGCTCATCAACCCAGCGTGGACTTGGTGAGTAAGTTGTCTTACGACATGAGTGTGGGTGGTGGAGGTGGCCAGTGTAAAGCTCTCAGATTTATTCATTTTAGGTATCTTTTTTTTTTTTTTTGAGATTTATTTATTTATTTATTTATTTCCCCCACACGCACACCCCCCCCACCCCGGTTGTCTGTTTTCTGTTTCTAAGTGCTGCATCTTTTTTTGTCCACTTCTGTTGTCGTCAGCGGCACAGGAATCTCTGTTTCTTTTCGCTGCCTCATCTTGCTGTGTCAGCTCTCCGTGTGTGCAGCACCATTCCTAGGCAGGCTGCACTTTCTTTCACGCTGGGCAGCTCTCCTTACCGGGTGCACTCCTTGTGCGTGGGGCTCCCGGACGCAAGGGGACACCCCTGCGTGGCGCAGCACTCTTGCACGCATCAGCACTGTGCATGGGCCAGCTCCACAGGGGACAAGGAGGCCCGGAGTTTGAACTGCAGACTTCCCATGTGGTGGGCAGACGCCCTATCCACTGAGCCAAATCTGCTTCCCTAGGTATCATCTTATCCTCTTTTGTACACCTCTCTCACCCGAAACATTTTTAAATTAATACATTTGCTTAATAAAAATTATTAAAATGGAAGTTGCGATCAGATTTCTTTTGAGTCTAATTTAAGTGAATATTATTTTACTCCCAATACAGTATTATTGAACTATGAGTTATCCCTCTCAAAAGTGAAATTATGAGTACAAATCCCCAAATCTTCAGAGGAAATGTTTTCTATGCACATGGCCTGGTGAATAATAGACATCAATATATTAGTGGAATAAATTTGTGAATGTGTAATAATTTGTTATGTGTGCATGTCATTTTGAGTGCATACTTTCCTTCATTTACTTAACATATATGATATTAGTATCTTTAAAGTAATTGTGTTTTGTGTGTATATATATGTGAACACAGTAGGTCCTCAAGCTGTCCTCATGAATCTAGTTGAAAAGATGATTGGATGGCATTGGACTGTGACGAGAAATTGAGGGTGCAGTGAGAGAACGGAGGGGAATGTCTGCACCTAGTTAGAGCAAGTGAGGAAAAAGAAAAAAAAGAGAAAGTACCTGGAGAATGAGCAGGAGTAGGGCAGAAACTGGCACTTAGGAGTAGGCAGGGAAAAGGGAAAGAGAAGTAGAAAAGATATTTACAAACATTGGGATATCCTAAGCAAAGGCCCAAGTTTGCCAGGTATGGGGTGGACATAGAATTGCTGGAAATTAATGAGGAGGGAGAAGATGTGAGATGAGATAGCCCCTGGTCAGATTGTACTGATGGTGTAGTTCATTTAAGGCTTTGATCTTTATGCTAAGAACAAGGAAGGCCGTTGGAAGATTGACAAGAGGAGTAGGAGATGTTTGTTAAAAAGGCTGTCATTTTGGTAACACATTGTTTAGAGTATAATTAACAATAGTGAATTATATACGTAAAAGGCAAAACTTTAGGTTGCATAGGTTTTGAGAAAAAAATAAAAGTAAAATTAAAAGATTTTATGATAACATGTAATACAGCAAGCCTTTTTGCAGACAAAAGACTACAATTAATAGTGCAAGTATAAGAATGTTCTTTCCTGAATTATAACTAATGCATGGCATGTTTAATAAAAGAGGTAATTATAGCTGCTAATAAAAATAACCATAGGGAATATTTCACAGGCATTTTTATTGGGTGTTTTAAATGAAGTCATTCATGTAATTTGTTTCTTAGGTGTCTAGAACATAGACAATTCTGTCTACTACTGCAAAAGTATAGGATATTATACAATGGTGCTATCATCAGTTGTAATCAATGTTTCACACAAATGGGAGAGATTGGTGGTGGGTTGGTTTAGGGAAGTCCTGTATTTTCTGCATGAATATTCTGAAAAACCACAATTTATTTAATTTAAAAATTCTTCTTAAATACTCCCCAAATGCAATGGATGTGTCACAATGATGAAGGAAGTTGGCGATATGGAAGGAGTGGAGGTAAGGTGTGGGGTACATGGGAGCCTCTTACATTGTTTAATGTAACTTTTTTGTGGTTTACATATTTTCAAAAAATACAATAAAAATAAAATCATTTTTTAAATTTATCTTATTTGTTATATTGGGATTTTCATAGAATGTGGGGCCATATAATGCAGGGTTGGATATAAAATATCTCTTGAAATAAACCCTTAGTAACTCTTTAAAATTTTGTTAAAATATGGCAATATGAAATGTTATTATTTACAAGCAGCACCATATACCAAACATTTTGCTAGACTATATACATATGCAATAAATGATTAGAAAATACTGCATCCATTTTTTCTAGATCCTTAATGCAGAAAACTAAAAATGGTAAAACTGACCAAGAATTAAGTTTTCTGTATATATTACATAAACAAACAAGTATATTTTGAGGACAGGTATGGTCAAAAGCATTTAATAGCGGCTGCAAATGTGCGAAAAGCCCAGAGCAAGGCTTTAAAAAAATATGAGGCCAGGAAAGGAAGAAGTGTCACAAATGCAACTTTATGTAAAATAATTTACATAGTTTTGGCATATAAGGTTGCTTACATAAACACTTTTATGTTTCCATTGTATGATAATATAAATATATTCAACTTGTTATGTTACTAGGAGGACATACAAATTAAATATTATAAAAAATTTGCTTTTTTGTTAAAAAAAATCATGAAATTAAGTCTTTTTTTTTTATACTTTTTTTTTCTTAAAGATTTTTTATTTTTATTTATTTAATTCCCCTCCCCTCCCCCGGTTGTCTGTTTTCTGTGTCTTTTTGCTGCGTCTTGTTTCTTTGTCCGCTTCTGTTGTCATCAGCGGCACGGGAAGTGTGGGCGGCGCCATTCCTCGGCAGGCTGCTCCCTCCTTCACGCTGGGCGGCTCTCCTTATGGGTGCACTCCTTGTGCGTGGGGCTCCCCTACGCGGGGGACACCCCTGTGTGGCACTGCACTCCTTGAGCGCATCAGCACTGCACATGGGCCAGCTCCACACGGGTCAAGGAGGCCCGGGGCTTGAACCGCGGACCTCCCATGTGGTAGACGGACGCCCTAACCACTGGGCCAAAGTCCATTTCCCGAAATTAAGTCTTATTTAAGAAAAACCTACTCTGCCTTCCTCATAAGTGAGGGAGAGGAAAAATACAAAGAGCTTTTTGTATAAAAAGCAGATGCGAAATGCAAAGAGATACAAATTATATACATAAGTTCTTGACATTTAAATTACATATTTAAATGCCAGAAGGAAGCTTGCAGCTGGCAGAATAAAGCATCACAGTACTTAAAGACATTTAAAATGAGATCGTCTGAGAAGTATAAAGACATGAGAATTATTAAAAACTAAAATAACCTGACACCTCAGGGGCACTGTCAAGCATACTTATATTCAAAATGTGGGAATCCCAGAAGGAAAAGAGGGGATATTCAAAGAAATATGAACAAAGAAATTCCTAAACTTAGCAAAACTTGTGAATATGGACATCCAAGAATCCCAGAGAATATCAAACAGGGTGAATACATATAAGAATACACCCCTTCACATAGTGATCATGAAATCAAATATTTAGGACAAGGAGAGAGTACTGAAAGCTGCAAGAGAAGAGCAACCTGTTATGTAAAAGTAAGTCCCAATTAGATGGAATGCCAATTTCTCCTCAGAAACCTTGGAGGCAAGAAGGAGGCAAGCAGAAATAATTAATGTGCTTAAAGAAAACGACTGCTGAAGCGGGGCGGAGCAAGATGGTGTCTGAGTGAGAGCACCTTATAGTCTCTCCTGCAAAGAAGCAGCTGGGCGGCATTGGAAATTCTTCAGGACCAGGCTGTTTCAGGGTTTTGCAGGGCAGGAGGTGTCTGGACATCGATTTGGTGGGACGGTGACAGAGAAGATTTGTGTAAAAGGTAGAATTGAGGCTCTCTTTCATGGAGAAAGGGGCTGTGCACAGGATGCTCTCCTCTGGGGTGGGTGGCAAGGCAGCAGTGATTCCTGGAGGCTCTGCGGTGCTGGGGAATTCATAAGCCCTGACCGGGCTATTCAGGTGCTTGCAGGGCAGGAGGTCTTTGAAAACCGATTTGGTGAGACAGAGACGGAGTTTTTTGCAAGGCATGGAATTTTGGGTTTCTGCCCCGGAGACCAGCACTTCCGGTTAGAGCCCCGCCCCCTAGGGCTGACTGCCCATCTGCAGCATCCTTAAATTGGGTGCAATATAGAGGCACCCCCAGCAGGATGTTTCAGGGGCTTGCAGGGAGGGAGGTGTCCTGAAGTCAAATTGGTGAGACAGCGACAAAAGAGACTCTTGTGAGAGGGAGAATTCTGGGTTTCTAACACAGAGGTCAGAGTTTGTGGATGTGACCACCCCCCCCAATAGGGTTGGCGCCCAGCTGCGAGGATCCCTGAAGGTTGTGTTGCACGGCGGTGCTCCCAGGCTCCCTGGTAACTGGATTTGAGGTTGCCAGGTCTGTGTCCCCTAAACCCTGGGGGCCCACACCCCAGAGACTCACACCTCTTGAGTCTGCAATATCACAGACCTCCCATCCCTGAATCCACCATGCCCTGAGGTCCATCTGAGGTCCTTGATTGCCCTACCCCTCGACATTTGCTGTTTTTTTTTTTCCCTTTTATTTTTCCTCTTTCCTTTTTCTCTTTTTTCTTTTCTTTTGTTTTTTTTTTTTTTGTTCTAGTGATTAATATTGCATTATCTCCTAGCCTTTTCTCCCATTGTATCCCCCAAGATCTTTTTACATTTATTTAGGGTTTTTTTTTCTCTTTCTTCTTTTATTTTTCTTGTTTGTTTCCCTCCCTTTTCTTTGCCCACCCCCCCTTTTTTTTCTCTTTTTTTCTTTTCCCTCTTTTTCTTCTTATTTTATTTTTTCTTAATTATACAATAAGTGCTGCAGGGAACACCTCATATTTGCTGGGTTTCCTCACCCTCCATTTCCTTGTTTCTGTGTGAATTGATTTTGGGCACCTACACTATCCCCTTTCCCCCACATCTTGATATCCTCCACCATCTACTGTCTCTCCTATATTCCACCTCCCTTTCTTTGGTTCCCAAATTGTCTAAATTTAATTTCTAATACCTTTGTTTTGTTTTCTGTCTTTTATCCACTCTTGATACTATTGTCTTTCTTTTCTCTTTCCCTCTCTCATAAAAACACTGGATTTTTAATTAATACTATATTCCTCCCATTGCAGTCGACTACCTCATTATAGGTACTCTACTTACTGCTATAACACTACACATCTTACATGAATCTAATATACATCCTCCTAGATCTCATATTGTTGCTCCGTTAACACTTATTAGCAATACTACTTTACACATTTTCCTTTTTTTACACAATTGCCTTTCCCTGGCCCTAATATTTTCCTTCAATGTGAACTCAGCCAGCAACAAGAAATTAGAATAAGAACAAAGTGACAAAGAGAAGATATAACACTTACACTAAAACAACAGCTAATTAATCCCCAAGACTAGACAAAGAAGCTAAGCAACTGATTAAGCCCATCAAGATAAAATGAGGACCAGACAGCAACAAAAAACTACAAGCCAAACCAGTAATCAGGAAAACATGGCTGAATCCAATGAACAAACTGAAAACTAGGAAGGGGAGCAGAACTTTGGGCAAGTGATTAAAGATCTTGGAACATATATCAGAGGCAAGCTTAATGAAGTAAAGGAAGAGTTTAACAATATATGAAGAAAACACTTGGAGAGGAAATTGCAGACATACGCAAAAAGATAACAGATATGATAGGAATGAACACCACAGTTCAAGAAATCAAAAATGTACTTGCAGCAAATAGCAGCAGATTAGAAGAGGCAGAGGAGAGAATTAGTGATGTGGAAGACAGTATATCAGAAATCCAACAAATAATAGAATTAATTGATAAAAATATAGAAAAAATCCAGCTAAGACTTAGGGACCTGAATGACAATGCAAAATGCACAAAATATGTATTATAGGCATTGCAGAAGGAGAAGAGAAGGGAAAGGGGTCAGAAGGGGTGTTGCAGCAAATAATGGCTGAAAACTTCCCAAATCTACTGAGAGAGACAGATGTACATAACCAAGAAGCACAATGCACCCCAAACACCATACCCCAAGAGGCCTACCCCAAGATATATACTTGTCAAATTAGCCAATGCTCAAGACAAAGAGAAATTCTAAAAGCAGCAAGACAAAAGAAAACCATCACATACAAGGGAGGCTCCATAAGAATAAGTGCTGATTTCTCATCAGAAACCATGCAGGCAAAAAGGCAATGGTATAATATAGTCAAGGTACTAAAAGAAAAAAAATTCCAACCAAGAATACTCTACCCAGCTAAAATAGAATTCAAAAATGATGGAGAGTTCAAAATATTCACAGATAAACAGAAATTGAAAGAGTATGCCAGCAAGAAACCACCCCTTCAGGAAATACTAAAGGGAGTTCTGCAGGAAGAGAGGAAAAAAAGGACAGGCAGAGTTGGAGGAGAGTGTAAGAGCAACAAAATAGACAAAAAAGAGAAGGAAAAAAAACAAAATATGACAAACACAAGTCCAATCAAATTATGGCTAACATAAATAATTGCTTGAAAGTAATAACAGTGAATGTCAACAGATTAAACTCGCCTATCAAAAGATTCAGACTGGGACATTGGATAAGGAAATATGACTCATCTATAGGCTGTCTACAAGAGACACAACTTAGACCCAGAGATTCATGGAGGCTGAAAGTGAATGGTTGGAAAAAAATCTTACAAGCAAACAATAACCAAAAAACGGCAGGAGTAGCTATATTAATATCAGACAAAATAGACTTTAAATGTGAAACAATTGTGAGTGACAAAGAAGGTACTATGTATTAGTGAAAAGGACATTCTCTCAAGAAGAATGAGCATGCATAAATATTGATGCTCCTAACAAGGGCACCTATAAATATGTGAGGCAAACACAGGAAAAACTAAGTGAAAGAATAGATGTATCTACAATTATAGCGGGAGATTTTAATACACGACTATCAACTCTGGACTGAACATCTCAAAAGAGAATCACTAAAAAAACAAAATATTTGAGCAGTATATTAGAGCAGCTGGATCTAATAGACATATACAGATTATTGCTCCCAAATATAGCAGGATACACATTTTTCTCAAGGGCACATGGATCATTGTCCAAGATAGACCATATGCTAGGTCACAAAGAAAGGCTTAATGAATTCAGAAAGATCGAAATCATACAAAATAATATCTCTGACCACACTGGAGTGAAACTGCAAAGCTGAAAGGGCCAGAGGCCCAGATTTCACACCATTATTTGGAAATTAAACAGCACACTCTTAGAAAAACAGTGGGTCAAAGAGGAAATCTCAAAAGAAATCAATAACTACATTTAAACAAATGATAGTGATAACACAACATACCAAAATTTATGGGATACAGCAAAAGCAGTACTGAGAGGGAAATTTATAGCCATAAATTCATACATCAAAAAAGAAAAAAGAGCAAAAATTGAAGAACTAACTGCACATTTGGAGGAATTAGTAATAAAACAACAAAGCAATCCCACAGGATGAAGAAAGAAAGAAAGAGCAAAGATAAGAGCAGAACTAAATGAAATAGAAAATAAGAAAGCACTTGAAAAGATAAACAAGACCAAAAGCTGGTTTTTTGAGACGATCAATAAAATTGACAAACCCTTAGCGAGACTAACAAAGAAAAAAAGAGAGAAGATGCAAATACACAAAATAAGAAATGAGAAAGGAGATATCACCACCGACCCCACAAAAATAAAGACTATCATAAGAGGATACTTTGAAAAAATATATTTCAACAAAAATGACAATTCAGAGGAAATGGACAAATTCCTAGAAACACATAAGCAGTCTATATTGACGAAAGAAGAAATTGGTGATCTCAACAAACCAATCACAAGTAAAGAGATAGAATCAGTCATTAAAAACCTCCCAACTAAGAAGAGCCCAGGTGAATTCTACAAAACATTCCAGAAAGAACTAACACCAGTTCTGCTCAAACTCTTCCAAAAAATTGAAACAGAAGGAACATTGCCTAACTCCTTCTATGATTCCAAAATTACCCTAGTACCAAAGCCAAACAAAGACACCACAAGAAAGGAAAATTACAGACCAATTTCTCTAATGAACCTAGATGCAAAAATACTTAATAAAATACTTGCTAGTCATATTCTACTTCTAAACTATTATCACATGGAACATTCTAGACTCCTTTCCTTGTTTATCTGTAACCTCCCACTCCACAGTTGGAAACATATTCTCTCAATTGCCATCCTTCGACTTCATTGCTTGATACAGATACAGAAGTAATAGAATTGTTAACCCATACCCTGGAGGGATACAACATTATCAGTTAAGTATAGGACTTATGGACAGTGTGCCCTGACTTCATTGTACAGGCCCCATTTACATTAACTATTACTTCCTTTAGCACCTTTCCCCCATCCCCTTCAGAGAGGGAATGTCACACATTGTAATAAAGTTAGATGGTTCTTGAATATTTTACATTCCATCCTGGATTCCTTAACCTTGTATGTGAATTTTTTCTATGCATACATCAAAGTTCACTCTTCGTATTCAAGTTCAATGGCTTTTATGAATGCATAAAGTCATGCTATGCAGTTATAATATTATACAGAATATTTTCACTGATATAAAATTCACCTATGCTTCACGTAATCAATGCACTCTCTCCCTAAACCAAGTCAAACAATAATCACTAATTTAGTCTCTGTTATTTTGCCTTATCCAGAAGATCATGTAATTGATATCATACATACATAGTGTTTTTTCTTTATTTATTTTAATATTACATTAAAAAAATATGAGGTCCCCATATACCCTCATCTTCCTCAATCCCCTCCTCCCCCCATAACAACAACCTCGTCCATCATCATGAGACATTCATTGCACTTGGTGAATACATCTCTGAGCACCGCTGTCCCTTATGGTCAGTGGTCCACACCATAGCCCGCACTCCCCCACAGTCCACCCAGTGGGCCAAGGGAGGATATACAATGTCCGGTAACTGTCCCTGCAGCACCACCCAGAACAAATCCAAGTCCTGAAAAAGCCCCCACATCACATCTCTTCCTCCCACTCCCTACCCCAGGGGCCACCATGGCCACTTTCTCCACATCAATGCCACATTTTCTTCAATTACTAATCACAATAGTTCATGAATAGAATATCAGTAAGTCCACTCTAATCCATACTCTATTCCTCCATCCTGTGGGCCTTAGAATGGTTGTGTCCACTCCACATCTATATCAAGAGGGCGCTTAGATTCCACATGGATGCTGGATTCAATTCTCCTGCTTTCAGTTGTAGGCACACATGGATCCCTCCTGTGGTGGTTGATCTTCTTCACCTCCATGTTAGCTGAGTGGGGTAAGTCCAATAAACCAGAGTGTAGGAGCTGAAGTCTGTTGAGACTCAGGGCCTGGCTGTCACATTGTCAGTTCCGAGATTCAGGTCCCCTTGATATACACCCAGCACCAACTACAGATCATTTTATTTATTTATTTTTTAGCATCAGTACATCCTATTGTACAGCTCCATTTGTTGTGAAGACCATACTTGCTCCATTGAATTGCATACGTCATCTGTGAAACATCAGTTAAACACAATCATGTTGATATACTGATCCATTTCATCAATAGGATACTGTTTAATTATTGTGTTTTCATAGTAAGTGCTGAATCAGATAGTATGGTTCCTACAAATTTATTCTTCTTCAGTGTTTGTTAGGCTATCCATGTCTTTACTTTTCCACAGAAACCTTAGAATTAATTAGGCAATATCCACAAATGACTTCCTGGTATTTAGTATGAGATTGAGTTGAAAGTATGGATCATGAAAGAAAGAAATGGCATCTCCGCAACTTCATGTCAGGCAATGCATGAAATTACAATTAATTAATTAATTTTTAACTTTTTAATTAGTTGTGTATATGATTCAAAATCTCCCATTTCCATCATTCATGTGAACTTTTTGGTTATATTATATATATTCAAAATATTGTGATAATATCACCTATAAATTATATCTCAACTTTTTTCTTTTTATCACAGTGTGTAAAATGTCTGGATATGAGTTTTGTTGATTAAAATAAAGTCTGAGATAATTTTAGTGGAAAGTATTTCCTTGGCAAAGTGTATTCTGTTATGGACTAGGATGTCTAATCAGCAAAATCTTCAAGTAGAAGCAAGAGCATTTCTTTTCCCTGGCGTATTCGGAAAAAGGACACTAGATCTATAAAAATAAGTAAAACAATTAAGATAGTGTGTTTATAATACAAATTATAGCATTTTATACAATTTCCTTATCACTGCTTATGGCTGAACTTGTATTGATCTGTTGAATTTCCAGCAATTTAGTTATCTATATGGAAACAGAAAATCAGATATGTGTTTCAGAATTTATCCTCCTGGGCCTCTCAGAAGACAAAGAACTGCAGTCTCAATTCTTCGCGATGTTCCTGTCCACATACCTGGTCTCCCTCATGGGAAACATGCTCATCTTCTTGGCCATGCTCTCAGACTCCCACCTCCAAATGCCATGTACCTCTTCTCCAAAACGTCTTTTAAAGGTATCTCTTTCACCTCCAACACTGTCCTAAAGAATCAGCTAAACATCAAGACAGAAAGAAGAACCATAACTTTTGAAAATTACCTCAACTGGGTGTATAGTTTCTTCAATTTTGGAGCAATTATGGAATTCCCTTTCGACTGTGATGGCCTATGTCTGCCCCATGTTCTTCTCTTACCCCCTGCACTATTTGCTCATCATGAATCCCTGGATCTGTGACCTCCTGCTGATGGTGTCCATGTTATTTCATGTTTTAGTCTACTTTTAAAATGCTTAATGGTTCTGAGGTTGTCTTTTTGTACAGAGTTTGAAATGCACCATTTTCTCTGTGAACTTAATCAGGTGGTGCAACGTGCTTGTTCTTCCACCTTCCCCAGGGACCTAGTGATGCCTGTTGCAACTGTGCTGGTGGCTGTTATTCCACTCATGGCACCCCTTTCTCATTCTCTTTCTCTAAAATTGCATTTTCCAGTTTGACAATTTCATCATCTGGGGGCTAGTGTAAAGCATTTTCTTCTTATGGGTGTCACTTCTCAGTATTTTATTGTTTTATAGTATAGGCATGGGAATGTATCTTAGTTCCGCTGCTATGCAAAACTCAAGGGCATATGAAATAGCCTCAGTGAAGTACACGGTGGTCACTTCAATGCTGAATCACTTTATTTGGAGTCTTAGAAACAGGTCATAAAGCAGGCCTTAAATATACTTTTCTTTTGAGAAGTGTTCTTTTTCTTACACATTTCTTTTTTTGTTTAGTGACTTTATTCATAACTGGCAGAAAATGGAAACTACACATTACATTTAATGAGTGAATGGATAAGCAAAATGTGGTATATGCATACAATGAAATATTACACTGCAGAAAGCAGAAGTGGAATTGAGACACATATGAAAATATGGATGAATCTTAAAAATATTATGTTAAGTGAAGAAGCCAGGCACAAAAGTACAAATATTGCATTGTGTCATTTATAAAAACTAAATAAGAAGAATATATTCATGGATTCAAAACTTTAAGTAGAAGTTAATAGAAGATAACAGGAGGGCTGAGAACATTTAATGTATGTATGTAGAAGTTTTAAGTTGACTATAAAAGTGTAGAAATGGATTGATTTAATGGTGACACATTATAGTGTATAGCAGTTGGATTATAAGTGGGAAAGTGGCTGTGAAGGCTAGTCTAGAGCCATAAATTTCAATTGAAAGAAAGCTAGAAAATATTTAGTATTCATAATGTAGTAATGGACATGTAAAAATGTATGAAACATACTTAATGTAAATTATGGACTAAAATTATCTCAATTTTAATATGCTTTAATCAATTTTAACAAAGTTTCCACAGTAAAATAAAGTGTCAACTTTAGGTTGGTACTTGGGAATGCTCTAATTTTTAAATGGTATTTCTGTAAGCCTACAACTTTGTGAACTAAAACACAAAAAGTTTGTAAAGAATAAAATATACTAAAAAAGGTAAAGAGTCAAAGGATGTGAACTAATGATTCAGACAGCAAAATACAAATAACTTATAAACATAAAAATATGCTCAGCTTCATTAACAATCAATGGAAGTGAATCAAAATATCCAGAGAAACTAATTTCTCAATAATTAATTTGACAAATAAAATACAAATCCTTAGAGGTGGTGAAGATATGTTAAATTATGAAAAGTGCAATTTCCAATAGAAAGTGACTTGTCCAATATAGGTCTTACTCTTTTGTTTGGTTTTGGAGTTGCATCCACCAGAGAACAAACAGTCCATGTTTGGGGAACATCGTCCAGAAGTAGGAGTTTAAATCAAAACAACTCCTGCACTCTTGAAGCTTTACCTATTACTAATATCATGTTCTACTAATGTAATGCACGATGATGCCTAAGTGATTTCCTCACGTTAGACAGGCTTGGTTTGAATCCTTCCTCTGCCTCTTCACTATCTCGGGGGGTTTTCTGCTAGATACCTGATTTCTGTATGCCCTTAATTCCTCAACTGTAACAAAGGAAAAATGATACTAACCACATCAAAGTTACAAAAAATTAAATGAGATAATAAATATAACATGCTTAAACAGTGTTAACAATAGGCTGTGTTCTAATTTTCATGGATGATTTTGAAGTATTTTTCCAGGCGCTAGGCTTTTACTAATTCGATAAATCTGTATTTTTCAGGCCCAGACACCACTGTATACTTATCTTCCAGTCCATTTGTCCTTCTATTCAATAAATACTACATGAATGGCATACCAAGATCACTAGTAGACATTGCAGCTACAAAGATGCATGGTATATAGTCCTCTAATAAGGAAATACATACTAGGATGAATTTAGAAAATTCAGGAAATTGGATATGACTCAAGTAAAATGACCCAGATGAAGAGGGAGAAATCTTGGATAAATCCAGAACGCATCTCTTTACATGAGTTCCCAGGGTGACATCCAAAACAGTTTACATCTCATCAATTCAGATGATAAATATAAAATGCATACTCAGAAATTTATTTACATACATTTGAATGTACTTTTAAGTGGAAATTAATTTGGAAACGATGTAACTGATAAGGGTTTAAAATTCAGATTAGACACAAAACTATTAGAACTGAACAAAAGACAAATGATAACAATTTAAAAATGAGCAACATATTTGAATAAATATTTCTCCAGTGAAGATAGAGAAATGGCCAATAAGCACATGAAAAGATGCTCAACATCAGTAGCCATTACGGATGAAGTACTGATACATGCTAGAAGGTTGATCATCCCTGGGCTCATTACGCTAAGTGAAGGAAGCCAAGCACAAAGGGTCAGATATGATATTATTATTTTCATATGAAGTATTGAGAATCAACAAATCCATAGAGTCAAAGTGCAGATTGGTAGATACAATGTCTGAGGAGAGGAGGGGATGGGGAGTGAAGGAGTGAATGCTTAATGGGTCCAGGGTTTCCTTTTAGGATAATGATAGTATCTTGGAACTGTATAAATGAAGTGGTTGAACAACATTATGAGTGCATTAAATGTCGGTGAATTGTTCATTTTAAAATGGGTACTTTTAAGTTATGTGAATTTCACCTCAATAACATTGCTTGGAAATAAAAAGGAATGAAGAGCTGATACATTCTCCAGTATGGATAAACCTTGAAGACGTCATGGTAGCCCAAATAATACAGATACAAGAGATAAATGTATGATCCTGTTCATGGGAAAAGCTTAGTGTAAGTAAATTCTAGAGAAAAAAAAAAATAGTTGATTACTGTTTACAGGGAGACTGAGGCAAGGGGGAAGGAAAATTATTGCTTGAAAGTTTTCAATTTACTCCCAGACTGAGTGGTAGCTGCCTGAGAGCAACTGGGGAGGAGGCCCACATGGCTCTGCAGAGATGTCTGAGCCAGGGGAGCACCAAGGAGCAAGGCAAGTCCTTGAAGGAGGCAAGGCAGCCTGGACTTCTGTATCTGTCTGGCTCCAGGGAATCTGACCAGCGGAAAACATGCAAGCAGCAGCAGGAAAGGCAAAGGTTGTACCTGTCCCTTAGCCTGAACCCAGGAAATCCAAGCAACCCTGCTAGCTGGAAGAGTTGGTGCCCAAGAATGGAAATTCCCTTCCCCAGGATTTGAAGACTGTTCAATCTCCAGAAGCTCAAAGTTCTCAGTGTTGAGCTGGATAGTGAAGGGAAACTACCATCCATTTCCTATTTTCTATAAGTGACATCGTGCATATATACCCTACAATTGGAAGTAGAAGAGAATGTGGTTAATAGTGTTTCCTAATGTGGGATGTTCATTGCCAAAATCTCTTCGTTTTCCCTGGAAATTGTTCTATAGTAACTTCTATTAAAGATCATTATTGGTATATGCAATCATGCTCTACTCTACTCTAACCAGGGAGGCATTGTGCCAGGAAGTGAATGGATGATGTCATGATTAGATGAAGTCTGCTGACCTCTTCTCATTGACATTGTATAAATGAAGTGATGGATTTTACCTGAAACCTGCAAAAATGAGTGGCTTAGATACATTTATAACAAACTGATATAAATTTTTCTATAAGAGGAAAAACTAAGAACACTTATTTGAAAACAAAAATGAGGTCTCATGTTTCAATTTTCTTTCTCCTTAGTTCCTTTCAAACTAAGGTCTTAAAGCTGTGACTGATATTTTTCCCACACTGAACCCTCTCAAGACATAGTTTATTTAGCCTGTGATAAGAATGATGAGGGGAAGACATTGTTAACCTGGAGAGATTTAAGATCAGGGTAAATCTATCATTCCCTAGTTGAATGCTCTGTTTTTGTTCTACATCAAAATATAATCAGCACAGATATTTAGTTTCCGTATTTTAATGTTTAAAGATTATAAAAATTATTTTGCATAAGGTTGTTTATGTATTGTATCTATATGTCAAATTCAAATTAATGGCTTCTATTTATGTTCTAAAGAAAAATGATTAGTAGCACAAAAATTAGTAGCATCCATAGTTGTAACCATATGAGATGAGTGCATTGGTGATAAGTGTCATTTTGTACTTTTTCCCTTAGGCTCACTGCATTGTATTAACCAACTCCTAAATAATTAAGCTGCTCTTAAAAAAACAAAAAAGAAAAAAACAGAAAAACAGGAAGGAAAAGAAGAAAAGGAAGGCAGGAGGAAGGAAGGCAGGATGGATGGATGGATATTTCACTGTAAAATATATGGTATCTAAAAATCTCTATCCAATATCTGTTGACGGGAAAAATCTAATCCAATGGAGGTAGACACTTCATTTCAATAACATTTCATGAGGCATATACTGTCACATTGGATTGCCACATTAAAAAAGTTATTTTTATATAATGGGTGGAATGTATATACTACAACTTTTACACAGTACTAATTTTTTTGAACGGTCAGGTCTTTACTGCAAAATAACCAAAAAAATCTCACAGCATCACTCCCTTAAAAGCATTTCAAAACCCTGCTCAGGACCAGAGTCCCACTCACTAGAACAGATAATTTCATCAAAGCACACTTTAAAAGTAGTGTGTGCTCCTGCCCCCTCAAGGACATGGGGCATTTATGCCTCTGTCCAAGCCGAGGTTGTGGTTGGGGCTGAATGCTGGCTCTGTGGGGTGGGGATAAGGACCAGTTCTCTTGGTTAAGAGGCTCTGGCTTTCTGGTCAGTCTTCCAGTATAAGGATGGAGAAGTTGTGCGGCAGCCTCCTCCTCCTGCACCTCAGCAATTGCTCTTGTAAGGCAAGTTACGTATGTTGTTCACTGGCCTTTTATATCCCCCATTGCAAATTATTTGTGCAACGCTATAGCTTTGTCTGTTAGTGTATATATTCATGTTCTTTTTAAAGTAAATGTTTCACTCAAAGAACTGCAGGTTTGTCCACTCAACTTTGATCTTTGCCATTTAGTTCTTCTCTGTCTTTATAGATGTATTTGAAGGAATGTGTGAATTTTTATCGTAATAGCAAATGATGTTTATCCTTTGTTTTTCAAACTTAGAAAATTCTGCTTATATCAAGTTAATAGATAATTAACTTCTGGGTATTCATTGTGGCTGAATGTTAGAAGAGCATGATGTTAATTCAGCCCAAAGATGCTAAGGATGCTAAGGTGTGCATCGTGAGTGTGTGTGATGTGTGTATTTGATGGGATGTGAGCATTCCTTAGAGCAGGGGTATCTGAGCTCATAAATTCCAATGGTTGTCTCCTATAATACATAGTCTGGAATCTATTCTTAAAAACCCCTTAAGCTAGTCCCATTCAATTTGGTGAATAGCTTTGCAACCAAGTTAATGAAATGTGAGAGGTTCCCCATATGAATAAAGGACTCCTTGAATTTGAAGATTCAAGAGGCTGCCTTGTTCTTAAACTTCCTCTGAAATCATCTCTCTTTACTATCCTCTTAATCATTTTCCTGCCACACTGATCTCCTTGATCACTCTGAACATCTGAAACAAGTCACTTTTAGGGTCTTTTCCCAGGAAGATCTCTTGACTGGGCACAAACTTCCCCTAATGTCCTCATGACTCCTGCCTTCTCTTTGTTTAGGTGCCTCCTTAAATTTCACATCACACATGGGACTTTTCTGAACACCAAGTGAAAAATAGCACCATCAATTCATTTTTTTTTACCTGCATTCTTTTCCTTAAAGCATATGTAAGCAACATATTTGTAATTTGATTATGTTTCTATTGCATGTATTCTCTCTCTAAGAGCAGAAGTTTGGGACTTTTGTTACAGCATTGTGGACTCATTGCCACAACGCTACTAACCTCTCAGTCACAACTCAATATGTATTCCACAAATGAATGAATTTCTCATGTATTTTTAGTGTTCATGAATGCTTGGTAAAGAGCTGAGTTTGGGGGATGGAATTCCTAATCAGCGGTGGCATTAGAAATAGACTAAAGGGATAATATCCTTATAAGTATTCCAGATATTATATTTTTCACTGAAATAACAATGTAGCTTTTCTGTTTGGATAGTGCTATTGTTTTGTGAAAGCTAGCCAAGTTCCTTTCTATTTCTTCTCAGTCTCATCAGCCACATGGGACCTGGAAATGAAACACTTGGGATTTTCAGAGGATCCAGAAGTGCAGCCCTTCCTATTTGGGCTGTTCCTGTTCATTTATCTTGTCACCATCTTTGGTAACCTGCTCATAATCCTCATCATCATCACTGATTCTCACCTCCACACACCCATGTATTTCTTCCTCTCCAATCTGTCCCTTTGTGACATCTGTTTATCCTCCACCACTGTTCCAAAGACGCTGGTGGACATCCATGCACAGAGCAATGTCATAACCTATGCAGCTGCATCACCCAGAATTACTTTTTCATGATCTTTGCAGGGTTGGATGACTTTCTCCTGGCCGTGATGACCTATGACAGCTTCGTGGCCATCTGTCAACTCCTTCAATACATAGTCATTAGGAACCCCCGGATCTGTGTCTACCTGGTTCTGGTGCCCTGGGTCATGAATGTTATGCAATCATGTTTACAGTGGTTAATGGCATTATGGCTGTATTTTTATAACATTTAGAAATCCCACACGTTTTCTGTGAAATTAGTCAGATGGTCCAACTTGCCTGTTCCGACATATTCCTCAATTACTTAGTGATGTATCCTATAGCTGGAGCGCTGGGTGGAGGTTCCCTCACTGGGATTCTTTTCTCTTACTATAAGTTTGTTTCCTCCATATGTGCAAGCAGGAGAATCACATCCATTAGTCATGTGGGATCTTAGCCCCCACTCAGTGGAGAGGTTTATTGGATATCAACATCCCAGGGTCCACAAGATTGTAGAATATAACATGGATTGGAGTGGACTTCCTGGTATTCTACTATAGAACTGCTATGACACCATGGTCCGCACGCTTTGGCAGTGCTCCAGGGTGTATTCACCAAATGCATTGAATGTACCTCACTGATATAAGGGGATGTTGATGTGGGAGGAGCTGCGTGGGGTGGGGATTGGGGTATAAAAGAACCTCTTATGTTTTTTTTTTCTCAATTTTATTTCTTTTTAAAATATTACATTAAAAAATATGAGGTTCCCATATACCCCCCCCATTTCACCCCACTCCTCCCACATCAACACCCTCTTTCGTCATCATGGGACATTCATTGCATTTGGTGAATACATTTTGGAGCACTGCTGCACCACATGGATAATGGTTTACACTGTAATTTACACTGTCCCAAGTCCACACAGTGGGCCATGGCAAGACATACAGTGTCCAGCGTCTGTCCCTGCAATACCACCCAGGACAACCCCAAGTCCTGAAAATACCGGCACATCATACATCTTCTCCCATCTCCTTACAATGGAAAGGACAAATAGTTTATATTGCTATGATTCTCCCAAAAAGAGTCGGGAGGTCATCAGAGTGGTCACACTTATGCAGGCCACAGCTGGGTCCCAGAGACAGCCAAAGTAGATACAACCCTAGGTTCTGGTTCTCCTGAGGGCTACAGAGACCCACAGGTTCTATGGTCATGCCAGATGGCTCTGGAGTTCAGTGACAAGTCAGGTGGCCTTACTTTGGACTTTGAGTTCCTAAGTGTGATGGAGTTGGACTCAGATGTGACCTTTCTACACATGCCTCCTCTCTTACTTTTACCAGACCTGTGGTTGGGGTTGCTGTATACTCAGGTGTATACCTGGGGTTAGTGTATACTCAGGAGACCTGAATCTCTGGACTTTCCATGTGACAGCCAGGCCCTGAGCCTCAGCAGACTTGCAACTCCTACTCTCGGGTTTATTGGACTTACCCAAGCCAGCTAACTGGGAGGTTAAAAAAGTCAACCAACATACCAGGGAGACAAGAGTGCCTACAACTACAAGCAGAAGAATTGCATCCATCATCCATGTGGAATCTAAGCCCCCTCTCGATATAGAGATGGAATGGACATAAATGTCCCAGGGTCTTACGTTTTTAATGTACCATTTTTTGTAATCTATTTATCTTTAAAAAAAGACAATAAAAATAAAAATATAAATGAAAAAATGGGGGCATTCAAAGGACATAGGAATTTTCTCTATGACTATGTAAAGATGAATACTTGCTATAATATATTTTGTCATAACCTACAAAATTGTTCTGTATAGAGTGTATACTGAAATGTAAACTACAGCCCATGTTTAGTAACAATGCTTCATCAAATTTACCATAGGAATGCAGGTTGTTAATGTGGGAGGGGAGGTTGTGGGCTTACAGGAATCCCCTATACCTATATATATTTTTTAAAAATTTTCTTTATTTTTAAAGTAATTTTAAATAACATTTTTCATTAGTGTGTTACATTTGTTATAATTAATGTGCATATTCTGATGCTTTGCTACTAACCGTGGACTATAGGATACATTATGATTTACACTTTGCAACACACAATTATATTGGTTTATTTATTTATTGTTCTGCTAGATAAAATGCTTTGCTAATGCTTTTCTATACATATATAGAGAGAAGAAGAGAGAGATCGATACAGTAGCTGAATTAACTCAAGCATAAGAAAGCAATACATAGATATATATTTATTTTATTAAAAACCTTTGTTCATAATTGGGAGAATATAAAATAGGGAGAGGATTGGTCTAAAAACAGGAATCCAACTCCTGCATCATAATCCTTTACAATTTATAAACTATAGCTATAAGCTCACCAAGCTGGGAGACACACTGACATACCTGGCCCACCTTTGACCAGAGTCCCAGTTGGATGCTATAAATATATATATATTTACTAAAGTTTGTTAATTGAAAGACTACAAAATAAGTGAAGGATTTTCTATAAACAGGGGTCCAACTGCTATATACCAAACCCTCACAATATGCATACATACATTCTCAAGCTCATCAAATCAGGGGACACAACGACATACCTGGCCCACCTCTTGCCAGAGCCCCAACTGGATGCAAATTAAGTATGTATATGCATATCAAGTTCAATAAGTCTATCCTCTCAATTAGGGTGAGAAACAGGAATAATATAACCAGTCAAAAGTTTAAATCAATATTCATTTGAGTCACAAAATAATGGAAAAATAGAACAGCCTTACATGAAAACTCAGTGACATTTAATTCATGCCTGGGACTTCCCAAAGCAGCAGCCCATACCGGAGTCTTGATTGAAAGCAACAAATCAATGAACTTGATACTATAAATGTCAACTTGCAAATACTGCAATAATTCCTGAGAAAGTGGTCAGCTTTCCCAGGAAGGAAAACCATAGTCCCTGGGCAGTACTTTCCAAGGTTGATGCATCAATTCTTGAGAAAATGTCAAGGTTTCCCAGGGAGGATCATAAAACTCCCCGAAATGCACCCTATATTTTCTTATTTGCTATAAAACTTGCACAATGTACCCACTGCTCTAGTTCTCATCACTCCTCCTGAAATATGAAAGTGCTGACTAGCAAAGCATTGCTCTGCTGATTAATAACGCTTCCTGCATGATATTTTCACTTTTATTTTTGAACAACACTCACTACATTTTTCCCAATAAATTTTTGTTTACTTTTAAATACGCTTAGATTGCATAAATTCGGATTCCCTAAATTTTTATATAACCCTTGTGTAATCAAACACTTCTTTAAATATAAAAATAAAAAATAAATAAAATAAAGCAAGGCAGCCAACTAAATGGGAGTATTTGAAAGTATTTGAAAACCACATATCCAGTAGGGGATTATTTCCTTACTATATAAATATATCACATATCTAGATGTAAAAGGACAAGCAGTGCAATTTAAAAATAGGCAAAAGACCTAAGTAGACTTTTTTCCATAGAGGAAATTAAAATGGTGAAAAAGCACATGAAAAAAAGTTTAATATCACTAGCTATTAGGGAAATGCAAATCAAAACTTCAATGAGATATTATCTCTTACCTCATAGAATGATCATTAAAGAAAAAATAATCTACTGTAAGTGCTGGAGAGGATTTGGCATGTAGGACCACTCTGCCGCTGTCGGTGGGGATGTAGAACAGGGCCGCCTCTGGAAGCCAGTTTGGAGGTTCCTTATTAAGCTCAACTTAAATTGCTGTATGATCCAGGAATTCTTCTAGAAGGAGTATGTCCAGAAGAACAAAATATAAGACACAAACCGACATTGACACACCCGTGTTCATAGAGGCATTATTCACTGTAGCCAAGAGGTGGAAAAAAACAATTGTCCATCAACTAATGAGTAGTTAAACAGAATGTGAATATGGTACATACACGGGATGAAATACTATGCTGCAAGAAGAAGAAATGAAGTTGGATGGATATTACAAAATTGATGAACCTTGAGGACATTATGCTGAGTGAAATAAGGCAGACATAAAAGGACAAGTATTACATGGTCTCACTAATATGAACTAAATTTAAAGTATAAAAATATCAAATTAAAACCTAAAGTATAGGTTACTAGGAAATAGCAGGAAGACTGAGTAGAGATACTCATGTTTAATGCATGTTTTATTAGCTTGACTGTAAAAGTATAGAAATAGAGTTGATGTTAAAACATAGGAGTATAAAAAACAGAGATGGTTTATAAGTGTGACTGGCTGGGAGGGGTAATGTAGGGGTGGTAAATATCAATTGAGAGAAAGCTGGATAATAATTTAGGGCCTGAATAATGTAGTGAATCTGGTGGTGGATGATAACTGTGGCTAATAGTTGAAATACAAGAATGTTCATCAATGAATGAAAACAAATATATGGCATTACAAGGTAGTAGGAATGTGGTGATGCATGGGAAAATACAATTAATGAAATTTATGGACTGTAGTTAACAGTTATATGGTAATATTCTTGCAACAATGCCAAAGAAGTTACTATGCCAATATTAAAGCTTTTATTAATAGGGGATGTACAGAAAAATATACCAAATATAAACTATAGACCGTAGTTATTAATAGTGTTAATATGTTGATGATATTTTTTCATAAACTATAACAGATGTTCTACAAAAGTGAAAGGTGGAGGTGGAGGGGTGATACCCAGGAATTCTGCACATTATGCATGATTGATTTGCAAGTTCACAACTTCTCTAACTGATTAAAAATATATAAGGAAAAAGGTTGAAAATTCTCCAAACATACTAAAAATCAACATTTTTAGTTCATCTGATTTTATGGAATTTAAAGCAACTCATTCCTTGGATTTTTCTTTGGGCTATTCCTGTCCTTTCCTCTATTATTTATAAAGTTAAATCTTGGGTCTCTTTTTAACAACCTAGTTGGTAATTTTAAATTTGTTTAGTTAAAACTGACATACACTCAGTTACGTGTATTAGTGATTTGGATTTTACTTTATATGTTTCTTACCTCACACATTTATGTCATCAGAGGTGATTGTATCTATGCTTATTTTTGAAATGCTCCCATGGAAATTAATTTACAGTCATGTTTTACAGGGTTTTGTAAATGAAATCAGCCACAAGATTTCATTACTTACTATTTATTTTCAATCATAACAAATTTAGTAAATTTTCCCATTCATCCTATTATGAGTTCCTAGACTGTTAGACTATATCCTACAAACTTTGCATGCACAATACCTAATACAGTTTTTGGTATGGGGTTTATGTTCAGTGTATATTTGCTGAATGGAGAAACAAGGATGGGTGGGTAATTAAATATGTATTGGAATCTACACCAGAGAAATAGGAACATATTGAATTAACAAAAGCTTTTCCAGTAGAAAAGAGTTCAACTCTATTGAACAATAATAACCATGATACTACCTCTTTAGAAAAACTGTTCAACATTTTCTACACATTGCCTAAGTGATTTCTTGCAAAAAGCCTTTTATCTGGCCAATTCAATTTTCCATTATTTACAGATGAGGGAATAAGAGATTATCAAAAAAAGGGAGCCAGCTTAATGTTACAGCTTTGGTGAGCAGAGAGAGGCAAGGTCAAACCCAGGGCAGCTAAATCAAAGCAAATGTCTTTTGCATCATTAATTTGACTCTAAGACTTAAAATAGAAATAGGTTTATTGGACTTACCCCACTCAGCTAACATGGAGTTGAAGAATGTCAACCACCACACCATGGAGCCTAGAGTGCCTACAACTGAAAGCAGGAGGATTGCATCCAGTATCCATGTGGAATCTAATCCCCCTCTTGACATAGATGTGGAATGGACACAACCAATCCAAGGCCCACAGAATGGAGGAATACAGTAAGGTTTAGAGTGGACTTACTGATATTCTATTCATGAACTATTGTGGTTAGTAATCAAGAAAATGTGGCATTGGTGTGGAAAAAGTGGCCATGGTGGCTGCTGGGTGCAGGGAATGGGAGGAAGAGATGAGATGTGGAGGCATTTTCGGGACTTGGAGTTGTCCTGGGTAGTGCTGCAGGGACAATTACCGGACATTGTAGAACCTCCCATGGTCCACTGGATGGAACGTGGGAGAGTATGGGCTATGATGTGGACCATTGACCATGAGGTGCAGCGATGCCCGGAGATGTACTCACCAAATGCAATGGATGTGTCATGATGATGGGGGAGAATGTTGCTGTGGGAGGAGTGGTGGGGTGGGGGCAGTGGGGGTGAATGGGGACCTTATATTTTTTGAATGTAATATATTTTAACAATGAATTAAAAAAATAAAATAAAATAAAAAAGGAAATAGTTAAACATCAAAGGAATTCTTTCTGAATTAGGAAATTTGATTTCCTTAAATATATCATTTTGCCTTCTTTGAGTAAAAGTGAATTTGGGGCTATTTTCACTTGTGAATATTTGTATTAATTCTTCCTAAGGGGAGTTCGGTTTATATCCCTTCATCATTTTTCTTCAGAATTATTTTTCCTCATTGGATTAGCAGACCTATTTTTATATCTACATTTGTATTAATATAATGCTTGGCATATTCTAAATATAGCCACTAGTTTTTCATTTTCATTTTATTTTCTTCATGATGTTTTTTGTTTCAACAACTATCGGTACTTTATTGGTGAAAACATGAATCCAGATGGTATAGTTGCTCTCCTGGACTACCATGAGAATTGTGTGACCCCAGATACGATTTTCTTTAAGGATGGTGTAGAAATGGAGAAATGTTCATAAATTTGGCCATTGCTCTTTTTGACATGCAGGTTTTTATTATACTTGTGTCCATCAATTATGGCCTTTCGTATGTCCTTTGTATATCTTTTTTTTTAATCTTTTTTTTAAATTGATTTTGTAAAAATATTACATTAAAAAAATATATGAGGACCCCTTCAACCCCACCTCCCACCCCACCACTACCCCCCCCCCCCCCCCAGCAACACTCATTCCCATCATCATGACATATCCATTGCATTTGGTAAGTACGTCCCTGGGCACCTCTGCACCTCATGGTCAATGGTCCACATCATGGCCCATACTCTCCCCCATTCCATCCAGTGGGCCCTGTGAGGATTTACAATGTCCGGTGATTGCCCCTGAAGCACCATCCAGGGCAGCTCCAATTCCCTAAGATGCCTCCACATCTCGTCTCTTCCTGCCATTCCCCATACCCATTAGCCACCATGTCCACTTTTCCCACTCCAATGCCACCTTTTCTCTGTGGACATTGGATTGGTTGTGTCCATTGCACCTGTATGTCAAGAGGAGCCTCAGATTCCTCATGTATACTGGATGCAATCCTCTCGCTTTCAGTTGTAGGCACTCTAGGCTCCATGTTATGGTGGTTATCCTTCTTCAACTCAATCTTAGCTGAGTGAGGTGAGTCCAATAAATCAGATTGTAGGTGCTGGAGTCTGTTGAGGCTCAGGGCCTGTCTATCACATTGTCAGTCCAGAGATTCAGATCCCCTAAATATATTTTAAACCCTGACACCAACTACAACTCCAGCACAGTAGCATGAAAGTCTTAAGAAGAGAGGTCCCATCTGAGTCCAGATTCATCAAGCATAAACACCAGCTCCAAAGAAGGGCCATCTGACATGGCAGTTAACCCCATCTGCCATGACCATAGCACCCATGGGCCTCTTTAGCCCTCAAAGGAACCAATACCTGGGGGTTGTATCTACTTTATCTGTCTCTTAGACTCTGCTCAGTTGTGCATAAGGGCAATCCTTCTGACAGCCTCCAGACTCTTTTTTAGAGACTCGTAGCCATATAAACTCATTTCTCCTTTCCATTTCCCCCTTAGATTAGGTCAAACATTTTAAAGTCATGTTATTTTATGTAGATAGGGATATTCTGCTGATCCGCATTGAACCTTCCATTCAAGGTCATTCTCCAGTTGTATCATCAGTTGGTAGTTGATAGTGATCCCTCGGTGCCAGGGAGGCTCATCCCCAGGTGTCATGTCCCACGCTGGGGGGAAGGCATTGCATCTACATGCTGAGTTTGGCTTCGAGACTGGCCACATTTGAGTAACATGAAGGCTGTCAGGAGGAAATTCCCAGGCGCAATGCTGCTCTAGGCCTTGTTCTTATTTCAGGCATATCAGCTCAGAAGCATAGTCATTAGCGTCAGGGGCTCACTGTTGGACCCTCGTTCCTTCCCGGTCCTTGCCACTGCACCTGGGAGACTGTCGCTGCTCCCCTAGGGACCACGACAGAGCACCACTGGCCAGGAACCCAGTACCCCCCCAGCTGTAGTTTTTAATTTTTGCGACTATGAGTATATCCAAACATTACCATGCACCCTGGACATATGTCCTGTATAGCTCCCTGTCAGCCATACACCTGTCAATAGTATCCTATACCAGTATTCCTCCGTTGCCATTGTTGAACCACTCTGTGATCCAGAACTTCCTGAAAATTGAAGCCCAATATAATGTCAGGATCCCTTACTAGCAAAATGGCATATAGCGATGGGTTTAAAGGTTAGATATAGAATAAATATTGACTTGGGAAAAAATCTACATCCTATCTTTTTCTTTTTTTTTTTTTCCCTAATTATTGAACTTCTCTTATATCTTTTATCTGGAGTTACCTATATTTTCTTTTAGAAGTCATATGTGGGTTTTCATCTCCCAATTTCAAATAACTACAGTTATTAGTGTCAAGTAATATCTGTTATGTGACCGATAAGGCAAACATGTATTTTCCTAACTTAAAAAATAATTTTAAAGGTAGACACAGGAGCCTAATGTTGAGCACAAAATCTACACAAAAGAATGCACATAGTGCGATTCTTGTTTCTAAAGTTTTAAAATGTCCAAAATTATATAAGCTGTTAGAAGCTTGTGTAATGCTTGCCCTGGTAGCATTATTTGTGCCTGAAATTGAAATAACATAAGCTTTGTGGGAAGGAAGGGTTTTTATGTCCTGACTTTTGTTCTAATTCTTTTTCTGAAATATGTTTATGCTTAGAAAATTTATTAAACTTGTTAATATATATCCATATGTATGATAATCCTCAAAAAAATGAATTTAGAACACATGTGATGCACTCCCCTTTTGCTTCTTCTACTCTTGACTCTTCTCCTACTCTTCCATCTTGGAATATGGATTCACTGTCTAGAATTACAGCTGCTACACTGTCACCATGAAATTGAAAATCACACATTGAGGAAGCAGGCGTGGAATGTAATTTTTTGTGTTTTTGTTTATATTTTAATGTTATATTAAAAAATATGTGAGGTCCCCATATACCCCCCACCCCTGTTACCCCACTCCTCCCCCCATAACAACCTCCTCCATCATCATGAGACATTCATTGCATTTGGTGAATGCATCTCTGAGCACCGCTGCTCCTCATGGTCAATGGTCCACAGAGCTGCTGTACTAGCCCGGACTCCCTAAACTTAACCGTGTGACATATATATATATACATGGTTTGCTTTAGTTACTGTCAAAAATCCTTCATTTTAGCACCGTATTACTTCCTGCTCAATGTGGACCCTAAGTAGATACACTATTCATGAGAGATTACAGAATATTTGCAAAATGCTCTTCCAATAAAAAGTTGATGTGTTTTGAAAAGGTTATATTTCATGTGTGCTTTGTAATGATCAGGTCAATTGTATTCCATTTTGTACTAGATGAGTCCTGCACACAAATAATGTTTTTGAAAATCAGAAGATGTCTAGAGGAAAGCAATGAAAATAGTGAAAAATCCAAAATCATTCCATAAAGGAATCCAATGAAGAAACACACAATCAAAATTTTTGCATTAGTGAGGCCTTAGGAGATATCATACTTACGTTCATCTATGAAGGAAGCTGCGTTCTACATGAAGCCAATTCAACATCACCTCCTGGTAACCATGGAATCCCCAGTCACTGCCATCTCTCAAACCCTCCCATTTAGGGCAGGGATACATCCTGCCAAGTAACAGGGTCTAAGAATCAAAGCTCTCCCATGATTCCAATTCCTTAGTCTCTGTACTGTATTTGAAGTTCAAATGTGAACTCCACTCTGTAGCATATTCTGATTTCCTGAAAGGAAGGATCTACCATCTCCCGTCCTCAATCATTCCCAGAACCAGGCTGAAAACCTTATGAATAAGTTGGAAAAAAATCTCAGGGAAAAGAAAAAGCACTATCTTTGCCAGAACCAGGACCTTCATTTACCTGAGCATTGCAGGGACCATGGTCCACTAGGCCTATCATCATTAACGTGGTAAATCACATGATTGGAGTTCCTGTTTTCTGTAAAATCTGATGTCAGTGATAGACACCAATCTAAGCACCCCTGATTTGTGTTTGCACCCCAATGATGTGTACATCAACATCATGAATAACTCCCACATTAGGTAGATGATGCAGTGATAACCAAGCCCACCACCCTTGAGGCTCACTATTCCAAGAGTGGTCCATGTTCTAACAGCTTCACACTCACCTGGAAGCATCCTAAAAAATTCATACTCTAGCACCTGAGCCCAGACCTACTCAATCAGGATTTACATTTTAGCAACATCTCAAGGTGATGCCTTGGAACAGTAAAATTTGCGATTGAGTGGAGTAAGCCAGGAGTGAGTAAAGGTAAAACTATTCAGAGAATTGAAGATAGATAGAAAAAGCCATTTTGGGTAGGTGAGAAAAGCAATTAAGTATGATAAAAGTCTGTGATATTCTAAGTGATCAGAAAAGTTAGACATAAAAAATACCCTGGCTATTATTGCTTTATTGAAGAAAAGGAGGCTTATCATGGGGAAAATCTAAAAATATTCCTTCGGGGGAGTAATGCAAGAAGGATTGAGAAACCTAGAGATACAGAATGAGATGAAGTGGGGGTGAGTAGTGCTTTCCACAAGAGAGAAGAAATGGCCATTTACAAAGAGTCCTGTACTGTGTCAGTCTCCAGATGTGGGTCGGGATGCTGCATTCACTGCCTTCCATTCTCAATCTACTCTTCTTCTTGTTCAGAAATTCAATACCAAAGGTTCTCTTTCTCACAACTAAAACCTTCTCTCTCTCCAGTGTTTGTCTTTGTTTTGCCAGCAATTGTCAGCTTCCCCTCTCTTTCCCATCGTATGCACACAATCACTAAGACATGCACCAGGATTTTAAAGAAACATGATGGTCGTAGTCCCCAAAGGAAAGTCACCAAATTCCCTTCAACAATAAAATGGACAGATAAACTGGTGTATGCTATATGAACTTTAGCATGGTTGGTCTGCAAACCCATAGAGGAAATATAGAGATAACACAGATTCTTCATCTTTGGGGGAATCACTCATATACCCAGAAAATATAAGTTAAATCCTGACATGCAAGCCTCCTTCTGTGATATTATTTGTAGACAGGGCGCTATAAGATCTTGCAATTAATTCATGTAGGCCTCATTTAAGAATATGTTCTCTACAAATTCTATGTACATGAGGCCAAGTTAAATCAAGGTGGACTTTAATACATACTTCTTGGCTCTTTATAAACAAACATAATACAGAGAGGGTCAGTTGAAGTCAGAAGCAACAAGTCAGAGATGAGGCAGATCATAATGTGACACAGACAGAAATGCAAGCCAGGCAGACCTAAAGACTGTGTAAGCCGGCAACAGAATGGTACAGGCTTTGGGAGGAAATATATTCTGCATTTAACTGGATTTTGGTCTTCTGACTTCCAAAGCTAAGGCAGAAATATTCTTATTATTAAGCTGAACATCCTGAGGTTTGCATCATAATAACTTCAAATTTAAAATGTCATTTTTCTCAGAATCCCTGTCCTTTCAGTGTTACTCTGTCTTTCCTGCCACCATTGATTCTAAGAAGTACTTAAAATATTCATTTTCTATAGTCCAAGAGTATGTGATTGAAATGCTGGTGCCACAAGAGGCCTTGGAGTGTTTCTGCTGCTCAACTTGGACCCTGAGTCATTCATATGAACAATTCCTGCTAGAGGATGAAAGGGCATTTGGATCAAAGACCAGTAGATTCAGTCAAAGTCAGTTGGACCTCCCTAAGGCTGGTCAAGGCTCCAATATATAAGGGATCACAGACAAGATCTGTAGAGCCTTCCCAAAGCTGATCACACATTCTGGATGGCCCTGCCGAGATCAAATAACTCCAAACCATTGAAACTCATGCAATATTTAAAGTATCTTACTAAACCATTTACTTATGTGATGGCTTACTATGCATCAACATAAATTATATCTGCTGGTTGATATAATATTGAATGGGAATGGAAATGGATCATTTAGAATGGTTGGCTGAAGCATATTTTCAGTATTACTTCAACTGTTTGCAGACAACAATTGTGGCCACCATGTGATTCATTTGATTTGCAGACACCTGTATTCAAATGACACTATCATTAATGTTAGCTTCCTGATAATCTGTGGTGTTTGCAAGGATGTGGATATCTGTACAGTAATAGCTCATGGCTCTGAATCAGAATGTTCCCTTGAAAAGACATTATTATTCAGATTTTCAAACTCTTGCATATAGTCATATTTCAACAATATATAGAAGAGAGCACTGAACAAAAAGAAAGAAATGGATGGTCATGGAAATAGCGAGGTTTTAAATTACCTACTTTTAAAATTTATGATATAATTTTGAAAAA
The DNA here is from genome assembly GCF_030445035.2 of Dasypus novemcinctus. NCBI lineage: Eukaryota > Metazoa > Chordata > Mammalia > Cingulata > Dasypodidae > Dasypus > Dasypus novemcinctus. The sequence continues at coordinate 41,692,232 of NC_080702.1, read as the reverse complement.
GGGCAGATAATCTGTTGACAAGACAACAAAGAGTTGAATTTATAAACAACTCTGGAACTATTCAAACGAAAACAGAAATGTGATACAATAAAATAATGTGCAAAATGCAACCCACACCTGGACTCCATTAAATAAAGTTCTTAAACATGGACATGAGCCTTTCATACCTTAAGGAGCAAATTTTAATCTCCAAATATAAAAATGTTGCGCTAAAAACACAATATATGATTACAATTTTTATTTCATTATATTTGAGATCATCTTGTTCTTAGACAGGTCAACTTCCTTGATCTGAGAAAAGAAAGCAAATTTCTGACACTGAGGGTATAAAAGCTGCTAAAACCAAATTTACATCTGCCACAGGACAAATGACACTTTGCAGTCTTTCCTTTCAAAGCATTTTTTTCAGAGCCTGCTTTATGTCTTTATTCCTCAGACTGTAGATGTAGGGGTTCAGCATGGGTGTGACCACAGTGTACATCACTGCAGCTGCTGCACCTGAATGTGTATCACGTGAAGAAGCAGGACTGAGGTAAACTCCTATGCTCGTACAATAAAATAAGGAGACCACCAAGAGATGAGATGCACAGGTAGAAAATGCTTTATACTTCCCCTGAGCTGATGAGATTGCACGTATGGAGGAAACGATCTTATAGTAAGAAAAAAGGACACCAACTAGGGGACCCCCACCCAGGGCTACTGCTACAAAATATGTCACTAAGTAATTGCGGAAGGTGTCAGAACAGGCAAGCTGGACCATCTGACGAATATCACAGAAAAAGTGTGGAATTTCCACATGTGTACAAAAGGACAGCCGTAGCACCATTAGCCCCTGCAAACAGGATTGTGTAAGACTCAAGGTCCAGCACCCTAGAACAAGCAGGACACAGATCTGGGGGTTCATGATGACTGTGTAATGCAGGGGGTGACAGATGGCCACGAAGCGGTCATAGGCCATCACAGCCAGGAGGAAGTCATCCAACCCTCCAACGAGCAAGAAAAAGTACATCTGGGTGATGCAGCCTGCATAGGTTATGACTCTGCTCTGAGTCTGGATGTTCACCAGCATCTTTGGGAGAGTGGTGGAGGATAAACAGATGTCACAAAAGGATAGGTTGGAGAGGAAGAAGTACATGGGTGTATGGAGGTGGGAGTCTGAGATGATGGCCAGGATGATAATCAGGTTCCCAAAGATGGTGACCAGGTACATGGACAGGAACAGCCCAAAGAGGAGGGGCTGCACTTCTGGATTCTCTGAAAATCCCAGGAGACAAAATTCTGAGATCTGTGTTTCATTTCCAGGTCCCATGTAGCAAATGTGACTAACAAGAAATAGAATGCATCTTGGGTAGTTTTCACATAAACAAGCAGCAATATCAAAATAGAAATGCTATGAACTGTCTATTTCAGTGAAAATTTGATCACTGTATCATTTGTATGAATCTCATGCCTTTAGGGTATTTCTAGTACCACCTCTGATTAGGAATTCCATCCCCAAAACCCTTCACTAAGGATTCATAAACTCTTTGGATTTTATGAGAATTTCATTCATTTATGGTATGTGTGTGTATATATATATACACACACACATATACATACACACACCATATAAAGTCACAACTTAGTTGTGACTAAGACCAAGTATATTTGATGCTATGGGTCTGCAATGCTGTAACATAAACGTCCCAACATTCTGAAAGTAAAAAATATATGCAAATAAAAGTGTAATCTTATTATAAATCAGCTGTTTATAGTTATTTCAAGAAAAAGAAAGCAGGTAAAAACAGAAGGAAGTGAGGTTGCTGTTTTTCATTTGTTGTTCAAGAAATTCCAATATTCAAGGTGAAATTTGAAGAAGCAACTCAAATAAGAGAAGGTGGGAGCCATGGGGACATAAGAGAAAGTCTGTGCCTAGCAGAGAATATCCAGGAATAACATTCTTATAAATAACTTTTTTCAAATGCTCAGGGTGAACAAGGAAGCCAGTGTATCAGGAAAATGAATAAAAGGACTGTGAAGAGAGATTGATTTATTGAAGGTTTAAGAACACGTTGGACTTCTTCCTGCCAAAATTTCTAACACAGGAAGTCCATTATCCATACAGCGAAAACTCTCACACTTCATTAATTTGGTTGCAAAACTATCTCATCAAAAGTAATCAGACTAGTCCTGGTGGCAGTTTTGTCAGATTGTGTCCAGACTCTGCTTTATAGGAGACAGTTAATAGAATATTCGATCTCAGGTAACTCTGCTGGTGCAAGGCTGTGCCCAGAACACCAAAGTCTCTTCAACCTGAAAATGCACCCTTATCCCCAATGCCAGAGTAAGTATGCAGGCCCCATCACAAATTTGGCTTGGTCAGAGCCATGATTGTCCAGGTCCCTGAGTGGACAGGAGTCCACACTCTTTTAAAAATAATATTTTATGAAATAAACTGTTCTAGTGAGTTGGTCCCTTGTCCTGAGGAGTGTTTTGCAATGCCTTGAAAAAAGTGCTGCTGTGTGATTTTTAAACAATTTTGCATTAAAGATCTTATCTTTTAAAAATATATATTGCCACTTAAAAGTTGTAGTATATCCATTCCACTCATTAAATAAAAACTTTCTTTTTATGTGACTATCCAATTAGAGGGGATATGTCTCATGAAATGCTGTTGAAAGGAATTATCTACCATCTTTGGATTGAATATTTCTCATAAATAAAGGCACTTGCTTAAATGCACCTCATCTTAAATATTAAAAAAAAAAAAAAAAACAACCAAAAACACTGCCTCAGTTCACTGCACATTCTGCCTCTGCTTATATCCCACTTCCCTATTGCCACTTAACCATAAATCTCCTTGGCTAGACATTTACCATTTCTTGTAACTGGTTAATCCCTGTCTTTCTTCTCTCTTCTAAATGGGATTCCATTCTCATCTCTTACTTATCCACAAAGAGCCCTGCATTACTGACTCAAATAGACAAATCTCTTTTTTAACATAAAAATTTTTAAAAAATCATTAACTAAGCAAGCTGGAAAATAATTGCAAGAATCTCTGAGCACTGTGCTAGGCTGGATTTGTTCCCAGATGAGCTCAAACCCAAGCTTTTGACTTCCTTTCACCCTGACTCTTTCCTATAGGTTCTACTGAGCTCTCCTACTCACCTGGATGGACTCTGTAAGTTGGTCTCTCAGCAAAAGTCAAAATTCTTGCCTGGGTGGTTGGTGATGAAAATGAAGCTCTATCCCTAGACAGGACAGCAGGAAAGGGTCAGGCATCTGTTCCCAAACTTGACTTAAAACCCCAGAGGAAGTATCCATGTGCTGTCCAGCCTGGAATACAAGATAGCTGAGTGCAGCAGAGAAGAAACTTATAGCTTCTCTATATCTGCTCATTAGGCACCTTGTTTCTCCAATCTCTGAACAATCATTTCCCTGTGGAACAAGGTCAGGGCAGAAAGTTTTACTACTTGCTTCTCAGTTCTCCATGCAACAGTTATGAGTCAGGGGAATCCAACTTTATTTATTCTCCTCTAAACACTCTCTTGTCTTCTCTATTTCTTACCTGGTAGCAACTTACGCCATCCATTGACTTAAAATTTACTCATCACTCATGCATAAACACACATAAACAATAAATGTATAATAGTTATGAACTTACAAAACAAACATATAACATCAAATATACATATATCTCACCCTATCACTAATAACTTGCATTGTTTTTAAACCTTTTCAAATAATGATTAAAGATAATTTCAAAATATTATGGCCAAGAAGACAAGCGAATAAAAGAATGAGGAATATGCTTTAACATATTTATAATAAGTTTATGTAGACTTATGACAAAAATACCTTTAACTTTAAGATATTGAAAAAAAATACTTTAAGTGAATAATATGCATGATGGCCCAAGTTAATTATTAGTAAAGATATATCACATTGATCAATTTCTTTAGCAAAATTATTAAGCATTAAAAAATCATTTTCATATTCTAATTTCCAAACAGTGTATTCATGTGGTAGAAGACAGAAGACAACTAATGGTAATTTTAAAATCTCAAACTATTCTATTTCCTTAAATTATGGTTGTTGTGTGGAAAATGTGCTTTTTTCATGTCAAATTTACTTTTAAAGCTCACATATAATTCTGTTACTTCTCTGAACAGAAATGTTTCACACAATAGATTTCAATTAATGTTGGAAAAATCACTTTATAGTTTAAATCACAATTAATGACCGATTGTTGGTTCAACAATTTTTTCAGTAATATAGATGGCATGTGGACCAATATAAAGAGTGATCTGATATTTGTTGTGCATTTTTACCCATTAGTAATACTTAAGCCAAGAATCTGATATATGTTCCATTTGGTTGCCTTATGTTTCCCTGTAATTTGACCAGAAAAAAAAAAATAAAGCAATGCCAAGCGTTTTTCCACTTTTTTGCTTTCTTGATTTCTTCATCTTTTTTTTTAAATATGCTTTTTAAAAAAGAAACATAGATTACGTAAGTATTGCATAAAATATATAAAACTTATTGTGAGCATTTGAAAGAATTTCCCCCATAACCTTAATGAATGCTCAATTAATTTAGTTAACAGATCCAGTATAATTCTCTTTCTGAAGACTAAATTGAAAACTAATTATTTATTTATTGTAAATTTTTACTGTAGAAACATGATTACAATTCAAATATTTGCAGTTTACTGGTAAAAAGGCATTCACAATATTTCATCAACATACATTACCTAAACTTTACATCATCTAAACAGAAAATCTGAAACATCGATTATATGATATGTTATATTTTATTGAAATGAACTTCCAAAATTGTGTCAATCTTAATCTATATTCCTTTATTTCTCACTAAAATCTTAGGGAAATCAAAAAAGATGGTATTTAAGTAGCTTTTTTTTTCTTCTTGAATCTTCTAAACTTAACTTTTGGAATTAGCTTTTAGATCTTAAGATATTTTACATAAAAATCTCAGAACATATTTCTTATAATCAACAATCATTTTATAGATGAGGAACTAAATTACAGGACTCTCAGATGAATGGCTCTATCTCTCTCCCTGAGGCTCCACTGAAGACCAGCATCAACTCCAACATCAAAACTCCAACATGAAGAGCTCTCAACTCTGTCCTTGGCCATGCCTTTTATCTGTGAGTCCCCACCTACCAAGGGATGGGGATTCCACACCCTAATGACATGGCCCAATCAAAGCCCTAATCATAACTTAATCATGCCCAGGTTCAGTTTACAAACATAATCCAGTATTTACTTTTGGAATCCATAATTATGTCAAACTGCTACAAATGTTAAGTTGTTAAATATCAGGAAGTGGCCATTTACTGAGCAGTAAGGAGGAAGAAATCCGCCCCCCCCCCACAGCCGAAAGTGATTTTTCTTTATGTGTAATACAAATCAAAATGACTGGGTCATACTCATCTCTGAAAATCTTGCATTCCACTCTATAATCTCCTCAGATATAGAAAATTGTGGGTTTTGTGGCACATCTGGGGCAAATTGTCCTACATTAGCTTTAAGACCAAAACCTCCTGTAAAGTTGCAAAAGTTGAGGATGTCAAACCTGGCATCCAATTTCCTTGCCTCATCCATATTCATTTGGTCACCAACATGATTTTTAAATTGTATGTTCTTCAGAAATGAGTGGAGCCAAATGAGACATAATTTTGTGAGGAAGTTTGTCCGAAGATTAAAGATAGAAAACCCAAATTAGGGAGCATCCATGAACCTATGTGAGCTCTGCTTCATAATGCAAATTTACTAGCATCCAATGAAATAAAAGAAATGAAAGTGAAGGGAGGGCAGACAGGTCAATATGGTGCAAAGTAAGGAGCTCCAAATGTCAACTTGCCCTACTGGGCAGTTAGTAATCACCCAGAACAGTCTAAAGGCTCTGTTTGGGGGCCTCTAGAGACCAGGGCATCCTGTAACATCTTTTAAAGAATGGAAGGAGACTGCCCATTTTCAGAAATTTGTGAATAGAACTCTCCATATTCTAGAAGCCTGCGCCAGCAATGCAAACCACCTTGGAAACTCTTCTGAGTCTGAAGTTGGAAGCTCCACTTTGCAAAAATGGAGAAGGAAGTGAAGGCTGGGCACCAAACTTCAGCTGATTAGTAACCTTAACTGGCTTAAGTATAATCCTAAGAACAGCAACAGTTTGAAGCTGCCCAAGTCAGAAAAATACCTGAAGCCTCCATTTTAACTCTGCCCCTGGCATGGTAAGAGGCAGGGCTAACTGAAAATCATAGTGACGGTAGGGATGGGTTTCTTTCCACCAGAATTGGATAGTCGCCCTAGCCTAGGCTCCTGCCCCACCACTGGCAGGGAGGAAGATGGAAGGACCTGAAGCAGCCTCTCTGAGTCACCACAGGTGATTTTGACCAGCACAGACTAAATAGTTGGAAACCTTGGGTCTGCTGGTCTGTAAGCACCTTCAATTCAAGCTTCACCTCTTCCCCACTTAGGAAAGAAAGGGGCTGGTGTCTCCTCAGCCTTCACGGGAACTGCAGATGCATTTGGACTGCAGAAAATCAACTATTGAGCACCTGTGTCTCCACCTCTACACCTGATAGAACAAAAGAAGGACTGTGTTTCCCCCTCCTCTCTGGGTAATTGCATGTGCTTGTCTCTGAGACAGAATGAATAGTGAGATATATAGCTCTATTACTGCCCCCAGATAGGAGAGGAGGGGAGCTGGGTTACCTCAGCCTTTCTGGGCAATGGCTGGCACTTTCATCCTGCATGGATAGAACTGGTAGGTACATGTTTATCTGCCCCCAATCTGAACAGGAAAGGAAGAGTTGATGTTTCCCCAGCCTTTCTAAGCAATGGCAAGTTCTTTCAGCCTGCATGAATTCAACTTTGGTCACCTGTGGGACTGAACCCATGACACAATCAGATAAGAGGGAGCTGGTGTTTCCGTAGTCGCTCTAGGCAATGGCAGACACTTTGTGGCATGCATGGAATGAACTGTAAAGGGCTTCTGGATCCAGTCTCACATGCTAAAAGCTTAAGAAGGGACTTATGTTTCCTCAACCTCTTCAGGAATTGGCAGGCATGTTGGGCCTACACAGACTAAACTGTTGTGCAATTCTGTTCCCCCTCCTAAAGGGCAGCTGCTCAGGCCACTGAAACCATATTTGCTCCACATGGATATGGTTGTTGGGTCCTCCAGAGGGTCCATCTCCACGTCTAGGACTAAGGGGTCCTGGAGCTCAGTCAGCCTAGCTGAGTCTGCGATTTAAGACCCACAGGGCATAGATTGAAGCCCATAACTGAATCTCTAACCCTACCTAAATGAGGGGAGGGAAAGGGACCTGAAACTTCATCAGTCTCTCCAGGCAACTACAGGCAGTCTTGGCCTGCACAACTTGGATTATTACACATGGCTGAGGTTCTTTCCCCACCCCTGACAAAGAAGAACTATTGGAGAAGCTTAATCAGTCCCCTGGGCCATTCAGGCAATTTCAGCCACCACAGCTTAAAACACCAAATTAATCCTCAGTTCCTACTACAAAACCAGAAAACGAGAAAAGGCCAGAAGGCCCTAAAGTAAAAGGAGAACCTGCATCCATTATAAATATATCTTGTAATCCAGATGCCAAGAAACCAACAACAAAATAAAATCAAACCAAGAAATAGGAAGACAGGGGCCATTTAAAGGAACAAGATAACCTTTCAAATGAAAAAGGATTTGAGACAATGAATCTTTTTTTTTCTTTTATTCTCTCTTTTTTTTAATGTTACCCCATTCCTCTATCCAACAGCCTCTTTCATCATCATGGGGCATTCATTGAGTTTGGTGAATACATTTTGGAGTACTGCTGCACCACATGGATAATGTTTTATACTGTAGGTTACACTCTTCTTCAGTCAACCCAGTGGGCCATGGCAGGACCTACAATGTCCAGCATGGGTCCTTGAAGTAACACCCAGGACAACTCCAAGTTCTGAAAATGTCCCCGCATCATATCTCTTCTTCCCTTTCCCCACACTCAGCTGCTACTGTGGCCACTTTCTCCACATCAATACTATAAGGTCTTTCATTACTAATCACAATAGTTCCATAGTAGGATATCAGTAAGCCCACTCTAATCCATACTCTATTCCTCCATCCAGTGGATCCTCTACCTCTATTTAGAGAGGAAGCTTAGATTCCACATGAATGATGGATGCAATTCTCCCACTTGCAGTTGTAGGCACACTTGGGTCCTTGGTGTGGTGGTTGACCTTATTCTCCTCCCTGACAACTGGCCAGGGTAAGTCCAATAGACCAGAGGGTAGGAGTTGCAAGTCAGCTGAGGCTCAGGGCCTGGAGTCATATGAACAGTCTAGAGATTCAGTTTCTTCTGAGTATACACCAGTCCCAATGACAAGCACAGGTCTGGTAAAAGTAACAGAAGAGGCATTTGTAAAAAGGTTACATATGAGTCTAACACCATCACAATAAGGAACACAAACTCCAAAGTAAAGCCAACTGACATGACATTGAAATCCAGAGCCAGATTATCCACGACATTAGAACCTGTGGGTCTCTATAGACCTCAGGAGAACCAGTACCTGATCTTGTATCTACTTTGGCTGTCTCTGGGAACCTGCTGAGGCATGCATAAGCGTGACCCCTCTGATGACCTCTTATCGTAGCCATATAAAGTCATTTGACCTTTCCATTTCCCCCTTTTATTTAAGGTCAAAAGTCAGTTTTTTACACCTGATATTACATGTAGGCTGAGATATTCTGCAGGTCTAAGTTGACACTTTTATTCCAGGTCTTTTCCTAGTTATATCATCAGCTGGTGCTTGGTAGTAATCACTTGGCGCCAAGGAGGCTCATCTGCAAGAGTCATGTCCCTTGCTAGGGGGAAAGTAATTCATTTACATGCTAAGTTTGCCTTAGAGAGTGGCCATATTTAACCAATATGGAGGTTCTCAGAAGGTAACTCTTAAGCACCCTGCAATTCTAGGACTAGTTCGTATTTCAGGTGCACAGGCTCATAAACATAGTCATCAGTATAAAGGGCTAATTTTTGGGCAATGCTTCTTTATTGATCTTTGCCATTGCACTTGGGGGATTGTTGCTGTTCCATTTTTTAATATGATAGAGCTCCGCTGGCTAGGAACTCAGAACTCCCTCAGTTGTCATATTTTACTGGAATCACTATGAAAATATCCCAACATTTTTATATACCCTGTATACATGCCCTGGAGAACTCCCTCCCAACCGTGTAACCCCTATCAATAACCCCACCCCAGTGTCCCTCCCCTGCCATATTTGAACCTTTCTGTGGTCCAAAACTTCTTCAAAAATGAAGCCTAATATATTGCATGTACTGTCAATAGTAAAATGGAATGTAATGATGGGTTTAAAGGTTAGATATGGAATACATACTAATCTAGAAGAATTAAAGTAAAAATCTACTGAGGTGTAAAAAATGAAAAAATGAAAAAGATTTGTTTTTGAAGTTTTACCTTTAATCATTGCAATTTTTCTAATTATCAAATAATTATTAAGTTATTATTGTCTTCATAAAAGGTTTAGATCACAGTAATTCACATATACAATATACAGTACTCCCACATATCCAACCTCAAACACTTTGTCCCTTCCCTAGCACTGATCTTTTTACATGTTCATATTATATTTGCTGCAGTTAAGGTACAGATATTGAGACAATAGCTTTCAAACATGGTTCTATTTGGATTTACATTATATTTTATAATGTATACTATACAATTTTCTAAAATTTTAGTTATCTTATGTTTTACATTATGGTTTATATTTTAGCCTATGGACTTTTATATATTTTTGGTATAATTTAACATGTCCTATATCCATCATTTCATGATCTTGTGGAATACTTCCATTGCCTTCACAGTTACACTGATTCCATCTAGTCAATACCTCTTCCTCCTTTCCCTCAGGACCCACAGTGAAATACAATCTTCATTACTTGAAGGACCATATTCAGAAACACTTGCCACAATTTTGAGTCTTGACATGCTTGACTGCGCTAACCCATTGTGAGCTACCAATCCTCTTGAGAGATACAATTCCCTCTATTTGAGAACATCAGTCCTCCCAAGGATGTGGGTTTACCTTTACTCACATTGTATAGGTCTCCATCCAATGGAATAACCCACTATGACAAAATGAGCACTCACACACTCCCTAGAAGCCTGCCCTGTGTCAAATGCCCTCCCCCCATTAAGCATCCTAAACAGGTAACCTTCTTTATTATATATCCTAAGAGTTTTTGTGGGAATGCAGAAGGATCCAGCTCTTCTGGAGGACAGTTTGGCAGTTTCTCAAAAAACTAGCTATAGATTTGCCATATTTCCCAGCAATTCCACTGCTGGATGTATACCCAGGAGAAATGAAAACAAGGACACAAACCAACATATGCACACCAATGTTCATAGCAGCACTATTCACTATTGCCGAAAGTTGGAACCAACCCACATGCCCATCAGTAGATGAATGGAATGTATTCCAATACATACAATGGAATATTACTCAGTTATAAGAACAAATGCAGTACAAACACATGTGATAACATGGGTGAATCTTGAGAACCTTATGTTGAGTGAAGCAACCCAGTCATTGAAGGACAAATATCACATGACCTCAATGATATGAAATAAGTAAACCAAGCTGTCGCAGAGAGCTAGAGACTGGATGATAGGCTTAAAGGAAGTTGGGGGGTAGAGGAAGGTTGCAAGCTGACAGCTACATGGGTGATATCTATGATAAGCTGGAGGTAAGTATTTGTACAGGGAAGGGATAAAATGGGGGCTTAGGGATAACTTTGAGTGGGGCTTTGAAGGCTTGAGGCAGGTTAGGGATGGAAGGATGGGTCAGATGGCCCAAGAAATTGGGGGGGGGGGGGAGAGTGGGGGGAACATTTGAACATAGGAGATTATCAGGTGTGTGATTGAAACTATAATGTTGAGCAAACTCTCTAGTAACACCTAATCTTAGATTTCATACAATTCTTAATAAATTCAATGAGATGGAAAAAGATTAATTATATTAAGAAGACATGGGATGAGCAAAAAGAGGAATTTTAAAGTATATGTAGAAAAAGATCATATCTTATGAGAATGAAGTGGTCAATAAATTTAATTAAAACACACTGGAGGCATATAACAGTAAATTTGAGAAGGCAGCAAAAAAGTTCAGTGAGCTTGAAGACATGGCTTCCAAATGCAAACATACAAGGGACAAATATGGAAAAGAATGGGGATAATTTAACTGAGTTTATGGAAATAAATGACAGAAAGAGACTTTCAAACATACGTGTCATTGGTTTCCCAACAATTGAAGAGAAATGAAAAGGAGCAGAAGGGTTATTTTAAGAAAAATAGTAGAAAATATTGCAACTCTATTGAAGGACACAGAGATCCATATCCAAGTTGCACAACATATTGCCATCTGAATAATTCCATATAGACCAACTCCAAAACACATAGTAATTAGTATGTCAAACAGCAAAAACAGTAAGAGAATTCTGAGAGCAGCAAAAGAAAATTCATGCATAACATATAATGCATACTAAATAAGATTGAAAAAAGATATTCCATGCATGCAGTAACCAAAAAAATGCTAGAATCGCTCTACTCAGATCAGTTGGAATAGACATTAAAAACAAAATTTTTATTAGAGACGAGGAAAGACATTTTATATTAATAAAAATGGCAAAACACTTTGAAGAAGTAAGAGCCATAAATTCATGTAGACTTAAGCAAGATGCCTCAAGATGAATGAGGAGAACTCTGGAAAAACTGAAGGGAGAAAAAGATGCTTCTACAATAATTGTGGAAACTTTAATACACCAAACATATAGTTGGCTAGAACATTTGCACAGAAGATCAAAAAAGAAAAAAAGAGCTTGAATAATGTGACAAATGGTCTAAACCTTATGGACATATACAGAGCATTGCAACCCCGTATAGCAAGATACACATTCTTTTAACTACTCTTGGATCTTTCATCAGGATAGACTGTATGTGTCATATTGCAGATCTCAATAATTTCAACAAGAGCTAAATTATACAAAACACTTTGATCATAATGGAATGAAATTGGAAATCAACAAGAGGCAGAAAATTGGAAAATTTACAAATATCTGGACATTAAACAACAAATTATTAAATAATCAATGGGTCAAAGAAGAAAATTGATGATATCATATATATCTTGAGATGAATGGAAATGAGAACACAGCATATATGAACCTGTAGGTTGCAGTGAAGGCAGTGCATAAAAAGAAATTTAAAGTCATCGATGCTTACATTTAAAAAGAAGAGTTAAAATCAATAACCTAACTACTCACCTTGAGAAACTAGAAGAACAGAAAAATAAGGCCAAAACATGTAGAAGGAAAGAAATAACAAAGATTAGAACAGAAATAAATGAAATCGAGAATAAAACAATAAAAATACAAAGAATTAACAAAATCAAAAGTTGGTTCTTCAAGAAGATAAACAAAATTGGCAAACACTTATGTAGACTGGCAAAGGAAAAGGAAAAAAATAGAAGATTAAAATAAATAAATAAATAAAAATAAAAATAAAAATTGGGCCATTGCTACTGAGCACTTAGAAATAAAAGATATCATAACAGGAAATTATGACCAATTGTTTGCAAGAAAACCAGAGAATGTAGATGAAATAAATAAATTCCTAGGAATGTAAAAATAAACTACACTGATTCTAGAAGAAAAAAAGACCTCAACAAACCAATCACATGTAATGAGATTGAAGCCATCATCAAAAAAAAAACACACACACACAAACAAACAAACAAACCAAAAAATGCATTAAAATGCAATGCCCAGCACCAGATGGTTTCACAGGTGAGTTCTTCCAAGCATTGAAAGAAAATTTAATAACAATTTAAACAAATTTAACAATCTCAAGTGTCTCCAAAAATTTTAACAACTAGGAATGACTCCGAACTCATTCTAGGAAGCCACAATCACCCTAATAACAAAGCCATATATAGATACTAGGAATAAAGCACATTAAAAACCCATGTCTCCAATGACTATGGATGCAAAATTCCTCAACAAAATACTAGATGATTGAATCCAATGACACATTAAAAAATGTATTCATTATTATCAATTGAGTGTTAATGAGGCATGAAGGTGTGGTTCAACACAAGAAAAACAATCAGCATAATAGAGCACAAAATAAATCTAAGAAGAAAAATCATACCATCTTTTAGATTAATGCAGAAAAGGCATTTGAGAAATCACAGCTCTTCTTTTTTTTTTTCATAAAAAATACTACAAAAGATAGGAACCAAATCAAACTTTTCCAACGTGATAAAGGCCATGTATGAAAAACCCACAGTGACATTGTACTTAATGGTCAAGTACTGAAAGCTTTCCCATTGAGATCAGGAAAAAGAAATGCGTGTCCACTGTCACCATTGTTGTTCAATATACTGCTATAGTTTCTTGGTAGAGTAATAAGGCAAACAATAATAAAAGGCATCCAAGTTGGAAAGGAAGAAGTAAAATTTAACTATTGCACATGATATAATCTTCTTTCTAGAAATTCCAAAAAAAATCTACAATACAGCCACTAGAGCTAATAAACAAGTTCAGTAATTTTACCAGATTTTGTCTAGGTTCTTGACTATGCTGCAGAAATGAATTTCAAGAGCATGCCTGGTGAGTTAGGCCAGTAATCTATTCAGGCAGGGAAGCAGGAGAAATGGGAGAAAACAACAGATCAGGGGTCCCACTTGAGAGAAAATGGATGAAAAGTGATAAATCAGGCTGATTTACAGACTACAGTTTCCCATTATAAATTATAAATCCTGAGGTTACTTCCATAGTGATCCAAGAGAGGGAGAACGCAGATATCATCAGGGTGCGGAGGCAAGAAAGAGTGTTCAGGCCTTGCACCCAGTTTTTTTTTTTTTTTTAATATTTATTTATTTTTTAATTACATTAAAAAAAATATATGAGGTCCCATTCAACCCCACCGCCCCCGCCCCCCACTCCCCCCACAGCAACACTCTCTCCCATCATCGTGATACATCCATTGCACCTGGTAAGTTCATCTCTGAGCATCACTGCACCCCATAGTCAATGGTCCACATCATAGCCCAGACTCTCTCACGTTCCATCCAGTGGGCCCTGGGGGGATCTACAGTGTCCCGTAATTGTCCGTGAAGCACTATCCAGGACAACTCCACGTCCCGAAAACGCCTCCACATCTCATCTCTTCCTCCCGTTCCCCACACCCAGCAGCCCCCATGGCTACCGTTCCCACACCCATTCCACATTTTCTCTGTGGACATTGGATTGGTTGTGTCCATTGCACACCTATGTCAAGTGAGGGCTTAGATTGCACATGGGTACTGGATGCACTCTTCCCGCTTCTAGTTGTAGACACTCTAGGCTCCATGTTGTGGTGGTTGCCCTTCTTCAACTCCATGTTAGCTGAGTGGAGTAAGTCCAATAAGTCAAAGTGTAGGAGCTGAAGTCTGTTGAGGCTCTGGGCCTGGGTGTCATATTATCAGTCCAGAGATTCAAATCCCCTACATATATCT